>NC_092874.1:86234220-86543863 GCF_028372415.1 Notamacropus eugenii
TCTGGAGTTAGATAGCATTTTTTTCATGAGTTCTTTGTATTTAAATCCAGTTCTTCTGGCTGCAAATCTGTTTCATTTTTTTCTGCTCCCTTACTACCTCTTTGCTTCACTGCCTTATTTTGATATTTAAAATTTTCCTGTTTGAATAGCTTATCTCCCTAACTAGATTATATGTTTCTTGAAGGTAGATACTATGTCTTATCCATTTAAAAAAAACACTTTTTTTATGCTACAAAGTATAGCACTATGCATGGAGTTAAGTGTTCAGTAAACATTTTTGATGGATTGATTGAATGAAATTAAATGTTTTATGATTTCCTTAACTTAGAAACTATTTTGCAAGGATTAGATGTTTATCTCTCCATGTCTTAGAAGCTAAGGTCTGATATGCTTCCTGAGCAAGAGGCCCTTCTCTGAACTATCATCGGTTGCAATAAGGTTTGCCTCCCTTCTAGGAAGTACCTTCTACTGTGCTAGAAAGGTAGATATGTGAGTGTGTGTTTGTAAATGTCAGGTTATACCCCATGATACCATTTTCTGTACTCAGAAACTGATCTTTTAAACATAGATGTTCTTAGGGCTGTGGTCAGGCCCTTCTACCACTGCAGCTCTTGGGCCATGCCCACAGAGCAGCTGACATCAATGACATTTTCCTTCCAAGTGGGCTTTCATGTCTTGTGTCATGAAGGAAGCTGTTTTTGCAGGATCAATAACTTTGCTGGGAAAATTTACCAGTGGCATAAAGATGGGAAGAGGGAATAAAAGTCTCTACGGCTTCATGAAAGATCATGTTTTCCAAATGTTGGAATACTTAAGTTTTTTTTAATGAAGGGAATACCTATTGCTTAATTGGTAATCATATAGCTAATAGGGAATTAAAGCTATCCTACCACTGCATGTTTTCATTTCTAAATTTCTGCACTGAGTGATTTTTCTACCCTACCCCCACTCCCACTTCACATATTAGATATTCTTGTTTACTTACACACATTTTAATTCAATTCCTTGGTTTTCAGTTTACATAGTATTCCCCTGTGCATTTAAAATAGGCTTTTGGAGATTTACCTTTATTATACCACATGTTGTTATATATCTTTAACTTAAAAATTTGTCACAGTTCATACTGTAACATGGTAAATTATGCATATGGAGTTGACTAACCTAGTTTTCTATCATCTGAATATCTCAGTTAGTGGATAGAACATTGAGCTTAGAGTCAGGATACCTGAATTCAAATGTTGCCTCACACAATTACTATGTGAGTACAGGTAAACTGCTCAAAATCTCTGAGCCTTAATTTCCTTACTTGTAAAATGAGGACAATTATGTATCTACCTTGCAAGGTTGCTGTGAGAGGGTTAGTTCCAAAACTCAAGGTGTTATATGAATCAAGTTATTGTTAACAGGGTTCAGTTTCATCTCAACTACTTTTGTTAAAAAATCTTCTTAAAATATAGTCATATGTTTTCTTATCATAGTAAGTATAGTTTGCTGAACAGAATCTCTCCCTGATTATTATGCAGATTTGTCTATCATGATATGATATTGTGACTGTAGGAAGTATAGGGGATTGTGCTGAATAAGTAATGAGGCCCAGATAGCCTCTGAATTTTTAAATTTCTGATTTTAGTTCAGTTTTTTTCATGATTTGTCTCTTCTTTTACAAAAGTAAAATAAAATAGAAATCACTCAGTTATTTGGGTTCCACCAAATCAAGTTATGAAAATATATTATAAATTGCAGCTTTTTTCACCATAGATGCCTGGCATTTTTTGTTGTTAATATTATTGTTATTGTTATTATCTTTATTATCGTTGTTATTGAAGATAGCAACAAGAATGGAACCAGTCTATAAAATGGCAAAGATCCAAGAGAGGAAACAAAAAACTCCCCAGTTCTCACAAACTAAACCAACAATATGTCAACAAAGTGGTATCAAACAAATGGCTGGCATGCAGATTTGTTTACAGAAATATGTTGATAACATTCACACTCGTTGGTTGACATAGATTTTGCAAAGAAAGAATAGAAATTTTGAAACATATAACTGTAGATCGTAAAAATTGAACACCTACCTAATTCCTTGAAGAATGTGATCAGGTAGCCAGAATCACATACAAAAAATTTGCTAAACTTCATAAACTACCAGAAAACAAATCTGGTATTTGTCGTAATATGAACGTGTACTACAAATCCCCCCTGCCTTGGATATCTTCAAACACATGCTGGCTGGCTACTTGCTCTTTGTGTTATAGCAGGGAGTCATTCCACGTATGGCTTAGACCAGATGCCCATTCCATATTTCAAATTCTGTGATTCTATGAAATCCAAACCTCCAAATATCCTTTAAAACTCAAGAAAAACAAGTGGTCTTTGAACCAGAGCATCATCACTGATACAACTTTTGCATACCTACACAGCATTGAACCGTAAGAACCCATACCAAATAATTTTAACCACCAAACTCTTTTGAATGAAAAGCTCTTGATATATAAAAGACCTAGTAGGAAAAAAAAACTAAAACCATATGAGAAGAGATGGCAGAACATATCATTCCTGTTGCCTCATTGACTAGCAGAGTGATACCAAGGTGCATTTCAGTGAGCCTCCAGGGAATGGGCTTAAACCTCAGTACTTTGCTTCAACTATGTAAAGTATTAATTTGATCCACCCCTGTAATAATGTGCTGAATGTTAAATGTAATAGAACAACATAATCAGCGGCATTGTGGCCCCAAAGTATTTCTACCTGAACTATGTTGAATATAAGGTGAAAAGACTATAACCAGAAATAGCTAATCAGCAGCAGAAGCAGCAGCAGCATGAGATGCTGGACAGAGCCTGGCCTCAGTCACATTAGCATGGACTCAAGTCCTGTCTCCCACATATACTGGCTTTGTGACCCTGGGCAAATTCCCAAAGAGAACTCTATAACAGCATAAGTTGTTGAACATTTGCCAGTCTTCCTTTGCAAAGAGTTGGGTCATACGGTGAGTAGAGCACCAGAACTGGACATCAGGAAGACTTCAGTTCAAATATTCCCTTGGGTATTTACCAGCTGTGTGACTTTGGGTGGGTCATTCACCTTTTCTTAGCTTCAATTTCCTCCTCTATAAAATGAACATAATAGTTCCTACTTCACCAAATGTAATAATATTTTCAAAGTGATTTATAATCCTTAGAGGATTATATAAAGTGATGTTGGTGATGGTGATGATGACTTTTTACTCCCTACACTGCTGATCAGTTTTGGGTCAAATAGCTGCAGTTTCAATTTCTTTTGCACTTTCATGTTTACACAATGCTTTCTTCACAGCAACCCTGAAAGGTCTGCAAGGCAAATATACTACACTTAGTCCCCCCCTCAGAGGGACTTAATGACTTGCTTAGAGACCTTTATTAAGTGTCTGTGCTGTCACTTCCTCTCCAGGTCTTCTAGAAGCCCTAAGTAGGTCTGGCTAAAGAGCCACTAGCAAAATCATACACCTGCAAACGTTTTCTTCTGTTTAGTGTTAGTTACATCAGCATCATAGAGGAGAGAGAGAGACTCTTAATGTTCAAGGGTATAGCATTTGGGGAATAAAAGCTGAGACAAGGAGTTCCCATTGGTTTGGTGTCCTACTGATCCATGCCACTGGTGAAATTGAGTATCATTCAGTATTTGAACTTGGGCTCCTTTGACCTCAAGTACAAGACCCTTTATTGTGAGCTTTTGTGTCACTCTTAGGGGTCAAAGTGGTAAATAATCATGGAGAAACTATTATGTGCTTCAGTCTAGCAAGCATTGATTGCATTCTTAATCTTTATTAGGTATTGTGCTTACCAATGGGAATACAAAGACAAAATGATAGTCAGGAAAAAGAAAAAAGAAAAATCAGTCCCTGCCTTCAAGGAGCTTACATCCTGTTGGGCATAGTGGTAGATAAGACAGCAACTAATTTTTTAAAAATTAATTGTTTTTAACTAGCAAATATCTATTTTCTCTATATCCAACTGCCTGCCCCATTGGAAAAAGAAGAGAAAAACAAAATCTTGTAACTTACATATTCAAGCAAAAGAATTCTTAGGAATCAGAGGCCTGGTCTCCCTAAAATCAGGGAAATATTATAACAAACTCTGAGTGATGATCCTATACATTTTGTATTTAATTGTCATGAAAATCCTTGTCACAAGTAGACTTGTAAGTTTCTTGTTGATGGGACACACAAATTAAGGATCTACAACCAACCAGAAGAGAGGTAGAAAAACAAATTGTCATTTTAGGAGGGATCAATGTAAATTTCATGACTCAGTGAGGTGAGCTGCCAGTTTAAAGACTATTTGCAAGGCTAGTCCACTGTCTGTGACTTGGAGAGTATGTTGTAGGAGATGAAAATGAGAGTCCTTTCAACTGAACACACATGAAAAAGAGGAAGCCACTACTTTACTTCTCAGCTCAAATTTAAAATAATATCCTGATGAAAGTCCTGATCAATATCCTGATATCCTGATCAAAGTCATCACCCCTTAGATGTAATCCTAAATCTAAAATGAAGACGGTAATTATAGGCTCCATTTTAATTTCCACACTCATTCTATATGGGAGCTGGGTAGAAGAGGAAACTAGCTTCCTGATGCATAGTACTTCACTGATTTTCCTACATTGACGTGTTATAAATACTACTTGGAAGTTAACAGTTGCAACAATAAGCAGAGATCAGAATTGAGCTTCCAAGAGCTCACAGAGAATTGCAAAGTCAATGACTATGAGGAGCTAGAAGAGTGAGCATTTTGGTGCATTAGACCCAGATATGGTGGTTGGATATGGGAAAACTAGGAGAGAGAGAATGAGTAGTTAGATGCTCTGGATAACATGGACAGCAACAGAATCTTTAGAGAGCTGAATATCAATTTTATGATAACTCTTTTGGGAAATGATGTTGGATTGTTTGGATAAGTGATCACCAGGTGAAAAATGAAATTTTACTCTTCTCAAAACCATAAAAAGATCAAAATAAAAAGAAAGAAACCCTTTTAATGTGCATTTGAAGTAGAAGTTTGTGTGTGTTGGGGTTGGATGAAGGGAGGGAAAGGACACATTGAGTTATGCAAAATTCTCTCTTGCTCTTTATCCTAGAAAGAGAAGCCCCAGTATATCAGCTGGTAGCTTTTATGATGAGCTAGTAACATAATTTTTCTTAAAAAATATCTTTTTTTAAAGACTGGGCTCCCCTTACCTGTTTCATGCAGTGCTAATTAAAGTATGTTAGCTTTAAACATAACAAATTTGGTGCAGTTCCAGTGTGTTGACTTTGTATGTAAAATGTGTAGCATTTAAATTTCTTCTGTCAGTAGAAAGAACATTAGGCACCATGCAGTATTTTCCTGGTCCCTGTAAAACTCAGTACTTAGAAAAGTGAACAGATTGTTTTCAGTATAATTTTATAAGAAAGGAAATGAGTCAGAGGTTATGTAAAAGTATTTCAATTAGCAAGACCTGCAAGTGGTAATGAAACTTATTAAAGTGTTATGTATGCATATATGTTTATGTGAGAAAGACAGGTATCAGTGAATTATAGAGATCATGAGTGTGGATAGTTCCTTCACTGATGCAGATCTCAACCCATCTATATCTTCTTGTGTAAGTCTTACCCATGTCTTTACATTAAAAATCCTCAGTAGAGCATCTCACCTTCCTTTAATAAAATATTGTATGTGCTACAGTGGCATTTGAACTTTCTCTCTGTTATCCTTCATTCTTTGACCAGTTCAATGTCTTCATTGATTATATATTCCATTGATTGGGTCTTTCTTACCACTCAGTACTATGTTGCAACCCACTCACCCCATCACAGGTGTGTTCTGTCTCTCACTGCCTTGACTTCTTAGTGCTTTCATTGTTTTTTTTTTTAGGTATGAGAGGTCAGTTTTAGAAATCTGGACTCCCAGAAGTATCAGAATTAAGTCAGTATTTCATTGTTATTGTTTAGTCCATCTAAAATATAAAGTTTCCTTGCCTTGAAACATAGAATGGCCACAGATCTCTGTGAGCCAGTGAGAATCAAGGGTCTCATGGATCATAGACTTTCCTTCGCAATCAAATCATTAGTGGATTGAGAGTAAGCTACATAAGCTGTCTGTGGCTCTGCAAAAGTGGAGCATCATGTTGTCAGAGTCAAGAATTTAACCAAAGTCTATATTGAATTCACCTATCTTTCTATATTTAAGTTAGTAGCCATGCTATTATTTACAGCTCTAATTTCTATCTTGTCAGCTTGATGACTGTTGGACCCATGATTAGAACCTGATGGCTGTGTTCCAAAGTTGCTTTCACCTTAGTTGAAAGGGATTTTTTGCACTAGTCCTGTTCTTTTATAAATTGAATGGTCACTGCATCTATAAGCTGCACTGGACCCGGAATTGAATGAAAGGAAAAGAGAAGATTGTATCGTATATGGTAAGATGAACTGGTAGTATAAGAGCTGTTTTAGGGCACCACCAAAGGGTCTCGCATATCAGTACTCAAGTTGTTCCCTGAGATAAAAGCAATCCACCTTTTGAACACCAATATTTTCCCAGCAATATTATAGAGCTATAAATTATGGAATATCACAATCTTGGAAGAATAAAAACTACAAAAGGGCAATTGAGAGGTGTACATCAGGTATAAGTAGATTGCAATATGTTATCAATGACGACTTGAATGCAAGAAGTAGCATAAGACAGATGGCATCTAGGAGATTCGTGATCAGAAAAGGTAGGTCAGTCATCTAGTGAGAGAGTAATCACAGATGGAAGAGCATGAATAGGAGTCTGATAGAATAAGTAAGTGCAGAGAGCTTGCAATCTCCCATTAATGGAAACTCTCACATCACTGGGTTCACAGACCCGTTGAAATTTTGGATATATTTTTAAAAATGCTTTATGTGTAGCCTCTCCAGATATATGCACTCAAAACACTCTATCAAAACAGAGGACAATCTCTGCAGCTAAACACTAGCCATGAAGCTGAGGCAAATATCCCAAAGTATATCTGCCAAAAAATGACTTCCTGAACCTTACTGTTGAACAGTAGTAGATCCTAGGTTACCTTGACTCTTGACTTCTGCTGTGTCTTTAAATTGTCTGTGTCTTTACCTGCTTTTGCATCTATAAATGGAGATGCCCTGATCACCTCCAGTATGGTTCCTATTGCTCCAGAATAACTTTTCCTCTCCTATATTACCCAGAGTCGACTTAGTTTATGAACTGAAACATTGGTGACATCTCTACAGTTGTACTCAGACTGTGCAGTTAAGAGGGTTATTCATATCCTGATATGGATGTCCGCTAGGTGGTGCAGTGGATAGGGTTCTGGGTCTGAAGTCAGGAAGATACGAGTTCAGATTTGATCTCAGATATTTGCCAACGTTGTAACCTTGAACGGGAGACTTAGCCTTTGTTTGCCAAAATTTCCTCACCTACATCATGGGGACAGTAGTAGCATTTACCTTGCAGGATTGTTCTGAGTCTCAAATGAGATACCTTTAATAGAGTGCTTAGAACAGTGTTTGACACTATATTATGCATATAGTGATGTTAATACAACCTGGTTAATTGGACTTATCTAGGAAAACTAGATACTTCCAACTTAAAAAAAAAAACAGTCAATGCTTAGCTGGACTTGCCTTTCTTGGTGACTGGTAGCAGTCAAAGCAACAAGTTGATCGACTTAGCTCTGGTTTTTTCTGTGCTGAGAAGATATAACCTAATTGGTACCTTCTAGTGGTAGTGTTATACCTCCCATGGGGTGATAACACAGAAATAAGTTTAACAACTATGGCTTTTTTTACACTACAGAAGAATATTTTCCCTTCACCCCTGAAGACACATAAAGAGCCATAATTTGTTTCTCTGTCTCTTCTTGGGTACATAAGAGCACAGGATTGCTATTCTGGGGCAATCTCATGCTTTGTTAAACCCAATACAGAGGGATGTGTTTTATAGAAAGAACTAGTAGGCTCCACCTTCTAATGCCAACAGCTGTAAATGTCCTTAAACATTCTGGTTGCTTTATGAACTCTTCACTAATCATTCTTTAATTCATGCAGTCTTTTAAAAATATGTTTAAAGTTTGAATCTATACTCCTGGGGTTTTATAAGTTACTATCTGGTCTTTTGAAGACTTCATTTTGTTTTTCTTATTTTTAACTCTTTCCAGCTCAGCTTCTGAGTTTTTAGTACATATATGAATTTAGAAAACAAGTACATGTTAAACCAGTTCATATTGTGAATAATTTTCTAAACTTTGATCAATAGATTCTCTTAGCTTTCTTCTTTGTAGAAAAGACATTCTTAATCATTTTAGTCTCTAGATCACGTGATTGCCCCTTCTCATCTCCTTGTTTTTTTTATTTGCACTCACTTGATATCTCCAGTTGGGTACTAGCTTTCTTAAGGTATAACAGCCAGAACTGCACCTTCTGCCCCCCACCCCCATCTTCCTTTCATTTGGTTGTTGACCTCCTTAATCTGCATGAATAGTTTAGACTTTATTTCATATAAACCAAGTCAGAATTCTTTCCTTCCTTGAAGAAACAGGTAAAAACAGCCTTCTTGTTGTTCCTCCCACATGACTGTCCCTCTTCCCTCTTGCCTTTGTGTGGGTTATCCCCACGCCCCCAACATTTTTTTCCTTGCTGTATTCCCTGGCTTCCTTTAGGTTGCAACTGAAATCTCACCTTCTGCAAAAGGCCTTCCATAGCCCCTCATGCTACTAGTTTCTTCCCTCTGAGATATCTTACCTATGCTAAGTTATTTACATGTTGTTTCCCCCACTAGAATTTAAGCCTTTTAACAATGGGGGGAGGGGAGGCTAATGAACCTGAATGCTTAGCATTGTGCCTAACACATAGTAAGCATTTAATAAAGATTGTTGACTAACTGGTTGATTGTGACCCATAAAGAAATAAGCCAAAATGAAAGTTTCAGATTACCTAGCTTTCTTTTTACACTATAGAAAAGAAAATGTTTTTCCTTCACTCTTGAAGACACATAAAGGAGAATCTTTAACTTCCATATCAGTGCAATTTAACTTTGTTATTAAACCATTTTTCAGTCCTGTCTGACTCTCCATGACCCCATTTGGGGTTGTCTTGGCAGAGATACTAGAGTGGTTTCCTTTATCCTTCTCCAGCTCATTTTACAGATAAGAAACTGAGGTAAACAGGGTTAAGTGACTTGGTCAGGGTCACACAGTGACTGTGTTTGAGGCCATATTTGAATGCATGAAGATGAGTTTTCTTGACTCCAGGTCTGGTATTCTATCCAATGTACCATGTAACCACCTGTCCATTTAAGTAGCATTCATTAGCTGCCTCCTATGCTTTTGAACCTTTGTGAGAAGGATCATGGTGCAATCAGTAAAAAATGGGGAATTTTGGAGATTGGATAAGGTGAAATTGGCAGTAAATATTTGTTCATTTGTTTGGAACATATTGAGTTTGAGAAGCCTTCAGGACATCTAAGCAGAGATGTGCACTAGGCCAATGCTGCTGTCATATTCACATTTCCCACCAGCTGCTATGTCTCTGGACCTTTTTGTCATGCCTTCCAAACCCCAGGAAACTCATCATTGACAAACCTGATTGAATCTGTTTAGTATTCACTTCTCATCACTAACTTCTGCCCCTCTAATTAAATCCTCTGACTTAGAGAACAGGTCTGTGGGCTCCAGGACCTCTTTCAGAAAGGGGGTCAGCATAGTGTTGTCTGCATTTCCCATCAGATCACATTGGGCTCTGTTGGCCTTCTCTGTCATGACCCTGACACTGGTACCTTATTCCCCTTCCTCTCTTCCCGTCTCAGCTTCCTTTTGTGTATTGTCTTCCCCTGTTAGACTGTAGGTTCCTTAAGGGCAGAGATTTTTTTTTTACTCATAGCTGTGTCCCTAGTACTTAGCTCAGTGCCTAACTCATAGGAAGTGCTTTATTTACTGACAGAAAAAAGGGGTTTCTAATCCGTATGTAAGGATCCTGCTGGTCACATATTGCCTTAGTTTTAGAATACAATATTATATCTATTTTATAGTATTTTTATTTATTTCATGACTATTTCCCAGCTACATCTTAATGTTCCTGATTGCATTTGTCACATTTGACTCCCCTGTACTGGGCAGTTGGCAATACAGAGTGGCTGTTGGAGCTCAGGAGAAGAACTAAGGTTGAATTTAGAGGATCATCAGTTTAGACCTGGCAGGGACCTTGGTATTAATTGAATCTAGCCCTTTCATGTTACAGATGAGTAAATTGAGGCCCAGGGTTACAGAACTGATAAACATCTAGGTCTTTCTGACTCCAAATATAGGTCTTTCTGACTCCAAATCCAACTCTGTCCATGATGCTGTTATCAGTAAGTTCCCTGACATACACAGGAGCCCTGTTGTCATAAGTTCTTGGATCTGCATTTGTAAAAGGAAAGGCAACTTTTGAGGGGTTAACAATCTCCTTTAATCAAGCACATATATCATTCATCTAGTTCAGGGGAAAAAATTAGCACCCTGAACTTCAGAGAAAATGCAGAGAAATCAAACATCAACAGACAAGATTTCCAACTGTCTGACTATAATCAATACATATATCACGAATCAACAGATAGGTCCAACTGTCTGACCATAGTTACCAGAGAGGGAAGCACCAATATCTGGGTTTTCAAAGCCGAGGAGCTCCTTAGCGGCTTCCCAGAGTTTCATCTGGCCAAACAAACACTTGTAGTTGGTAAGTCCCAAAGTAAAACCTCACCCTCAAAGTATTTATGCATTTTTTAGAGCTACAGGGCATCATGACCCTTGAGAACCAGTGCCTCATTAACAAAGGTGGGGGCTTTCCTACACATCCTCCCAAGTCCATTAATGGGGACAGAACTTTAATCACACTAAAATAACTAGCAATACAATATTATATTATTGTATACCTATATAAATATATAATAAAATATATTTTATTATAAAAATATATAAATATAAATATTTATACCCATATAATGAATACCCATGCTGTTTCTAGTTAAAAAAAACTCTTGTTTCTGTACTTTATTCTTAGTAAAGACTCTTGGTCTATAAAGGCAAAATTCAGTTAGAGGTACTTGCTTATACTAAAACAAAAGCAGCAAAAGATCCTACTTTGTTTGCTATTACAGATGCCAAGCTGCCTCTTGGATACAGATCTGGGAGTCATCTACATAGAGATAATTAATCACACTGGAAGCTGATATCACCAAGAAAGAGGCCATAGATAATGAGGATAAAAGGTGTCAGGCATGTGTCCTTGGGTGAACCCAAATGAATGATGGATGATCCATAAAGAAGGAAAATGAGGATGAGTGGTCTCAGAGGTAGGAGAATAACCAGATGAGCAGTGGTGTGCAGACCAAGGAAGGAGACAAAGTGTAAGTCAAAGGGGAGTTCCACATTGTGGAAAACTGCAGATAGTCTGAGTGGCTGTTGTGGTCTTAGCACGACTAGCTCTGGTTTCTGTAGATTGTGGAAAGATCAGTTAGTTGAAGGCTTTTATTTTATCCCTTTCTTGGGTATTTTCTTCCATATATGAGAGACAGACAGACAGACAGCAAGAGACAGAGAGATACCAAGACAAAATAACAAAGTTAAATTGAATTGATATAGAAGTTAAAGATTCTTCTTTAGTGTCTTCAAGAGTGAAGGAAAAATATAGTTAATGAATGCTAGTTAAATGGATGGAGTAGCTAGATAGTACAATACATAGATTGCCAGGCTAGAGTCAGGAAGACTCAGCTTCGTGAGTTCAAATATGACCTCAGACACTTGGTAGTTGTGTGACCCTGGGCAAGACACAAAGAGAGGCAGAGAGACTGTCTATACATACACACATTTATATATCCATATATATATACACATGTCTATATGCACATATATCTATACAGATATACATATATGCATGTGTGTGCATATAGACATGTGTATATATATATATATATGGATATATAAATGTGTGTATGTATGAGAAAGAAATTGACACAGAGTCTAAGGAGCATCCTACAGAGACTTATTAACAGGTTGACCACTTTTCAGCTTCAGACATTCTCAAACACCATCTACCCATCTACTAAGCAGTAGAAGGATTAATATTTGTCTCAGTGAAAGGAAAATCAACCATAGCAAAAGTGCAGATCATGAAACTAATAAAGATGAGTTCTTAAATCTATAGATACGTGTTAGGAATATATTTTAAAATCAATTTGCACAAACTTCCATATTTTGTCTATCAAAATAAACAACTCATTTATTGATCTTACTGCTTTAGACCCTGAGAATTTCAAAGAACCTTCTGATGCATAGACACAGTTCCTTACAGCATAGATAAAATGAAGCTTGCTATGTGAACTCTGTACATTCATTCAGAACCATATGGACAAAAGATTTTACTTGAACCAAAGTACTTTGTTTTCTGTAGTCAGATTCTTTAAAAAGTCACATTTTTCATTCTGCCCTAATCACAGGAGGACTTTTGCATGTTGAGAAAGATATATGGACATTGTAGATTACTGTCCCTGCCCTCAGAGAGCTTACACCATCAGAGGAGGAACAGATATTCTGAATGTAAAGGCAAAATATATATAAAGTAAATGCAACGTTATTAAGCAGAGTAGAGCTCTAACAAGGTGGGGGAGAGGGAAGGAGGCAGGCAGAGGGCTCAGGTGTTTTCACTTAGATTGTATCTTGTAGACTGCCTGTGCCCACTCCACCAGAATTAACGAAGGGTCTGTTTAATTTCAGGATGCATGGGTGGTATCATTGACCACATTTGTTCCCTAATGAATGAGCAGACCACAGAGCTTGCTCTTTGCTCTTAAAGAGTAACAAGGAGGAGAGGGAAAAGGAAGGGCAGGGGAGTCTGGGCCGTCTCTGAAGTGGCACTTGAGAGAAATCAGAAAGAACTTTCATGCAAAATCTACCCACTCCATTCTGCTCTTAGCTCCTCAGAGAGGACATCTTTGTGCTCCCAGGCCAAGCAATAATTGTAGAAAATGAGGCATTAATTGAAATGTGAAAGCCGTGCTGCCTGACCCTCATTGTTTAACTCAGGTCATAAAATAGGGATGCTGGCTGACAGAGGGCTGGGGGCAGAGTGGAGAGGGGCTCTTTGAGTTGAGTCGGCCTTCCTTCCAGAAACGGGAGCTGCCCTGTATGCCTAGCAACCCTGAGCCCTCGGCCGGGAATCCTCTAGCCAGGCAGCAGTAGAAATGTTGGATCTGGTTTCTCATTAATGGAGTAACAAACAGGAAAAGGTCCCTTGAGCAGTTAAAGCTTAGCTGCTCCATAGTGTCCTCATGTATTATGAGTGAGAAGCAAAGGAAACTGAGGAACTTCAAAGCTTCCTGTGGCATTCAGAGCTTTCTGCCTTCAAAGCAGCTCTTCTCTTTTGTAGTTTTACTCTGCCTCTAATTAATACATTTTCAATATTGTTCCTGTAAACAGCCTCATCTTTTGTTTTCTGCCTACTTCTCTTTTTCCTGGGTAATTTGAATTATTCTCGGCCTCTATCTGTCATCTCTATTTAGTGGTTCTTAACCTTTTTTTCTTTTTTTTTAAACAAATGAGTAGTCACCTCCAGCAGAGATTAAAATATCGTTTGAAAGGTATGTGTGCATGTGTGAGCACCAGTCTTAGAAAATTATCCTTTGCTTGCCCTTCATCTAAATTTCTCTGAAGCCAGACCAAGCTGACTTTAGACAATCTTCCAAACTCCTACAGGGAAACACTATTTTTTAAAACATTTTTCCTCTTAAAAATAAATGCATAAATAAAAGAGTAAAGTAACAAACAATAAAATCCTTAAAGCATCCCCCCTCCACCTCCCAAACACCAGCTCTTTTGCAAACTATTCTGACAGACATACAGATAGTATCCCGATACTCCTGGGTTACTGTTCAAAGAGTGCATTTCATTTAGCGGGTCTTTCTGTGGTTGGATTGTTTATAATCTCATGCTTTTTTGTTGACCCATACCATGAAAACAAATTAAGCCTCCCCACCCTCTTAAAAAAGAAGTTGAACATAGTGAATCCTGCAGTGCAAGGAAATTTTAGACAGGACCATTGTAAAATTAATATCTTGGCATTGATGTTTCTATCACTGTAGGATGAAAGCGGCTTGTCTGAGCATTCATTGTCCTCTGGAACAGCTGCCGGTGTGGTTTTGAAATTTTGGATAACCTCACAAGAGTGGGGAAGCACTGGAGATGAAATGCTGAAGTCTCATTAATCAAACTGTTGCATTATATTTGTTAGCCTTCCAGATTCTCTGACTGGATAAATTAACAACTGATCATTCACTGTCTTTGGATGTTCTGTAGGAGCATTAATATTACCTAGAGATATTATGTGCTATGATTCACTTCTTTCCATTTTCTATTCAGAAACAGCAGCAAGGGCAGCAATTTCTAGGAAGAGAATTGGACAAAGTGATGCAGAAGAATCGTAGGGGTGTTGATGATTTCATTCTAATTGTGGCCCATGTCAGAATGCATTTGATGGCCTCACCTCTGCCCCTAGGCAATGTGAGTCTCCATTTTCTCAGCAGTTATCATGCACATAAAATTCATCTTTTAATCCCCTAAGTATCTGTTACAGAGCCTGCCTAGGTGGCCTTCCGGGCACAGAGCAGGATGTGTCCAATCAGTTTTCCTCTAACCTATATGCTAAATTAATTTGTGTGCTATCATACATTAAAGAGGTAGCTAGGTGGTGCAGTAGACTTGAGTTCAAATCCAACCTCACACGCTTAATAACCGTGTGACCCTGGGCAAGACACCTAACTTCTGTCTGCCTCAGTTTCCTCATTCGTAAAAATGAGGATAATGGCACCTACTTCACAAAGCTGTTGTGAAGATAAAATCAGTTAACATTTGTAAAATGTTATGCAACCTTGATGTGCTACATAAATCTTAACTATACTATTGCTAGTATTACAGCTATTTTAGATATTATTATTTAAAAGTACATAGCCCACAAATGATAGGGATCCCAGATCTAGAAGTGGAAAGAACCTTGAAGGTCACCTTTTTCCTCCTAATATCCTGTAAACTTGCTAAAGGGTGAGGAAGATTGCTTTATAAAATGCAAAGGGTTGCATAAGCCTGAGTTGTGGTGGCAGTGGTGACACCATTCTTGTTACTACGTGTTCCTTCAGGGAAGTAACACTTTCTTATTCATCTTTTGATCACTTACTCCAGCACCTTGCATAGAGCAGATGATAGATCGTTGTTTGTTGAATTAAACTGAATTTTTACTCATGAAACCATCAGAATGAACCAACCTTATCTTCTCTGGAAAACACAACAGTGCACCAGGGAAGAAATTACAAAAAAAAGAAAAGCATACATTTTCTCTGCCAAATGTAGGAGTGGTGTTGGTGGTGAAGAAATACAGGAGGGCTAAATACATTAGTGAAATGGTATGATGGGCAGTGACAGAGAGTTGTGTACTCATAAAGAGAAAGTGTATATAGGCTTCATTTTAATTGGCTAAAATGGACATAGTTTTGTTTTGTTTTGTTTTTTGATGGAGGAGGATCTTAATGATTGATTTCAACTCACCTGAGAAAGAACAACATGCAGATTATTAAGTGGCAGGTGAGACAGTGGAAAAAGCTTTGGCTCTGATATTCAAAATTTTGCTAACTACCTGACTATAGATACATTATTTAATTTCTTGAGTCTCAATTTCCTCATCTGTTAAACAAACATGTTGGCATTCTGGAAAGAAACTGGGGATTATATCTCACTAAATCATACCTACTTTTTGACCCAAACATGCTGCTTCTAAAAATATATGCAAAGAGATCAGACAGAAGATAAAGACCTATATATACAAAAATATTTACAGTAGGACTTTTAGTTTTAACAAAGTTCTAGAAATAAAGTTGGTGCCCATTAGAATGGCTTAACAAATGTAGTATATGAACATAGTACAATATTCTTTTATTAATTTCTCCATAAGAAATTATGAATATGACAGATTCAGAGAAACCTAGGAAGACTTACATGAACTGAGGCAGAGTCAGGTAAACAGATCCAGAACAATTTATGTGTAACTGCAATAATGTAAAGAAAAATAACTTAGAAAGATTTTAAGAACTCAGATCAACTCAATGATGAACATCTTCAGAAGACACACCATGAAGTTTGTTTTCCTACCCCTTGAGTGAAGGCACATTTCTTAGACCCAGCAAATGTATGATTTTCCTTGAATATTCTTTTTTTTTTTTAACAAAGAAATGCTTCTATTTGGGAGGGGATCATGTGATCATTGTTTTAAGGTCTGAGGGACCTTAGAAGTCATCTAGTGCAACCACACCATCTTACAAATAAGAAGTTGAGGCCTATGGAACTGAAATGACTTACCCCAGGTCACAAAGGCAGCAACTTGCAGAGTTGGAATTTGAACCCAGGTCTTCTGACTTCTACATAAGGCTATGAGATTATATGAACTAATTCATAGGAATTAGTCAACAAGAGATAGATTGGTGTGGGACTTTCCATCAGCCAAAGACTGATGGAATAAGCATATTGGTGTTTTAATATGTCCTCCATGTGGATACTTCTGGTGTCCTTTGACATCCGTACTTCAAGCTTGGGAAGATAAGTAGGGCTGCCTCCAAAAGTCCTTTCTTGAGATGCCTTTTGCACCTTGATTGGAGAACAAAGCACTTATTATGGAGTTAAGTATGAAAATATGACATAGTGGAATGTTTGCTGAGCTTGGAGTCAGAATAGTTGAGTTCTAACCCCTCATAGCTGTGTGACCTTGGGCAAATCATAAAATCGCAGAGCTTCAGTTTCTTTCTCTGTAAAATAAGAATGATAACAGTGTTCCTCTCACTTGATGCCATGAATTCTAAGATAATAGAATCTCTTTCTCAGAGGTTCTCCTCATTTCTTTCATTTCCATTTTTCTAAGAGCTGGTTTTTGTTAGTTTCCCTGTTTAGTTTCTGTCATTCTGAGTTATGTGCTTATATTTCCTTGAGCTATTCATGACCTTTTAGTCCATCGTTCTTTTGAGGATATTGAATCATAACTGCATATTTTCTCTCACAAAATGAAAACTCCAACAAGCCCAATTCAACAGACATTAAGTACCTACTATATACCCTCTGGTACTGTGCTGGGTGATAGGAATACAAAGATAAAAAATAAAATAATCCCTGTCCGAATAGTTTAGCTAACCTATCATTTTTATAGTTTGCTTCTGTGCTAGCTTTGTCCTTTGAACCAGCAACCCATCATGCATTGCTTTCATCTGGGTAGAAGGTCTATAGTCCACAATCACAATGATACCACTTCTGTTTCTGTCTTCCTTGATTTTTACCTGGGTCTCCATTATAATTTTGCATTCAGGTTCTTAGAATTTTGACATAGGTCTACATGTTTTGCCCCACCCTGCTGTTCCTTCTGTTTTCATATGTCTATTTTGGTCAAGATGTACCCCATCTGTTGCTGACTTCAGCTATCAATACCATGTCATCATATCTTGTCAGTACCTGGGAAGTCATATTTATCTCCTTGTACTGGATTACCAGGTTCCCCCTTTTTAACCCTTGACCAACAATATATAGGAAGAATCTGGGTCATATTCTACCTCACCATATTCCTAATTGTTTACTCCTGTCAATCACTTGGTACCTCTATACAGCTCAAAAATATCTCAATTTTTAACATTAATTATTAGAAAATTCTTTATATTAAGACTAAATCTGCTAAATGTAAGGAATTTTGATTATAATGTTGCCTTGGGGGAGGGCTCCCACTGTGTACCAAGCCTCCTGTAAGCCAACATTTAACAAAATTCTTAGTGAATGAATGAATTAGCCACAGTCAAAATTAGTCATAAGCAGACATCACTCAGGGATTAGATACCCTCTGAAACTTGACAGCCTGGTTCTATTGGGCAGTGAGAGTGGAATAGAAAGTCTGTTCCCAGAATCATGTGTCTGTCAGTGCCTCAAAATACTCATATATATATACATATACATATATATACACACACATATATATGCTACATTCAGCTTTGTATGGTAAATATTGTACTTCATTTTTTGCTGTTTCTGATCAATTTTTTCCTCTCATCAATGGCTTTGTACTGATTTTTCACAATATCTTCATAGAGTTCAGGCTTTCTGTGTTTTCTGCTTATATGTGATGCTCCTTTTCTTCATCTCTTTTCTTCCATCCCCCTGATCTATTCATGTTCTTTCAGTATTTTCATCCATTTTTTGAGGAAATGGTGGGGCATGTTGGTGGTGGTGGTGGTGGGGGTTGATGAATAGCAGATAGCCTTCTTACTCTGCCTCTTTTTCCTCTTACTCCCTCTTCCCTCTCTCAGGCTTCTCACCTCCTCTTCTATCCCTTTTGTTTTTGCTGGCTGACTGTCATTCAAAATGCTGCACTAGCTGAAGTTGATCTCAGGAGATTTGAGGAAAAATCTTGTGAAGGCAGCTGCTCTCGGGTGTTTTCAGCCATCAAAATGTCCAGAGAATATTGACCTGACCTGGAAACTCAATTGCAGGCTTTGTAGGCCATGTTGTTTGCAGTAGATATTATTATGTCTGGAATGGAGAGAAAATGCAAATTCAATCTAGAAATTTTCCTTCATCCATAATTGCCCCCCAAAAGCACTGTTTTCCAAGTTTCTAATTGCCTGCGAAACTTTATTCTCAGCAAAAACTAAGTATTTAGGGCCAAAATTTCAGTATGAAATACTCAAGCAAAGTATTCCTGATTTCCCTCTGCCCAATATATGTATCCAATGAGGTATACACATTATATACTACACACACACACACACACAACACACACACACACACGTGTGTGTGTATATATTGCATTGCCAAATAAATTGCTAAAAAAAAGCTTTTTGATACCATTCTTAAAATGATAAGAATAAGGATTCTACCTATAACATTCATGGAATGGAGAACTTCTGGAGTAATGACATAGATCAGTACCTTCTGTGTGAATCAAAATCTTTAAAAGTTCCTTAGAGGTTTGAGAAATTAACTCAGGCTTGCGTAACATACAGCCCATGGGCTGTTTGTGCTGTGCAAGGATTTCTGGTGGCCCTATGAAAAATATAGGGTTACCAGTGCATACTCTCCTATTTGTCATATGACCTGCAGCAACTAACCATTATCAGTCTGTCTCCAGTCCAACCCATCTGCACCCTGAAGAAGTTTATAAGTTACTCAGGTCTGGATTAAGTGATTTGCTCAAGGTCACAAAGCCAATTTATGTGAGAGGTAGGACTTGATCCCAGGTCTTTCTGGTTTATTGCTCTTTATTACAATGATTCAGACTCAAAACTACTACAAATCTCTAGCCCAGGATTTATTAACACAAATGAATAAGTTTTCAAATGGATGACTTTCTCCCAAACCAAGGTGTGTGCTTATGTGCCCATTTAAGGATTTTAACATAAAATATTCCAAATGATGAAAATGTACGTGACCTAAATCCAGCTGGAATACTTGCAAAGCGAATATCATTTTAGCTTCAAGTTCATTTGCCCTTAAAAGTAATGCATGAATTTGTCCTTCCATAAAAAAAAAAAAAAGGAAAAAAAATTGGGTTTGTTATTATGGATTAGGATTGTTTGTTGTCCTTTAAGTGCCTGCTGGGCTCATTCGCTAATTGGGGAAATTAGTCTTTATAGCCATGGCTGCAGCTGGGTGATACAGTGGGTAGAGAGCTGGGCTGAGTCCGAAAACCTTGTGTTCAAACTAGTCCGCAGACACTAACTAGCTTTGTGAACCTGGGCAGACACTAACTAGCTTTGTGAACCTAGCCTTTGTTTGTCTCAGTTTCCTCATCTAAAACAACGAGATAATAATAGCACTAAAGTCCCAGAGTTCTTGTGAGGATCAAATGAGATAATATTTGTAAAGCACTTAGCACAGTGCCTGGCACATAGAGTGATATATAAATGTTAGCTATGAAGAAGAAGAAGAAGAAGAAGAAGAAGAAGAAGAAGAAGAAGAAGAAGAAGAAGAAGAAGAAGAAGAAACAAGAAGGTGGGTGAAAGGTATTATATGAATGGTCCATATATCAGAGCTCTAAGGAAAAAGAGAAACAGATTAAAAATATGAGTAAGGTTTAAGGTAGGCAGCATAGTACAATGGTGAGAATGCTACATTGGGAGTCAGGAGTCCCCTTAAGTTTAAACCAACAACTAGTAGAATGACCTTGGGCAAATCACTGCACATCTGTGTCACACAGCACACTCATCTGTGAAAGGAGGGAGTCGGCTTAAACCTAGATAAACTCTACAGCCCCTTCTAGCTGGAAATCCTGTGACTTAACCTTAGATTCTGCTGAGATGCTCCCATGATCTTGTTTTAAAAAGAGTAATTTGGTGTCATTTCTCAGCAACCTGTTACACCATGGAAGGCAGGGAATGTATGTTTCAGAAACAGTAGACAACCTCCAAGTAACATCCGTAGTAGTCCTTCAGCCCTGGGATGATTAGCAGCAGGATTATCAGGTCAGTGCTTCAATTTGGGCAAGCATGGAGACAATAGAAAGAGGCGTAACATTTCTGGGTTACCTACCAGGGACTGTGTCAGCAATCAGTCAGTCAACAAAGTATTTAGTAAGCACTTCCCATGGTGCTAGGCATCGTGGTAGGTGCTGGGGAAAGAAAGACAAAAAAGAAACAGTCCTTGCCTTCAAGAAGCTTTACATTCTCTGATGTTTGTCAAATGCAGACTGACTTGGCAAGTCCCTAGATCTAGGGAGTTGGGAGTGACCATACTCTGTACCCAAAAGGAGCATCCCCCCTTGCCCATCCTTCCAGTGCACTTTGATGCTTCATGGATTCATGATGCCATTTTGCATGGTGACTTCTTCTAGTGAATCAGATCACAAACCTTCTATACCTTCTCCCAGGAAAAATTGTTGCGCTTAGGTGAGGAGGCTTTCAAAGAAAAGGAAAAGCATTTTTTGGAGGGTAGGGGGGAGTTGGTTTTATTTTTCTGCGAGATCAAGAGCAGCTTATTAAAATAGGAATACTCTAGCAGTTCATACGTTTTTTGTGTGTCATGGACCCTTTTAACGGTTCAATGAAACCTATGGATCTCTTTCAGAATAATTTTTTTTTAAGTTTTTGCAGGAAATGCTAAATATCAGAAGTTAGTGAAAATAAAGATGTATTTTCCCTGTTCAAATGAATGGTCCCCCTGAAACCTGTGTATGGAATTGTAGGGGGGAAGGAAAGAAGGGGGTCCATAAATGCTAGATTAAAAACCTTTAAAGGACAATGATAAATTAAAAAGTCAAAAATGTTTGATTTGAGGATTACCCACCATTTGAATTATGTATTCCTCAGTTCCCTACCATTAGAGAAAATGGTTGAGCATTCCCTGTAATACCTTTGCTGTGTCATTGACAAACTCTGTTAATCTTCCATTTTGTAGCTGAACTTATTTTGTTCAGGGTTTTTGAGAGGATTTTGTAAGGGCTTATAATTAAGAGAATGTAATGACCCTTTGTCTCCCATGCCACACCACATGTCCAATTCCCATGACAGTGACAAGATTTGAAATGGGATCATTATGCTGAATTTTATCTTCATAAAGGTTTTTTTTTTTAAAAAATGAACAATGTAAAGAAAGACAATAGACAAAGCAAAAGAAATGGAATACTAAAGAGCTTAATTATCCTTTTTACATCTGCTTAACTGGGCAGGCAAAGCCCAATGTAATATTTGGTGTTTTTCTTCTTCCCCAAACCCCTTGCTTTTCAGGGAACACCAAATTCCACCTCATTTCTTTTTCCTAAAACTCCTTGTATGTCTGTAGGGTCCTGAGTTAGCAGTGTTAATAATCTTTCAGGATATCCAATGACCCTAGCCCTTGGGGAATTTTTCAAAACATCCATGTTTGATTAATCTATCTAGTAGAAACACCTCAGGGCCAACTAGCTCCACCTTCCTCTTTCTAAGACTTCACTTGTTTCCCAGGACGTACCAGCCTGCAAAAGATACCCATCTGATCCTGGTAGGCCTTTTCCCCATAAACTCCGAGCACAGATAAGTTCCATGCCCACTGATTCCTTAATTCCAAATGAATTTGATGGTCACTACATTGATGGCAGTGATAGTAATTTTATAATTTTACCTACGTAGGCACTAAGTTCAGAAGAAACCACGAATGCTAAATAATCCACAAATATCCGAAAGCCCACTGTGCCCTTTCTATGTTCCCCAGCCCTCTGGTTTCTATCTAAATCTCTATCCATGTACCACTGTGACAGCCCACAGCCTGCTGTGCCGCTGGCGTACTGAAACAGTTACGTGTTTTCAGGCAGCCAAGAGGGCCTTCAAGAAAGCCGCTTCCCTTCTGCATTGCTGTTGCCTTTGAAGCTGCTTATTAATTGTCAATAAAAACTGCTACCTCTATTACAAAAAGAATTGAAAGTGAAAATAAAACCCAGACAATGGAAAATAAACTGAAGAGCAAAGCCTGCTCTGGATTTAAATTGGCTGTTCTAGCTTGTTAATCCATAAGGCCCAGCATTGGGAGCATGGCCTGATTCTTTTCTTTGCATTGGCTTCCTGATCTTTGTGTCAATTATGACACAAAGCCTTCTCACAACATGCCCGGTGCCTTTGAGAAGGGTTTTGATTATTTTCTGTTCAACAATTTGGGACTTTCCTTCTTGTTTTATTTGTTGATACTCTGGTAGAGAAATATAAATACACCTAGTCATGTTCCCCAAAGAGAATTTCGGTGTTTTATATGTGTGTGTACACATACACATACATATATAATGTGCATACATGTATGTCTATATGTCTATATTACTTATATATACATGCTTACATGTCACCTTGTATATAGTAAGCGTATGTTTATATTATGTGTAGATGTTATAAATGTGTTTACATATATTTATAGATATTATATTTACTAAGCTTAAGTGAAGTTACTTGATCTCTGTTCTGTATAGTTAGCAGAAGCATTGCATAATAAATTGCATTCCAGAAAAATCTATTTTGCAAAGAAAAGAATAGGGCCTCGCTGTTTAGAGTCTCAAATACACCATTCTCTGGGGGGAAGGGGAGCAGAGAGAATAGAAGGGAAGATGGAAAGGAGGGGAGAAAAGAAGAAGAATGAGAAGGGAGGATGGGAAAGGGATAGGAAAGAGGGGAAAGGAGAGGAGAGAGATGAGAAGGGAAGGGGAAGACAGAGGGGACACAGGAAGGGGAAGGGAGGAGAGAGGAAGTCCATGGAAAAGGATAGATAATGCATTGGTTGAGGGAAATCCTTAAAATACCAGTAGAAATTATAATGATTATAGTGAGGGAGCTAAACATAAAATTATAGAGGTCACAAGTCAGTTTAGCATACTCTCAGGATACAGATCTATTTTTTTTCTCCACCATAACAAAGGTTCTAACTTCCAACTGTCTTGTGGCAAGGTGACATATCGCCGTTTTATTGGTGGGAATGTGGCCAGTTGCAAAGTTGCTCTAAATTTTGATTACCACATGGCAGGCCAACTTCTTCATCTGTCCCTGTGATAGGAAGTGGTAACTCCATCTTATTCTGAAATAATGTTCTTCTCATCTGTGTTCCTGAAGTACAGGACATTTGTCATACTCAAAGGTCAATCAGTATCCAAAACGGTACAGAACATTTCTTTCTCTGTTACTGTTTGGTAAAAAACAAACAAACAAACAAAAAAACATTATCTGAGTATTTGCCTGCTTCACTTATGGGCATACCAATCACTGCACCCTGGCTACCCACCTGATCCTATCTGAAAAACAAACCCTGAAACAAAGTCTTTGCTGGTTTCTTCAAATCATCTAGGATCATTTGATCCTAGATAGGATAGGAGATTGAATAGGTGTTGAAGATTTTAATGCTCATTTAAAAGAAAAAGAAGGAAGGAAGGAAACCTTAGAAGGATTACTTATTTCCCTATCATATATTTCCCAAATATATTTTCATTCCTTTTCCTTATAAGGATTTCCAACAGTATTAAATTTATTTTTATCAAGCTACCAGATCTAAGATATTATTTGGTTTAATTCATTCAGTAATATGCAATAAGGATTTATTTAAAATCTGCTAAGTACATAGCATTTTTCTAAATACCATAGGACATATAGAAGATATAGAAAATAGGGTCACTGCCAAAGACGAGTTTATAACTTAGCTGGGGAAACAAGGCATACACACACACACACACACACACACTCACACACACACACTCACACACATACACATATAGGTATAGATAGATAGATAGATAGATAGATAGATAGATAGATAGATAGATAGATAGATAGATAGATACATATAGGTATATGTTGATAGATATGTATATCTATATACATATATATCTCTATATACCATACCCACATTAGGCCAGAATAACTAGGATTTTCTCTCAGATTGCTGAATTCAGAAGGTATTAATAACGATCATAGTACTTTAGTAATTGAGAAAGAACAAAGCTTAGTACCTAATTAGTAAGAACAATTATTTAAAATAGTAAGTTCACTTTTACTTTTCTTCTTTTTTTCTTTATTGTGGTAAGGGAATACTGTATAGTAAGAAGGGGAAAGAATAGATTGAGAAACATCGGGTACATAAAATCAAAAGAGAAACAAAATTTTATTGGAGTCTTAAAGATCTGGATTCATAGTCTGCCTTTTTATGAAAATGTATGTACATGCGCATACATATACACATGTGTGTGTATACATGTATGCTAAAGTTTAGTTAGTTTCCTAATGAAAAAATGGGTAACACTAGGAAAAAGAAAAAGAATAATATGAGAAATGGTTCCAAAGACTGAACATAGAAATGGGGGAAAAAATAGTCAGCTGAAGAGAACAGGGATACTGAGGTTGAAGCAGTTTTTTCTCTAGAATTAGAAGAGTGCAGGGACATTTGGCCCATTTTTATTTAATGGTCTTCACAGAGGAATTACAGGTCCCTGAGTCCTGGAACACCAGATGTAAGCTGAGCTGGAAGTGCAGTGATGGCCAACAGGAGAACAGGTGGGTCTGTGGACACCTTGAGCTAATTATTTTTCTAAGTTGTCATATTAACTAGCATGCAGGATGTTTGCCTACTACACATTTGACATATCCTATGCAAGTAGTAAAAGTCACAAAAGGAAAATTCTTTCTCCCAATGTATTGGATACTGACTGTGCCATACCACTGTGTGCTTGAGGGTCATTATCTTAACTATTTTGTCATGATTACCAAGTCCTAAGTAGTGGGAATGTTCATATTCTTCATGGCTCCTAATGAGGATTATGCCAATATATCTTGGGGATGGAGCCCAAGATGGATGGACTCTGTTTTATGGAGCTGAGCTCTGCTTCTCATTCCTATGAATCCATTTTGGAGACGGATGTTTTCCAGAGAGATATAATGTACAGATTTCCTGCTTTTGGTTGCAAGCTCCTTGAAGGATGCCTACTCTTTCCTTTATGTCTCCCAGGAGTATCAAACAGTGTGCTCAGCACACAGATTATGTTCATTCAGTAAATGCTCTATAAGATTTGGTGAGGTTGTCAAAAACACTAGGTATATGGCATTCCAGACTACATACAGGGCTCTTTTGCCCTCTGTGCCCTTCAGAAGCAAAACAAAGATGAGTCAAAACGCCCTGCTCTTTCCTCCTGAAACCTTTATTTTGAGGAAGGGCCCAGATCAGCCATCCTTTGTTCTCCTGATTTTACCACCATGCTCCCACATAGGTGCCCCTTCTACCCCAATGCTCTTGCTTTTTAGCTCTTTTTTTTTAATACATTATCTTCCCCAGTTAGAACATAAGGTCCTTGAGGGCGAGAATTCTTTCTCCCCCCCCCCACTCCTCTCTTCTTTTTTCTCCCCTTCTTTCTTTCTTTCTCCCTCTCTTCCATACTTCCTTCTTTCTTTCTTTGTATTTTTATTCCCAACACTTAGTAAAAATCCTGGCTCATAGAAAGTGCTTAATAAGGTTTGAGGTTCTCTACTTAGGAGTTGCCCATTGTCTTGCTTCCTTAAACAAGTTGAGGAAATTTCCCACTCAGTGGGAAGAAACCTCCAAAGCCCTTAATCTTGTGTGTATCACACCAAAGTAAGGACTCCACTCTCTAATATATCTGACGGAATGGAAGATAAAATAGTGGAATTTAAGTCAAAAAGTTCCTAGCTTGGGGGCTAGTGACATTCTCCAGAATCAGTAAGACCTTTGGAATAAAGGGTTTTTTTTTTCTTAAGTGGAGGGTTAGAATCATAGTAAGTTCACTGGCATAAATTTAAGTTTTGAATCTGTTCCTCAAAAAAAAAAATCTGAAAGATTCCCTTATTCTTCGCTAAATGGAAAGCAATCAAATATCCTGAGGAATGGGATGCTCTGCCCTAATTAGGCTCCCTGAAAAGCACAAGCTAATCTGATTTGGACATAGGTACCATGCCACACACATTCCCCTTTAGCATGAAGTTGCTTCTCTTTTAAGAGCTTTCCTTGTTATTTTCTTGTTCCTTTGGTGGCACCACGATGGCCACACCCTCACCAGACGTGACTGTTTGGAAGTTTACCTCTTTCTCATGACAGTGCATTGTTATAGAAAGAAGACTGGCATAGGAGTCAGACAAGAGACTGTGGCCCAATCCAGTTTCTCTTCTTAATCATATGTGGCCTCAAGAATTCAAAACTTTGATTCAATCATTATTAAGGAAGATCTATCATTTAGATTAGACATCTAACTTCTCTTGGGCTCAGTTTACCCATCTCTAAAATAAGTTGACTTAGATGATGGCTAAAGTTCCTTCCAACTCTAAATTCTGTGACTTCTATGACTTACGGTTCCAAAAGTCTTGCATGACACCATAACAATCAGCACTCAATTGACTAGACAGGCAGGCAGTTGAGAAAGCACTTAGTCGTCCCTGGAGAAAGGGAAGCCAAAATGTAAGGAGACCCCATCTATCTCATCCGTGCCTCCAATCTCTCCCTATCCCTAGTTCAGACTCTGTGAGATAACCTCATCTATAAACCATAACCCTGCTTAAGTTATTACACTACATCTGGATCAAATTAAGATAATTATAAAAGAATACACTTGTGCTAGGCACAACCACTGGAGGGCCAGGAATTGTGACGTCCTCTAGATTTTGGTGTTCATCCTTCTTTCTTGAAGAGGACCAAAGACATTGCGAGGGTGATATCTTGACTTATGAGTGACTTGCATTTAAGTGAAGCAGAGCTGTACAAAGTCATCAACCTTACTCTCTCCTCCAGAATCATCAGAGTTTGGTGGCAAGGTATAAGTCAAGACAACTGGCGATGGACCAGAATGACATCCCCTTCAAGCTGAAATGAAGAATTGGTTGTCACTCTGTCAAAGAAAGTCCTGCCTATAGATTCATGTGAAATTATCTTCCCTTAGTTACTGTAGTGTTCAAGTAATGTTGACTAACAGACCCAAAGAATACAGTTCTGTATATGACCTATGAAATGAAATGATAACCCTACCATCTTCTATAACTAATTGCCAAAATATGTTCCTGTGTATCTCTTTTTCTCCAGGAATCTTAAAAAAAGCAAGGTTTATTTAACGTCTACCTCCCATGAAAACAAAACAAAATAAAACAACAACAAGAAAGGTTCAGTTGCTCATTGCTTTGTGGTCTTACTATCATCAAATAGAATAGTGTGTAACTGTCGATTGGTCCTTACTGTTTTTTTTTTTCATTTTTCTCTCACTTGCAGTTTTGAATCAAGGCTTTCAAACTTGTTATCCATTATAATTACTGTAGTTTGAATTTCATCCAACCCTTTCCTAATACCTGCTGTGTTCTAACAAAGTAAATACAGCCATTTAAAACCTTAGAAGCCAAGAGATGTCAACAGTTGGAGGGAATTCAGAGAAGAGCAAGGGAAATGATTAAGAGCCTGGAAGGATTTATTTGTGAGAAAAGAGTAAAAGAACTAAATATGTTTGACTTTGCTATGCAATAACTAAGGAGCGATGTAAGAGTCTCCAAGAATTTGAAGTATAGAAATATGGTGGAGGAAAATGATTCTTAGGGTGGGAGAGAGAATTTAATTATGGCAATGAAATGCATTTGGGGAAAAAAATGAAGTGATTGTCAAAGAAGCATCTTTTAAATTCTCGTGTATGGTTGCATAAACCACTCACTACTTTCCAGAAGATATAGGATGGGAAGAAGTCAACTGAGAGAATTCAAGTCAAAATCATTTATTAAGTACCTACTATGTGTCAGGCACTTTACTACACACTGGGAATGCAAAGAAAGGCCAAAAGAAAACAGCAATCCCTGTTCTTAAAGAATTCACCCTGTAATGGAAAAGAAGGGAGGAAGTGTGGGATAATGGAAGGAATACTGGACTATTGGACTTGGTGGTCAGAAAACTTGGGTTCATTTCCTCTTGGCTCTAGGTATGTGATTAGAAATAATTCAATGAATCCCTCTGAGAGCCCATTTTCTCATTTGTAAAAAAAAAAAAAAAAAAAAAGCATTATATTTCTATAACATCTCACTTAATGACTGTAGGGATATTTCTTTGTAAATTGTAAGCCATGTGTATTTTTGCATATCCTACGCAAATACATGTATATGCATATAGTTGTGTGTATGTGTATGTGCCAGTTTTTCACAAATCACATCTTATCTACAATCTGACTAAGAGAGGTATTAACATTATGAGGAGGTTACTCCAATGGTCAAACGTTCACTCCACTGTGTTCCCAGTTACTGAAGGTGAAGGATGTGACTTCTAGCCATGTTTAATTATTATAGTCCAGCAAAATGCCACAACTATGGCTTTCTCAAAATGGGTGCAACCTTCATAGGACCATAGAATCAAGGATTTAGAAATGGAAAGTAACTCAGAGATCATTTTATAAAAACTCTTTATTTTACACTAAGCCCCAGAGGGTTTCAAGTTTGTTGTTATTCAGTCACTTCTGACTCTGTGACCCCATTTGAGGGTTTTTCTTGGAAAAGATATTGGATTGGTTTGGCATTTCCTTCTCCAGCTCATTTTACAGATGAGGAAACTGAGGCAGACATGGTGAAGTGACTTGTCCAGGATTACCCAAATAGTATCTGAGGCCAGATTTTAACTCAGGTCTTCCTGACTTTAGACCCAGCACTCTATCCCCTGCATCACCTATGTGCTGTTACCCAAAGTTACATAAATAGCAAAAACCAGAGCCAATATTTGGATTCCTTTTTTTAACTCCAAATATTGCATTCTTTCCGGAAACCATGCTAAGATGATTATTAAAAATTTTGGCCAGTATTAGAAGATGTGATCCTCTGTTCTAATATTCTACCATCTCCTTAGAACCTCTCACTGTTCAGTGCCCAAACCACAGTGCTTTCAGTGTGAATGTGTGTATGTGCATGTACATATGTGTGTGTGTTGATGTGTGTGTGTATTTGTATGTGCGAATAAATACGAAGTAAGAATTCATTGATTTAATTTGCACTCTCCTCACCCCATGGATGTTTCTTGGAGGAAAGGCACTATGAAAATCCAGAAAATAAATAAATACAACGACAAATTAGACTCTCTGTTTTGCAGGCATATTATCTTGCTCCATTAACTGCTTCCATTAAGTTGTCCAGCATGATCACTCAAATCCTGATTCTTCTTTCACCATATTGACATTTGTGTCCACTCTCTATGTAACTTTGGTGCATTCTGTCAGCTAGTTGTTTTTCTCATGCTATCATATGTCTATTCTGGGAACTAGTTAAACACAAATCTCATTAGCTTAGCAAATATTTGTGATGTGGAAACCCTTGACGTAACATATATGCCAACTTTTGGTACCATCCTATAGAAATAAAATAGCATAAATTCTAGATTCAGATTATAGATTTAGAGTGACTCAAAGGTAACTTTACAGATGGAGAAAGTGAGCTCCATATATGTGAAGTACCTTACCTAAGGATAGTCTGGTTTCCTCTAAAGAAATGATGGATAGCCTTTGTTTATGCTTTAGTATGTCCTTATCCAAGAAATGACATGCCATTAGACTATCTGAAAGGTGAATTAACGTATTAAGTTTCTTTTGGTACTTTGAGCAACCAAACCTTTTGGCATAGTATCCAAATTGATTTTGCTTATTTTCAATCCTCTGTGGTAGTGGATGGGGTTCTAGTGAGGTGCCTGTTCTTATTCCAAGTCAATAAACATTCATAAAGCACTAACTATGCGCTAGACCCAGTACTAATCACTAAAAATACAAATACTAGCTAACTTACATTCTAATGGGGACACTATACAAAGAAGCTAAAAAAGGGCATTGAGGAGAGAAGGTACCCACACAAGGGTGTGGTAGAGAAAGAAATTCTGAGATGAAGGAAGGAGTGGACTAATCAATGAGAGGAACAAGTTACAGTGGCAGACTGATCTTATAGAAACAGGGATGGAATGAATTTCTAGGATGAGAAAGTTGCTGGAGCAAGAAGCAGCGTATTCATTTTTCCTACTTCTACTTGAACAAAATCATCAATTGGCAAATTGAAGCAGTGTGGACAAAACACCACTCAATATGTTGCCAACAGAGCTTCTTTGAAGGCATAGACATAGACGCACACAGACGCATACACACACACACACACACACACACACACACACACACACACACACTAGTTGCTCTTTGAGTGATTTATCCTGAAATTAAATTTCTTTCTGATGTTTTCTGAAATAAATTTCAGTATCAAAAGCAGCTCACTTGGGGTTCATTTAGGAATTCCCATTTATTTTTAAGCACACAAACAAAATGAACCTTGAGCACACTCTGTTCATAGCCCTATGCTATGACCATCTGCACTCTCTTCTCAGTTTTTTGAGATAATTTCATTGTTCAGTCAATATTAAGGGTCACTATGTCCTAGGCACTGGAGATAGAAACAGAGGCAAAGGACATGTCCCAGGTGAATGGACATTGAGATGCCTGTCTTCAATAAGCCTGCACTTGAATGCTATGTTCTAATGAAGAGTGTGTATAGAGTTAGATTCAGAACACTGTCTTCTTTAGACAAGCACTCTAATTGGCTTCTTCTATCAGGAACCAAATGTGGGTTCATTTTCTTTAGATATTCAAGGGCAATCTTTTTTTTACTGCAACAAACATGAAGTTCATATTACTTGAGGGAAAGATAACAGTATTAGGCACATCAGTCCACTGTCATATCTGTCTACTTGGCTGATTAACATGAATTTGCAAACAGTCAGTTACCCATAGTGCCCAGCCTGGTTTCAAATTTTTGATCTCAGTATGCCTTGCTTAGCTTTCTGCAGCACAAATCATTACATCTGTTCTTACAGTACTTCTTACACCTTATTCAACTTGCTAAGGCATCCTGCATGCCATTTAGCCTTTTTGAGAATGCTACATATCAAATTTCAGGGGCCCTCAATTAGTCAATCTAGATATACCAGGAGATCTCAAAAGGTTTGCCTAGTAGGTAGACAAGCCAAGTGATGCTGCCACGTGCTGGTCTCTGAGATTTGCTAGAATTCCCATTTGGAAGGAGAACAGAAGAACCCTCTGTACTCGCAGCTCTTTTTACTTCCCTGTGATCAAATGTCAGAAATATCTCCTTTCCACAAAAGTTTGGGGAATCCTAGCCTTGGTAATTGAGATTTTATTATATTCTTCCCTAGGTTAGTAAGGGAGGTTCCTAGCTGCTAGAAAGGTACTAAAAGGGATAATACTGCAAACACATTTCTTTTTCATTGATTTTAAAATGGACTTTTTCTGCATATTTCCAACTGGAAAAATTGTCACAAATTCTCATGACCCTTCCATCTCAACGGGAACATAGAAGGAATTTTGTTTTGAATTAATTATACATTTCAGGATGTCCTGATGTTGCTTAAAATAAAACATTCATTTGCATAATTTAACCCTTCCCTGCAAATAAATCGCAAAAATACAACCCTGACTTCATCCAGGGCATTTGTTCACATTATTAACCTGATTTATGTGGATATTATTTTAATGTTACTCCCCACCTCCATTACACTTTCTTTTTCTTTCTTTAGAATTGGAAGGTTATACCAAGTGCTGTGTTTTCCTTTCCTGAAAAGATTTATGGACTGTTTTAGTACAGATTAGTGAAAGCGCAATACCAAAGCACTGTAGGTGGTGAGACTCAGTTATCATGTGTATGATTAGTTTCACCTTGTAGCTGTGTCTCCGAAAATGCAATTAACAGTTTCATATTCAGCATAGCTAGCTTTTATTCCTGCTGCATGGTGTGCAACATTTGCATCATAAAAAAACTAATTGGTAAACACAGTCTTGCCAGCTTCTCTGCAATTCACCCAATTCTCTTAACGTTAATTGGCTCAGCTTCAACACACATTGGATGGGTTTTCAAAGGCTGCTGCAGATTAGAGAGCTTGCAAGCACTGTGTTTCACAGAACTGACTCTAAGGAGACTCAGGGAAAAAAATATATTTTAAATTAATGCTGAATGCAGGCAGACTCTCTTGTCCAATCGTTGCTATGGAAACTGTTTTGTCTGCTAATCTGATAGCAGTGTGTATGTTTATTGGTACACATCTCTAATGACCTTCAGAGACTAACTCAGCTGGAGAGGACTCTTCTACCACTGTGGTCAGAGGGAATGGCTAAGTGATTACATCCGAAGTTCAGCTGTTGTTGCTTGCAGTGAACACTCTTTTTGCTCTTTACAGCTCTCCACCCCTGCCTTTTGCTCCTTCAGCTCATGTAGTCCTTAGCAAACACTGTAAAACCTGATGTGATGGTTCCAAGCTCCAGATGTGTGTCTGACACTAGGGTGTCAGCTATGTAAAGTTTAAACAACACACTCATACTAGAAATTCAAGTCTTGTGAAATTTGGCAGTTTGCCAGTTTTCTGCATTGGGATTTCATCACAGAACTCCTTCTCTGGGAGCTTTTGCTCCCCTTTACCTTCTACCCTTCTCTGCAACCCCCCAACTCCACCTCATCTCTTCACATTCGTTCATCTCTCCACCAATATAGTTATAAATTGATCTAAAATAATAATATAAAATTTTAGAAACATATATACACACACACATGTGTGTGTGTGTCTGTGTGTATATTTGTATATTTTTTCCTGGGAGAAATAGTATGTTGCCTGATTTATTGATTGTTATTCTGAATTTAAAATCCATGGGAGAAACTCCTATTTCTAGAGCAAAGAAAAATAACCCATGCTAATCCATGCAATTTCTGTGTTTCCATTCAAGCTCTAGATGCCAAATGAGGCTGTGTTACTGACACACTGTCAATTTCAAAGAATGTAATATACGAGGAAGGCTACCTGAACTTCTCCAGCGATATGGTTGAGGTTTTATTAGCCCAGAAACCCTTCTTTAGATCTGAGAATCTGTTGACTTCACTTTTAATTACCAGGACTGAGTGCATGGATGTTTTTCCATAGCCATTTAACACACGAGCTGTCAAACAATTGAAATAATCTGAAGTGTTCATGATTTGTTTTGAAATCCTACAAATAACTAGAAGTTGCAGAAGGGAAAGGAGAGGGATGGAATTGGAGAGAGAGAGAGAGAGAGAGAGAGAGAGAGAGAGAGAGAGAGAGAGAGAGAGAGAGAGAGAGAGAGAAGGAAGGAGGAAGAATCAACAAACATTTATTAAGCTCCTTCAGGGAGTGAGGAACATTGTCATAAATTCACTGCTGCCATAATTAGTCAGTTTTTAGAAATATTGTATCATGCGTTATAATAAATACCAGCTAGCAGTATATTAATATGGGTAACATAACTATAATGTAGATTTATATGGGAAAGGGTATTTCTCTAGTCCCGTCATACACAGATGGATAGGACCCATGGAAGAAAGAAGAAATAAAATTACATTTTGTTAAAACTAAAGTTTACTGTTTGAAGGATAGAAAAGACTTATTAGTATCAATGCTTTTTGACCATATGTATCATAGCTCATGCTGTCTGAACACCTTTTCAGGGAAAACATTTGCTCTCCAAATCTTATACCATGATCCATCTCTAATCTGGGTAATTCTTTGCCATGAAATAGCAAGTAAGAAAAGGAAAGAAACTATGTCTCAGAGAAGTAAGTATAAATTCCCCTGAATAGTCACAATCTGTTAGAGGTTTCACACTAAAATGAAACAAACTGGGACCCTGTAATGTTTATGAAATAAAACTAGACTACCCAAGTGGATAGCTATTGTGGTGATCTGAGAATGAAATGAAGGAAAAAAAGAAAATAAATAGTTCTCCACTCTTAATTCTGGCTAAGTCCTCAACCTTGGTTTTCCAAATACCCCTTGGGATTTGTAAAAGTAGTAGAGGTGGAAGGAAAGAATATGTAGTAGATAAGGGGGGTAAAGTAAAGTAAGGATGAATATTTTGGAATAGTTTATACCCAATAAGAATTTGGAGGAATGGAATGAGAGTTGTACACAGATCAGGACGCGTTGCTACTTAACAAACTTAAAAAGGAGTGCTTCATACCTAAAAACTAGAACTTACGTGTGTAAAGTATTGGGTAATTTGTTTTTTTCTTATCTTCTAAGCATGTCCAGTATATCATTGCATGCAGAAAAAAAAAGCTTTTGACAAAATACAACACCTATTCCTATTAAAATATTAGAAAAAATAAGAATAAATGTAGTCTTTTTTAAAATAAGTAGCACCTATCTACAGCCAAAAGCAAATATCTATAATAGGGATGAGCTAGAAGCCTTCCCAGTAAAATCAGGACTAAAGTGGCAATGTCCATTATCAACACTATTATTCTAAATTTTATTAGAAATGCTAGTTATAGCAATGACAAGAAAAATAAATTGAAGGAATGAAAATAGGCAATGATGAAACAAAACTATCATTCTTTGCACATATGATCTTATACTTAGAGAAACATTAGAGAACCAGCTAAAAAACTAGTTGAGACAATATTTAACAAAGTTGCAGGATATAAAATAAATCCACATACCTCATCAGCATTTCTATATATTACCAACAAAACCCTGCAGGAAGAAATATGAAGAGAAATTCCATGCCAAGACAAACCCAGGGAACATATGAACATAATTACAAAACATTTTTAACACAAATACATATCTAAACAATTGGAAAAATATTAATTGCTCATGGGTAGGTTAAACCAATATAATAAAAATTACAAGTCTACCTTATTTACTGATTCAGTATCATACCAATCAAACTATCAAAGAATTGTTTTATAGTGAGAAAAAAATAAAATTCATCTGGAAGAACAGAAACTTAATTATAGCAAGGGAATTATTGAAAAAATGTGAAAGAAAGTAGACTAACAATACCATATTTCATACTCTTTTAAAGAGCAGTTTTCACTACAACAATCTGATATTGGTGAAGAAATAGGCCAATGGATCAGTGGAATAGATAAGAAATACAATACATTGTATTAAATGACCATAGTAACCTAATATTTAACAAACCCAAAGCTCTGGGTTTTTTCTTTTTCTTTTCTTTTCTTTTCTTTTTTTTAACAATTCCAAGCTTTAGGGGCAAGAGCTCACCATTTAATAAGAACTGGTTAGAAAACTGGAGAGCAATTTGTGTGTGTGTGTGTGTATGTGTATTTGTGTGTGTGTTTGTCCTTCGTTGCCAAAGAAGACCATGCCATCAGAGAAATGATGACATGACTTGCACTTGACTTGGTTTTGAGTGAGGGAGGGCTGTGCAGGTCACTTCTCTTCCAGAGGCATCTGAATCCAGTGACCAGATATTCATCAGGGTGGCTGGAGATGACCCAGGATGAGGCAATTGGGGTTAAATGACTTGCCCAAGGTCACACAGCTAGTAAGTGTCAAGTGTCTGAGATGAGATTTGAAATTGAGGCAATACCCATCGATAGGGGAACGGTAGAACAAGTTGTAGTATATAATGGAATACTATTGTGCTATAAGAAATGATAAGCAAGATTGTTTCAGAAAAACCTAGAAAGATCTATCTGAATGAATGCAAAGTAAAGTGAGTATAATCAGGAAAATATTTTACATGGAAACAGCAATATTATAATGATGATCAAATATCAAAGACTTAGTTACTCTGATGGATACAAATTATCCAAGGCAATTCCAAAGGACCCATGATGAAAAATGTCTTTCCCATCCAGTTTGACTTTTTTCTTTTTCTTTTGACTAGGTAAAGAGGCCATTCTTTGCCTCATTTCTTTCCTAGCCTTATCACTGAATTAATACTACCTCAGTCAAACTGAGACCTGTTTAAGATCTTAGCTTAAAATATCCAATGCCTCCCACTGCATCCAGGGCTGTCTCCAGTTGTTCTGATCTGTATCTCACCACTGGACCCAGATGGCACCTGAAGAGAAAGTGAAACTGGTGACTTTGCACAGCCTTCCTTCACTTAAATCCAATTCACTTGCATGTCATGGCATCACCTCCCTGATGTCATGGTGCTTTTCTGGAATGAAGGACAAACAAAAACCAGTTGTGGGGCCTAGGGAGTTTTGTTCTAAAATGTATGCACATTTAATATAAGGCTTTCCTGGTTATTCCTCAACAAATCCCAATAATTTGGTCAGTTTGGGAAAATGTTTTGCATTTCCATAATGGAGAGGCTATTTTTGCTTTCTTTATTGTTGTACAGTTGAAGTTAGGTTTGCCCTAATAACTTTTAAAAAGAGAGTTGACAGTCTGAGAACTGGGGGCAACCCCAGTTAGAACAAAGTCAACTGTGGTTATTTTTCCTCAGCACAAGATTGCTTTCATAATCATATGAGCATATTTTCTTTTATTGCATGAAGACCCAAAACTTGAGTCACAGTGGGATGGATTTGGAGAACGTAACATATCCCCCAAAATGCCATAAGGGTTTTATTTCTTTTAGCAGAATGATTCTTGCTTCTTCCTCTCCACACCCTAAATTATCAGGCACCTTGAATAAAGGATGAGATGAGAGAGACCTCAGAAAGCATTCAGAATGCACCTTAGTGATCCCTAATAAAGATTATATAAAGATGCTAAAAGTGATTTTTATAACTGTTACCTTTCTGTGAGATTTGTTTTAATTAATGCTAATTTTATCATATGAAGAATGTAGTTCTAGAGAGAGAAGGAACCTCAGAGATCATCTAGTCCACCTTGATGATTTTTCAGATAAGAGAGTTGCTGTTTGTCTTTCATTCTCAAAAAACATCAGGACTTCAGGGAAGTGATGCCCTGACATGCAAGTGAATCAGATTTAAGTGAGGAAGGGCTGTGAAAAGTCACCAACCTCACTTTCTCATCTGGAGTCTTCTGGGTTCAGTGGCCAGATATGGATCAGGATGACTAGAGATGGCCCAGGATTCAGTGGAGGATCTTGGCATTTTCATTCTAAGGTCTCAGGTCTTAGGCTGACTGAGCAGCGTAAGTTCAGGGATTAAGGCTTAATTAAAAATGAGGAAATGATTGGCCTCTTAAAAAAATAGATTAGGAAGAGGAAGATACAGGCCCAGCAAGGGTAAGTAATTTGCTCAAGGTTCCTCAGGTAGTAATTATCAGGGGAGGAATTAGAACTCGGGTCCTCTGACTTCAAAGACACTGCTCTTTCCATTCTACCATGCCAAATCCTTAAGGAAGTGATACTAGATCTTTTTTTGTCAACAGAGCATATGAAATGGAAGGCATAGTCCTTACTCCATTTTTGCTTTTTTTTGGGGGGGGGGGCAGGTGGGACATGAGATTTCATTGTTGTAGTGCACTTCCAGTAAGGGAAATCCCTCTACCAAAATTAATGTGTTCTGAAAATTAGAGTGTTGGAGAGGTATCTGAAGTCACTGAGGGAATTGCAGGGTGATATCAAGGTTTGAACCCAAATTTGCCTCACTTTGAGGTGAACAGTTTATCTTCTCTGCCACGATATCTTTCTTTGTTTTTAAGAGTGCTGTTTTTTGTCTTTTTTGCTTTTTTATTGTACATTTGCTTTATTTTTTTTACTTTGTAACTACTGTGTAAATAATACTTAAAGGTTCACAAGATACTTGCTTTACAATAACTCTTGTTAGGTAAATAAATAGCGTATTATAATCTCAATGGGGAAGGTGAGGTCCCAGGAAAATAAATGACTTTTTCCTGATCATTCAACTAGCAAGTACTAGAGCCAAATTTTGAAACTAGATATCCTGAAATCAAGTTCATCATTCTTTCTTTTATACTATCCTTCTTCCCTGTCATTTCATCTTTAGAAACTTGAATAGTCTTCCCCTGACTTGATTTGTAGCCTTTTTCAATTGAATCAACAAGCAGTTAAAATTACCTTTTTGCCAGTTCCCATGCTTAGGTGCTGAGGCTGCAAAGATGATAATGATGGTGATGATGATAACAGCATTCCTAGAACATTTTAATATTTGCACGGCACTTGACAAAGCTCTTACAAACTAGCTCATTCCCCTAAGAAGCTTAGATTCTATCAGGATGACAAAAATATAAATCATATGAGGAAGTTCCCCTTGTTGAGGTCCAGAGGTCTTTTGCGTCCTAAGCATTCTATACGTCTTTGCTTTGCAGAAGTCAATGTGACAGGTTGATTCCATTGGATTTCTTGCGAAGTTGTGGTACCTCCACAGGTTGGATAGATGCTTTGGCTGAAAAGGAACCAGAGTGTCACTGAGTTGATATATGGTGGTGGTGCTTTTTTAAATCTGTCAGTGAAGGATTGAAAAATAAATATCAATATAACAAAGAGGGGAGTTCCTACCAAATAATGGTAATAATTGGAAGATTTAGATTTTAGTATCTGACAGAGTTCCTCTGTAAATCATCATGTCTTTATATATTTATGGAACAACAGAGCCTGAATGTAACAGTATTTCAAAATCTGTCATGCTGAAGTAGTTCTATGATGTTGATTCTGGAGACTTGTTCTCCTTTCTTAGTAACCACAGGAAAAAGGGAAATTTTACCTAGTAAAAACCGTGATTCCCCTTTCCCCCAAACTTTACTAAAACAAAAGTTTGGTTCCCTTTGGGTGTCATTTACCAATAATCCTACCTGTATTCCTTAGAAAACAGTAGATTGTGAGCCCCTCCATTAGTCTATGAGTTACTTTTGAGGGCAGTCTACCTCACTTGTACCTTTATTTGTATCCCCAACGTTTAGCACAATGCCTGATGGTAGTGGGTACATGATAGATGTTGATTGATTCTGACTCTGACACTCTTCACAAGGCACTGAATTCTCAAAATTATTAAACATTAACTGAAGTGAATCCATGCTTTAGGACCAAAAAATATTTCCTGAAATAGATACAGTCAGTGCTCATCTTCATTGCTCAATTAAGGATGAGTGTAAGAAAGTGAATTTAGCTTGGTTGAAATGGATAGACTTCTGGAAGATAGAAGTTATTTCCTATGCCTGTGTCCTACAAAACCAATTACCACCATCTTCTTTTAAAAAAAAAATGTCATTTATCTGAAATTCATTTCTCAGGAAATGTCACCTGTTTAAAACATAATTGGAAAAATCTGCAAATAAACAAAATAGACATTATAAGATGTCACACTGTCCAGGTACTAAAACTCCTATATTTTACTTATGGGAGCCCATCATTCATACCATCTTTTTACTTACTGTGTGCATACATAGAACAAACTTGATCATCTGGCTCTCTAACCTAGACAAAGTAAGAAATGCTAGGAGGCAGAGTGAAGGATGGGACTGGGTTAATGGTATATGTTGCTGAGTGTAGACACCCTGACAGCAGTAAGAAGGGAAGAAACAGAAAAACGATTTTAAATGGGCCACACCTGGTCATGTGAACTATGTAGTAGATTGTATTACAAATTTTTCTTGTTTTCTTTTTGGTTTTGAGAATGATGTAGTAGGTGCAGCTGGCCTCAGAGCAAGGAAGGCTGGGTCTCACAGTGGTTGCAGAAGTATTGGAACAAGAAGGAGCACATGAGAATGAGTGTATCTGAATGTGGAAGAAGCCTTCTCCTGAGACATCATTATTGTACTTAGTGAAAGAATTTCCCTGCTTTCTCCAAGAGATTCCAATCTCTTGCCTGCATTAAGTATGATTAAGCATGTTTCTTTCTACTACCATGACTATTAATGAAGCATTTGACATAGCCCTTCATATTTATTGTATATGGACTTAACCTCATTTATTTTGGTCTGGACTTAGGGTTTCACTTATGTAGGGAGCAACCTGAGAGGAAATGCCTTCTACCTCTGCAGTTCAGCATTTAATTGGTTGTGTGAAATTTGTCTGGGGCCCTGAGATGGAACTTGTCCAAATATGTACTAGAGGTGTGGCTTAAACCTAGGTCTTCTTGACTTCTCTATGTATGACATCATTCTGCCTCCATTAATGTTGATGGAAATTATAATAATAATAGTGCAAGGAGCTTGGCAGCTAGATGGTATACTAGACAGAGTGTACTGGGTCTGGAGTCCCACTCTCAAACATTGCCTAGTTTTATGACCCTGGCCAAGTCACTTAACCTCTCTCTGCTTCAGGTTCCTTCTCTGTAAAATGGGGATAATAATAGTTCTTACCTCCCAGAGTTGCTATGAGGATCAAATGAGATAATATTTGTAAAGTGCTTTGCACAGTACTTGACACATAGTAGGTGCTATAGATGTCAATTGTTGCTACTACTAACATTCCTACTGCCACTGTCACCACAACCACCACTACTACTGTCACTACTACTACTACTACTACTACTACTACTACTATTACTACTACTACTACTACTACTACTACTACTACTACTACTACTATGTCCCAGAAGTTCTTAAACCTTCAAACTGCTCTCAGGCTTTTTTTGAGTATTCTGTATAGTAATTTAAGGTTTACAAAGCACTTTCCTCATAATCACCCTTTGAGGAAGGTAGTTCAAATACAATTATCTCCATTTTACGGATGAAAAACTGGCTGAAGGGTTAACTGACTTACTTTCAGTTATTCAATTGATACTAGAGCCATCATTTGGGCATAGATCCCTGTCTCTAGGTCCAGAGTCATTTCTGTTATATTAGGTGCCTCCCCTGTTCAGTCTGACGTTAGTTTGCCACCTTGTAAATCACAAACCAATTTTGTGTCTACGTGATGGGGCCACCTCTGTCTTGATTGGAGATAGGAAAACTTAAAAAAAATTTACTTGATATAAATTACATAGATTTAAAGTGGAAAAGGGTCTAATGCATCCTCTAATCCAGCCTTCTCATTTTAATTTGAAGAATCTGAAATCTATAGAAGATAAGGCACTTGCTCAATGTCACATGAGGAAGAGCAGGGTTTATGTTTACAAACCTGACTCTATTGTAACAGCTTGGGAAAGCGGTATTTGAACTTATAGCATTACTAATCATAATCCCATTATGGTAAGAGATTATTGTTAGTTATTTTGGACAGTCCAATGGGCTCCAAGTCTCTGGACATAGCAGCAGAACCATGGTTCTGTCATCCCAGCCAGTGTACCCTTTGCACTAACTTATACAGACCCTTTCAAATACATGTATGCAAATATTCCTGTAATTTCTCTAAATCTTGAGCTCCATTCTTTAACCTCTGATTGACTCTTGCTCTATTTTTAAAACAAAAATTTCTCATTCACGTGGAGAGCAGCAGGTAGCTATCTGGAATGAAGATATTCTTTCTTTTGGAAATTTCACTCATTTGCAAAGAACTTAGATTAGTGGTGGCTGCTAATAGCATTTAAAGCATGTGACTGACTCAGAACTACTTGAATTTAAATTGGGTGGATAACAATTTGGTGATTAATTAAGGTATTTTCAAATCCAGCCTGACAAGGGTGATTAGAAAATGTCTGAAATACCACTTTGTGTATGGCTGCATTTAAATGACCTTGAATCTTATGGAGTGTGGAAAGAGACATGCATGTACATGATGGCTTGCCAGCGTTGAGATTTAACCAGTACAAGAGGAGATGGATAGTAGTTTCCATTAGGTAGGTTGAATAACAAAACCCTTTTTCCCTTCATCCCAAATCAATCAAAAAGAAATATCTATGTATATCAGAAGTCATGGAAATTGTACAACTAATAAACTAGATTTTTAAATTAAAGAACAAAGAAAGGACAAACCCCACTGGATATTAAGTACATTTTTGGTTATTCAGAAAATGAGCAAATAGAATTGTGTTATAACAAGAGAGGGTTCAAGGTGGAGAAAGGAGCAAATCATTGAGAAGTGACAGAGATCTTAAAAAAAGAAGAAAAAGCATCAATACAATATTTTTAAAAGCGAGATTTAAAAGTGAACTATACTCTACAGACATATTTACTGAAAGAGAACTATGTATGTAATCACTGGAATATAGAAAACTAATAAAAGGGAGAGGATAAATCTATGTTTAAGCATCTGGAATTGTGCTGTATTTCTCACTACGCCAGTATCCTGGAGATTCTTGATTCCTCAAGCTACTTACTAGATTTTAAATTCCATAGCTCTAAGGGGCTGTGCCTTATTTATCTTTGTGTTTCTCTAGGTACCTGTCATAGTGCTCTGTGTATAATAGTCACTTAATAAATGTCTGATGAATGAATGATAGGTTTTTACTAGTCTGGGATGAAGCAGAGGAAATGTGTATCATTGTCTATAAGTTTGTGGCCAGTTGTCCTAGGAAACAGATTTCAATGCACTGTACTTCCTTTATTTGACTGAGATCTAATTTAGAGATTTGATATGATCAGTCAAGGACTCTAAGACATAGAATGGATGAATACTAATTCTGAATGTTTATCATAATTAGCATGATTGTTCACCAGGATGATGATTTACAAAAAAATCATCATCCTATTGGTCAGAACTCACTGAATATCATCTTTGTTATAATATTTGCAAGAATGTATACCAAATGTATAAATGAAAAAAATGTGTTAAGTTGATCTTGTCGGCATAACAGTAATTTGCCCTTACTACATGGATGTGCATTGAGTATTAAGGAGGCTAGATGACAGTCTATGGCCCAGAAAACTCTGTTATCAGCAGATTAGGAAACATGGTGCATGGTGCATGGTGCATGGTAACAAAGAGTTAATATTGCCAATTGACTTTTCCCTAGTCAGAGGTTTTGTGGTCTGGGGTATTACGTTCAGTTCTGGGTGTCTCATTTTAGTACAAACATTCTTAGATTGGAGAGGCGTCAGGAAAAGAAATCCAGGCTGCTGAACGACCTTGGATAAATTCATATGAGGATCAGTTAACAACACAGCGGCAGCCTAGAAAAGGTTGAGGGGGAGGGTGGAAGAGCATGACAGCTGTCTTCCAAATATTTGGAAGTCTGTCACTTGGCAAGGGATTAAACTTATTCTGTTTTGGAATAATGGATGGAAGTAAGCAAAGAGGCAAATTTCAATTTAATGGAAAAACAAATCTGGCAAAGTTCTACTGTCTTGGGAATTGATTGCCTCTGCCCTCATGGGGATGGGTAAGGGCAGGGTAGTCAAGCAAAGGCCTGGTTGGTGGACCCATTGTTGTGTACCTTATAAAGGGAATTTGTGTTCAGGTATAGGTTGGACTAGAAGACTCTTGAATGCCCATCCAGTTCTGAAATTCTGTAACTCTTAACAGAGTTCCAATAATTGTGATATGTCTAAAGTCACGAGGCTATTTTTTTTTTGTTTTTTGGGGTTTTTTTTTTCCCCTGAAAGCAAACATGCCAGTACCCTGTATATCCGAGTGACAGTTGTTCTTCAAAATCACTCCCTTGGGAGCCACTTAGTCTGACAGTGTTGCCGTTGCTCAAAACATTTAGGAAATTCTCCTTTCAGAATTTTCTTCAGTGTCCATTTTGAGCCACACACAAAATCAGTCATTGTCACAACTTGTATTTGGCCGCAAAGGATGTCATCCAATTTGATCAACCACCTTTTTCACCAGACATCGTCCTAAATGGTTGTTCACTCTCTCCAAAAAAAAAAAAAAAAAAAAATCATATCCTCCCTTAAAGAGTAGATTTAACATCACTGAAGATATTCAAACAAATGTCCTAGTAGTTTAGAAAGTAATTTTGAATGAAGAGTCATAGAAATATTCAGAGCAGTGCCAGTATTCTTGAAGCTTCTTGAGGTAACAGTTTTAAAAGGGACAGCATGAATTTGACTCCAGTTCTATTATAGGGGATGGGAACCAGACTTGTGATTTCATTGGCATAGGGGACTTCCAAATGAAGGATTTCCTTTTCCCAATGAAGGTCTGTAGTTTTTTGGTAACATATAGTTTAAATTTCCTAAGGAACTGAGATTACGTGATTTTTCTAGTCACACAGGTTGTATGTGTTAGATATAAGGTTTGACTTGAAGTCTTTCTATGTATAAGACTCACTCTTTATGGACTACATTATGATGCCTTCCAAGTTTTGATATTTTGGCTAAAAATTAAGCAAGTTGCAATTCCACCTAGAATGCTAATACAAGAAAGAGCTGTGATTTCCATGGCTAGGGAAGTTTCTGGTGTGGGAATTTCTTCAAACAATACAAATTTTAATTCCTCTGTGAGTTAATAGATAAATCTAAAGAAGATGCCTGATGCCTACCGAGGTTAACGCTTCTTGATCATGGTCAAAGTATTTGATTAGAAAGGAGGTCTCCTTGACTTCAAAAGCACTATACTCTCTACAATGCCATGTTGATCCCCACTTGGAATCATGGTGCCATTTTTAGAGAATCAGAAATAGTGAAATACACATAATCTCAAAATTATCTCTCAGTTCAATTCGAGGGATCTTTATTAGGTGTGTACAATGTGTAAGGCAAAGCACTACGAATTGGCAGATACAAAGGCAAAAATTAAAATCTGTCCCTGTTTTAGATGAATTAATATTTGACTTGGGGGAGGATGATTCAGAAGGCACTTAAGAGAACTGAAGAGCTTCATTGTTATGCATATCAATTATTATTGGACCACAAGCGAAGAAGGTGAAGGAAATCAAGCTTAACCTGCTGGTCTTGTGACAATATAGGAGTCACTTTAAAAAAAGATCAGAACAGCTTATTTGTCTGTCATTCACTGCTTTCTTCTATGTAGTGTACTGTGTACAATCCCTGCCAAGAATACCAGTCAATACAAATTTCTGCTTGAAAGAATATCTGATCAATCATATTTTTCTTTATTGTCGCAGGTTATCTTTTTTGTAATTGGTCCTATAATTACATGCTGATGTCCTTGCTTCTCAATCAGCAATATCACAATTAAATTTTATACTTTTTCTGGAGAGGGGATGGGAATAAGCATTTTGTAATGCCTACACTGTGCTAAGCGTTTTACTAATATAATCTAATTTGATCTTGATGAATCCCTTTCTAGGTCTGTTGTTATGCCCATTTTAAAGTTGAGGTCCCTAAGGCCAACAAAGGTTAAATGATTTGCCCAGGGTCACACAGTAAGTGCCTAAGGCTGGATTTGATCTTGGGTCTTCCTTATACCAGGTCCAGCACTGTGCCACCTAGAGGCTTTTTATGGCCATTTACTTTGTAGGATTTTTCTCTCACTCATCATCTTAGTAGCCTGGAAAGCTAGAGTAATGTCAGGTGTTCAGGTCTTTCCCCCTACTTTGTACCTGCATCACCTTTCCCCTGGGCTATTGCCATACCTTCTCCAGAGAAGCTACTTACTGCCTCAAGTGTCTCCCTTCTCCAATCTAGCCTGCACTCAGGTGCCCAAGGGATTTTCCTAACTTGTGTGCCTTACCAGGTCTCTCTCCTACTCAGCAAACTCCAGTGATGCCCTATTGCTTTTAGGATAAATCACGAACTCCTTTGCATTTCAAGCCCTCCATCACCTAGATCAGCTCTACCTCTCCAACTTTATTATGCATCACTCCCCTTTGCACACCCTCCAGGCTAGTCCAACAAGCCACCTCAGTGGTGCTCACATATGATACTCTGGCCTTTCTCCTAATTCCTTGCCATGTCTAGCATGTACTCTCTCTTTCCCTCTACCTCTTCAAATCTCTTATTTACTTCAAAATGCAATTCTAGTGACATCTATGTGAGGCTTTTTCTGACCTTTCTGCTTTTAATGCTCAGTTCTCCCCAGATGTATACACTTACATATACTTGTACAGTATATAAACTTTGAGAGATATGTATTTTGTCTCCAATAGAATACAGGCTCTCTGAAGTGAGGACCTGTTTCATTTTTAGCTTGATATTCCCAGCACGTGGAGTGTCTGGGACACAGCATGTACTTTAAAAAATGCTCTTTGATTAATCAGTTGTTTGGTTTAGACATGTTAGTCATTCTGAAAGTCACATATATTTCATAAGGCATAGTGGGTTATTCCACCACCACTCCTTTGCTCAGTCTATAGATTCATAGATTATTACTAAACAATTTACAACATGAAAATATAGGGGAGAGAAGGGGAAAAAATTGAGTTACCCTGTCTCTCCCCCATTCTCACAGCTAGCAAATACATACTCAAACATTAATTTTTGTTTATAGAAAAAATTTAATCTTGGGCACCGAGGCTAGGGATGACTCTCACAGCCAGTAGCAGCTGGAAATCTTTGAGTTTAACAAAATTTACCAACTATTTGCTGAACACCTACTATGTACAAGACCTCTGGAATACAGAGTAGCAATTTTCTAGGTGGCAGTTACTGTGTTATAGCCTATTGATGCAAAAAAAGGTAAAAAACTAAGGTGTGTACCCTCAAGGAGCTCACATTTTAATGGAGAAAAAGCATGCAGAAATTGTTTGCATACATACATATGTGTGTGTGTGTGTGTGTGTGTGTGTGTGTGTGTGTGTATATATATATATATATATATATATATATATAGAGAGAGAGAGAGAGAGAGAGAGAGAGAGAGAGAGAGAGAGAATGTGAGAGAGACAGACAGACAAACAGACAGACAGACAGACAGAGACAGAGAGAATGGAAGGTAATCTCCGAGGGAAGGCATTAGCAGTGGGGTAGGGGGAATGTGTGGAGGGAGAAGACCAGTGAAGGCGTACTGTAGCATGTAGGATTTGAGCTGCATCATCATGGAAACCAAGGAAGGCAGAAGGGGAAAGTGAAGAGGGAGAGTATTCCAGACAAGGAGAACAGTCAGTAAAAGTAACCAATGGTTCCTCATGGAAAGATGGAGGAAATCTTGGAAGCTACGGAGTACAACCTCTTCATTTTACAGATGAAGAAACTAAGGTAGAGAGAGGTTAAGTTACTTATCCAGGATCATACAGCTAGTAAATATACAAGGCAGAATTTGGACTCACATCTTCCTGACTCCAAGTCCAGTGTTCTACCCAGTATGTCAGATAGCAGCTCAAAACTTGGTTTATACAAGATATGTTGCCACACATACACAAATAAATATAAAATATTTTGAAAAGAAAAAGATTGATATTTAGTAGAATCATGGAAGACTTCATGTAAATGATAATGCTTGAGCTGAGTCTAAAAGAAAATTAAAGTTTTAAGTGCTAAGGGGTGGGGGAGGAGAAAGGGCATGCCAAGCATGCAGGATAGCTAATGAAAGTCCTATAAGGAGTGCTAAGTTGGGGCTATTACACTGGAACATCAGAGCCATGAAGAAACATGATGGATAATCAGTCTGGAAAAGTGGAATGTAAAAAATGTGTCATATACAAAAGTTTCAAATGAAAAATGTTGTTTATAATTGTCTTTACAAGTATGTTATTATCTATCAATTATTTGCTATAGTGGAATGGACTTTTCCAGATCAGAAAGCTTATAAGCATTATCCAGGTAATCATTTTTCCCCATATCCAAATATCTCAGATATTAACAGAGCATTGAGAGTTTAGTGGAGGTCAACAATGACTCTAGTTCAAAGGAAAGGGATTCCAATCCTGTCTCTACTTTTTAACTAGTTATATGACATTGGGCCAGTTATCTCACTTATCAAGGACTCTCTTTCCTGATCTGTAAAATTAGACAGTGAGATGAGATGACCTCTAAGGTTCCATCAAGCCCTAACACCTAAGTGTTATAGTTTTAGCTCAAGAATTGTTGAATAAATTAGACAGAAGCCTACTAAAGAAATTCATCTTTGGGTTAAAAGACCAAAGGGGGAGAAGGGACCTCTATAACCTCTATTGAAAATGTTCACCTGTACTTAGACAATTAAAAGAAGGTGTAATTGACAAATAGACTAGGTATATTGAATGATCAATCCATGGCTAAGTATACACCTACACTTTAAACCAAAATCTCTCTGAATATCCTAGCTATTTAAATCACATAAGTAAATCAGCCTGCACAATGGTATATGGACAAAAAAATCTATACAGAACTGTCGGGAAATTAATGAAAACCATTCCCCACTCTCTTTTTATTGAGAAATTCCCAAATCATTTGCCACTCTAACCCATGCCTCTGCTTTATTTAGTTTGTAAATATTTACCTAGTGATCAAAGTCAGAGACTAGCTTTGTCCATTTCTCCTCTTTCCTTCCTCCCCCACTCCTTTTAACTCTCTAAAGAAAGCTTCGAATCAAAATGCCACTTCTAATCTTATTTTCTGTGTCTAAAGTGTATTTTATTAACCCCTTTCCTTTTTTTTTTTTTTTTTTACTCAGTGATAGATTAGTGGATTCCAAACTAGCTTAGGCACATTGCTTAGTGACCTTTTTCTTCTTTGCATTTTTTAGAGGAAATCAACAAAAGACAACAATAGTAACCTTTCCATATTCATTATCATAAGCTGCACTGACCTTAAGAAATAGTCACTGAACGGCCTTTGAATCCCATGTACTGTATAAGGCTACTGCAGCTCTGCTGATACCCTGAACTTGGAAATTTGTCACATTCCTTCTCCTTCTCTTTGTTCATAAAACAATTAGAATTCAGCATTTCCACAGCAGATTCTTTTTATATATATATGCTTACAAGAAGCTTTAAAAATCATCCATCACTTATATTATCATTGTTGTAAGAAGGATTTTAAAAAGGATTGTTATACATATTTTAAAGATAAAATTTTGGAGAATGATGGATAGTAATTCTGCAGTGATCCTTTAAATGGACTCAGTTGTCAGAGTGGAATTTGCATTTATTTGCTTAAAGGACATGGTTTATGAAACCTCTAGAGAATCGAATATGGCTATGATTTTTTTTAAGAAAGAAAATTTAGGGAGAGCTGAATGAACCCAGAAAAAAATTTCCCACACAAGCATGTAATGTTATAAGATCTTGAAAATGAAACTGTCAACAAAGTGATATGATGTGCCTTGTTTCTATCATCTGAGTGAAATATAAACAGATTATATAAATAATAATAAGAAAGTTTGATTAAAAAAGGGAAACATCATTTTCATAATCTAAGGTATTATTACTAGGAAAGTTATGCAGCTATCTTCTCTAAAAAAAACGAGTTAGCTTTATTTTTGCTTTAAGGACTCTAGCTCCTAGCTACAAATACAAAAGAAGCAAGCAGAATAAATGAACGTAAGGGAGAGATTGCATTTCCAGTGGGAGATTTCTTTAAATGTTTGTTTCAGCTATCTAGAAAAGGTCACATTTTTTATTGTCCAAGGTAGATGTACTGAAGTACAGATTAGGTTAGGTAGACATTTTCTCTTAGCCACAACTCATAAGACACATAATGGATTATGAGTTGTATTGTGCATAAGCTCACCTAAACCCCACATGCTTTTCACTGGCATAAACCTTTATATTTTCTCTACCCTTTAGTGATTTTCTCTCTTTACCCCAAATTGAATACCTCAGTTTTTGTCATCTCCCCAATCCCAAGATACCTGTGTTTTAAGTGAACTGAAAAGCAGACAAAGAAACAGCTTCCATTTTAGGCCTGGTATATTTGGGCTTAATATAGATTTTCTGCAGCTTGGTGAAAGGAGAAATGCCAGCTAGGTTTATAAAATGCTGACAAATTTCCTATAATGGTATGACAGTAGTAACTTATTTTTTTGGTGTATAGAATTGTAAATTGAGTTTGCTGATTAAGTCAGAAGCAGTGATGAAATTAACAGATACTTTCACAAGTAATTAGACAAGTATGCTATCCTTTTTATGTGTTAAAAAAGAAAAACCCCAGAAAAAAATTGTATTATATGTTATCAGAGACCTCAGAAGCATTGGAAAAGGACTGATAACCAGAGACTGTTTTAGGAAGGAATGCTAGTACTACAGAGATTGGTCCACACTGACATGACATAAACATAAAGATGTTCTAGGATTTTTCCCTCAAACTTCACCTGCACTATCTTCTCTGCACCTCCTTTTACCTACCCAAATTCCAGCCATGATAGAATTCAAAGGTAGTCCAAAGTCAAGTTCAATCCCCACCTTAGCCACAAAGTTTTCCCTTGCCAGCCACAAGTTTTTTAATTGCTCAATTTCCTCCTCTCCTTCCAACTTCTACAGCCCTGAGTATCTATGCTATTTATTGATTACATGCTACATATTACATTTGTTGTTGCCATTTTATACTCATTTCACCAACCATACTCTAAGCTCCATGCAAGCAGGGAACTAGCTTTCAATGGAAGTGACCTTTTCCTCACCAGAAATCTCATAGTTCTTAGTGTTCTCATTCACATATACTTTCTAATCCAGTACTTCTGTGCATGTCCTAACTCTCTTGGTAGTTGGCAAACTCTGTGAAGGTAGGTACTGTGGTATCTCAATCACCTCTTTATCTCCAGCAACACCAGAATGACACTCCTTTGGAGTCTTGAACAATGACTTGCACACACTAGACATTCAATAAATGTTTGTTGATTGGATCATGGTGTACAATTACCATAATGGGAGAACTCCTTAGTTAACAAAGCTCCTTGATCTTCCCTTCTGATTTTGCTAAGTACCTATTTTGAAGGAAGTGTGTCAAGGGCGGGTTCGTGGGTCTTTAACTTGGGTGTAGGTGGGAAACATAAAGAGAGATTAAGAATCCCTGGAGCCAGAGCAGACAAAAACAGCAAAGCTAGGTGATCTGAATAAAACCTTGGGACATTTCACCGGTTTGTTTGTGCTTTCCTACCTATTCTACATTTGTCATCTTTTTCTTTACTGTAAGCTCCTTGAGGGAAAGAGCTGTCTTCCTTTTTTGTTCATTTCCCCACACAGTACTTTACACATAGTAAGTGCTAAATCAATGCTTTTTCAGTCAGTCAGTCATTCTTTATGAGACACCCTAGAAGTCATAGGGAAAAAATGGTTCTAGTAGCAGGACACAGATTAAGTTTAAAGAAGTCATTTTATTTTGTATATCTCAAATACATAGGGATGATATCATGTAGTCTTATTGCTTTTTTATGCAATGTCTTTTTTTTAATTATCACAAAAGAAAATAACTTTTACATATCCTTTCCAATTTTGTGCAGCAGTAAATCTACCCATTGGCTGGTGAGGAGAATATATCAACTTCCCTTATATAGTGTTTCCTCACCATTCTCAGTTAATCTCACTCAGCCAGGGGTTCTGATTGAAGCCGAAGAACCCTTTTCTCAGAATAATGTTTTTTTAAATGCATAAAATAAAAAACCTGAGATTACAATGGAAACCAATTATATTAAGGTATTGTTATCAAAATTTATTTTTAAAGCAAACTCATGGATCCCTGTTTAAGAACCCTTGCCCCTATCAGAAGAAACAATAATTATCTTTGAATACCCAGGACACGGGTTAAAGGCCTTTCCTTATTATTTAATGACAGTTCTTCCAAGTTTTTACTCTGGGAGCATCCTTTAAAATCATATTCTTAGGAGTATTTGACTTCAGGGTCATCCAAAGACTGACTTTCTGCCTTTTTAGTCTATGCAAAAGCTGGAATGTCAGTTTACCCTGTGCTTTAAAATCTGCTCTGGGAGGGGTCGCATGTTTTGGACACTCACTGGGCTGATTATGGAGAATTCTATCGTAAATAGCAACCCTGATATTCATGATTTGATCTAAGACGGAACCCAATGGTGATTATGTTATTGTAGCCTTCCTCTCTCCCCTCTACCCCCCAATCTTGGCTCCTGTTCTGATCCTAATTTTTTGTCTTGAGCATCATTCTGTCCACATACTGCTATTCTAAATCTCCAGCAATTCTCTACATATTATCGCAAAGATCTCCATTCTATTATAAAAATCTATATTTCATAACAAAGAGTTAAAACATAAGATTATCAGCAGGGCAGTCAGTGACTTTAAAATGAAGAGCTTGCGTTTATCAGCTAAATAGCAGAAGCCAAATTTGGGGTTGTGACAGAGATCAGCCATCCATGCATTAATAAGGCTCCCCTTCCCCCACCCTTCCCTGGTATCCAGGCAATAATGCACGATGGAATCTAGCAGGGGCCCATCCTCATCTTGGAATTTCCAGTTACAGAACTTTTTTTTTTTTTTTTTATCAGACCCACTGAGGAGCGAACTCTGAGAGAGTAATTGCAAGCAGTAGATCTTTCCCTTGATTTGATAGTATGGATTGGGTAATTTTCCAAATCACTAATTCCTCTGTGCACCACATAGCACAGGTGACTGCTGATAACTCAAGCCAGCAAGGAGTCACAGAGCTAACATTCGTGGGCCATGATTGTCACTCCCTGTGTCAGTTGAAAATACTGGGTGCCATGGGTGAGTAAGAGGGAGTGAAAAATGATAACGCTAAATCAATAGTCTTATTTGAGTGCTTTTATCTTTGTTCAGTGCTGTAGCACGAGAAAATGAAAGCAGTGGGGTTTTGTGAGAAATTTGGGTAGCACCGAGTGCTCAGTCACCATGAAACTAATTTCATTTCGGGAGATGAGTTGTGAAAATGGCTTTGCTGTTTATTTAAAGGATAGACCAGAATGGACAAACTGACTAGAAACCCATTGGGGCAGCTTCAGGCTGGCAGGGTTGTATGTTTTTTGTTTAGGGGACCAAATCTCTGCATTATTTTATTTCAAGCTGGGAGGGGGGAGGACAGACAAAAAACAAATAAAAATTTCATGAGATGACAATAGATATGACCCAGCTATACAACAAAGATGGTAACACCATTTATCAATGGAGCCCTCCTCCGAGAATAAATGGAACACTCTTCCTCCTCTGCTCAGACTACTGACCTCCCTGGTTTCCTTTAAGTCTCAGATAAAATCTTACTTTTTAAAGGGAGTCTTTCTCAACCTTTCTTAAAATTCCAGTGTCTTCTCCCAGTTAATATCTCCTATTTATCCTGAATATAGCTTGTTTCATATAGATTTGTTTAAATGTTGTCTCCTCCACTGGATTATAAACTCCTTGAGGGCAGGGACTGTCTTTTGCCTCTTTTTGTATCATCAGTGCTTAGCATGATGCCTGGCATACATAAAGCATTTGATAAATATTTATTAATTGATTAGGAGAAAAAGAGAAGGTGGGGTAAACAGCCTCAAAGGATAGAACATTGTCCAAAGGGGTGCAGGACGACAAGGGATCTAACTCTTTAATTTCCTCAAAGCTAGATTGTGATTTCTGCACTCGTTTTTAAAGTGATGTTTTAGCTCCCTTACTGTTTATTATCAGCACAGGGTGATGATTTTGAGAGCTGACTACAAGTAAACTATATTACTTGAAGTTCATGTAAAATGAAAAATTTGGACTTAATGCCCTCTGAGGTCCCTTGTAGCTCTAAATCTGTGATTCTGTCTTCCCGGGAGTCTATGATACTATGTCTGACTATATAGTCTGATCAGCATGTCTATGATTTATGAAAAAAAGAGATCTTCCAAGCATAAATAATATCTTAACTCTTCCCTGTATTGTTTTTATTGAGCTTTTGAAAAAGAAAAAAATATGAAGTCTCCTTTTAATGAGAACATAGATTCAGAATTGGAAAGGCCCGCAAGGTCACTTAGTCCAATCCTATTATTTTACAGATGAGGAAACTGAGTTAAGTAGGTTGTCCAAAGTCACATAGCTTCCTGGCTACAAGTATAATACTCTCTCTTCTCTATCATATTTCCTCTGACTCCTGTCTTATTTTCATGGTACCAGATTGCTCATCTTATTTTAAAGAGTAATATGTATAAGGTGTTCAGGGAGGACAAGCACCTCTGGTTCATTCACCTTTGGTGTCCATCTGTTTTCACCCATCTTTCATCTGTGACTCCAAGAAACCGTAGTATGCTCAGTGGCCACACCCTGGTAAACCATCTTGGCAGACAGGCTAAACTGGGTTAAGGGTAACCAACAGGTCTCAGACCCACAGGTGAGTTGGGGGGATGTCTACCCTAAGCATGTGAATATTTCCCCTGGCAGAATGGACAGATGAGAACAATTTGTTCCAATGGTCATGAAGGCAGCTGAAGCAGATTCTGTTGAAACACTTAGAACTTGGTGAGACATCACAGATGCCAAGGTCATCCATGGCATCCGAGGCCATCTCCAGACCTCTTGACTTCTGTGCTGCCACTGGACTTCCATGACTTAAGAAAAGAGAGTGAGGCAGATGACTTTGTCCAAGTCTGCCTCACTTAAACCCAGTTCATACACAAGTTAAGCTATCACCCATCATACATTGTGATTTCATTGGTCTTCTTCCAAAACTGAGGATGAATAAATACCAAAGAAACAAGGAGCAGCACAGCACATGTTTTTTGTCTTAAATTTCATTCTATAGTTTACGACACTTCTTAAAGTTTTTCCCTGACTTAGATAGATCCTCTCTGTCAGATCTCAGATGCTAAATATTTTCATAAATATATATATATGTCCTCATAAAATGTTCTATACATATAAATACTACACAATGATCTGCCAAGATTGCAGATCAGAGGATTATAGATGCAGAAGGGGAACTGCTTCAGAGTTTACGTAGTTCAAGCCCCAAAGGGCTGGGGTCCATGAGTCTTTGTTCTTCAAGGAATGCAGAGAAGACACAGATTTCTAGACCCAGACTCCAAGAGACTAGTTCTACGACACTCAGTCACTCACATAAATGGATGCTACAGGATCTCATTTCCTCCATTCCCTACCTCATCCTTGCCTTTTCTCAGACTGGCCCTCAAGCCTGGAATACCCTTTTAACTCACTTCTACCTCTTACAATGTCTTGTTCTCTTTAAGAGCTAGCTCAACTACAAGGCTTTTCTTAATGCCCTCTAGATTTTAGTGGCCTCTTTTTTCCTTACCCCCCCCCCCAAGTTATTCACTTACTATAGGATAATGTAGTGTTTACTTAGTATAGGATAAAATATAAAGGAATTAAAAATCCTTTACAATATGACTCCAACCACTCTTTCTGTATAGCATCCCTATTCTGTTAGTTTGTGATGCAATCAAACTTGCCTCCTTGCTGTACCTAAGGCATGTCACTCTGTCTCCCATCTGAATGCCTTTGCAGAGATGTGTTCACTGTGCCTGGAATGCACCCACTCCTCACTTCTACCCCTTAGAATTCCTAGCTTCCTTCAAAGCTCAGCCCAACATTAGTTTCTTGATACTTCATGCTGCTAGATACCACCCTCAATATGTGCCTCTCATTTGTTTTGCATTTGCTTATATCTACAGAGGGATTGATTAACCAGGAAAGAGAAGCAACTAGTTTATGGGAAGCAATTTCAGCTTCATGATTTCTTCTGCCTTTTCCTCCCTAATCTCTCCTTACATCTGCTTTCTCCATCATGATATGTTTTTCTAGTCCCACTGCCTCTTGCGTTTCTGAATTGTAGAGTTTGTGGTAATGACTGGGATTGGATTGTGCTGATGTTTCATCAGATATCCAGCATGTATGTATCAGGAACAATATACATTGCTGACACCTTGTCCCTCGACACGGATGTGCTAGAGTCAGCTCCTGAGCTGGTTCAGGATTGATGAATTGTTAAATTTTCAGAGTGGAATTTAAACCCTAGAAGTGGAAAGGGCTGTAAATAATGACTTTATTATTTTATTGATTGTCTAAATTTAACAAAATAGAGGAGAAAATATTAATAATGCAGATTAAATTTACCAGTGTGTCAAGTATACTTCCCCCCATGGAAAGAGCTGGTTGTTAAACATTTACTATAACACCCAGTCTTTACTGTATTATTTGTGAATTTGTCTACTCTCTCTTCCACCCTGTCCAGTTCATGTGATTCCTTTAAAAGGACACATTTACTTAAAGGGAGATATTGGTGACAAGCCTATGTTTTGTATAAATGCAAAAGAATTTCCTCTATTGCCTTTGAGTAAGCAAACATTTCTCAGTTCTTGGAGTTAGCATAATAGGCTAAATATTCCAGAAATATCATAACCTGTCTGTAGATGACATTAAATGACAGTGTGGTGGATGGTGCTAAATGAGGAGGTAAAGTCTATCTTGAGATATTGACAAAGTAGGAAAAAGTTTCCAGTTATTTTTTGTTATTTTTACTTTAAATTGGCAACATTTTCTTTTAAAGGAAAATAAGGCAGAAAAGGCAAAAAACATATCATCTACCAGCTGAGACTCTTTAGCCAAATGTCTATTTATACTTTACAGCGCTAACCTCTAGTTACCAAGGAGCATGGACTTTAATTAACCCCAATGAAGTGTATATTTGTGTACCCAGACCAGGAGGTGTAAAATGGCAAGATGCAAAGGAGAGCTCATATCTTAGTCTCAGATTTGCTTTGTGGTTCCTATAATTCTGTGGATCCTTGGGAAAATCAAACCTAAAGCAGTAGAGGCAAGGGAATCATATTTGCTCATATAATCACTTTAGCCTATTATAATGTCATATTATATGCATGCTAAATAAAATGACACGCATTCTGTAAGATTCTTTTCAGGTAGCATTATGGGTAGCCCCATTCCCTTATAGATATCTGGCCCCAAGTATCTCATGCCATCACGCATCTTAGTTTAAAGTATTTAGCAACTGACTTTCAGTTGAATTGAGTCCTTAAAAAATAGCAACAGTTTTGCTGCTTAAAGCTGGGATTCTATTCCTAGTCCCAAGTGAAATGGAGACTTTGTCTTTATGTAATAGCAAACACATGGACCTGATGGATGACTCTGTTACTAAGAGAACATTTATGCTACACGACCAAAGACCACCTGTATTCTGTATGGCATGTAGTCAGTTAACTCTGGATGTCATCTTGGTGGAGGTATGTAATCAGGTCATAGAGATAATGACACTACTTGAAAGGTCATTGGCCTTTAGGATCATGGACTTAGAGGCTTTAGATTTGGAGGAGACCTTAAAGGTACCTTCTCCATCTGCCTCATTATCTTGCCTCTTTGGTCAGGGGGGGGAAAGACTATGTCAATAGATGGGAAAGTTGGGACTGAGAAAACCAAGGTAAGGCAGAGAGAGAGTGAGACATCATAAGAATATAATTGTGGGCAGCAAAGCTTTCGTTGTTTCTATCTCTAGCACCTAGCGGTGTCATACATATAGTAGGTGCTTATTAAATGCTTGTTGATTGATTAATTGATTGACTGATGATTGATAAAGGGAAATCACAAACATAGGTTGGGTTTGAGTTTAGGCAGTTGGTTTTAAAGGGACGATGGTCATTTGAGTGTCAAAGATCAGGAGCCACTTGAACACCTAGGAATCTGAGAAGATATCATACCTTCGATCAGAGCAAGGATGAAAAGCAATATTAACTTTCCCATACTTGAGTATGTCCAAACTGAGTCTGCCTAACCAACACCATAGAAGGGCTCTGGATATTGATGACTTGTAAGGTCCTTTCCAACTCTAAGACTCTGTGATTCTGTACTGTCTTATTCTAGCCATATAACATGAAGTTCACTGCTGACACCACTACCAGCAAACAGACTGTGGCTGAATACTAAAGGATGGTATTTAAATCCAGTATTTTGAGGTAAAAGAAATAAGAGAAGTTTCACCCTTACCAAAATTTGCTATTTGAGCAAGTCCTTGCTTTAAGAAGTTTTACATTAAAATTGCAATGAATAAATTTTAGTTTTACATTAAAATTGCAATGAAGATACAAAAAAAGTGAATTCTGACATCTCAATGTGTCATCATGGATAAAGTGCTGGATTTTGAAGTTAGGAAGGCATTGGTATAAATTTCACTCCTGAAATTTATAGCTGTATGACCATGGATCAGTCACTTCAGCCCTTGGTCTCATTTCCCCTATCTGTGAAATGGAGTAGCAAAATCTACACTGCTACCTCATAGGGTTGTTGTGAAGTTCAAATAAGATTATATATGTACAGTGCTTTGTTCATTTTAATATGAGATAACATCTTGGTTATTATTTTTATTTTATTTTACTTGGCATGTATAAACTTAGCCAAGGTCGTTACCTGAAGACAAGGAACACCAAGCAGGGGCTGCAGCGATCTCTTGAGCTACTTACCATTCTGTTCACTTAGTGATAGTTCACAGTGCCCACTTAAAATTGCCACTTCATTGGCATAATTCCCTGCCAAGATGCCATTCAGTGGGAAAATTTCAGAATCATATGTGACGGATATATAGAAATTGCAATGATATTTCAATGTCAAACAGCAGGAGCTGTGTTATAGTAGCAGTTCAAAGATGGTTTATATTTACTGATCAAAGGGAGACTTTTTTACCTCTGGCTTATATCCTGTTATCATTTATTTCAAAAATCTAATAAGGTTATCACAAAATATGATGGTCCTTTGCAATTATTTCCACTTCTTTCCCTCCTTTGTTTCTCTGATTCTGAAATAATTCCCATTCCCTCATCCTCAGACATAAACACACGTGTACCACCCCTACACAAAATCACACACATGTAAAAAGAAGCAAAATTTTCTTTTGGAGCTCTGTGATAGCTTTTTCCTCACTATGCTGACCACTTAGAAAGGAAACTTATTAAAAACCAGTGGTATATTTCTGCTGGGCTAAAAGATGCCACCCAAGAGCATGATTCCTAAATACACAGTGGGCTGAAACAGCCTCATCAAAGACCAGTCAAAGATTCTGAGTCTGCAGAGAAATCAGGCTCACCTTTGGCAAGATAATAAAACAGAAGTGCGTGTCTGCACACCGCTTCCTGAGATTACATTTCCAAGCAGTGTTACTGCCACCTCTCAAGATGGAGATGGCGGCAGCATTGCATCACGCACTGCTTCTAAGCTGGGTTTGTGAATTTCTCCAGTTGAGTCTGATTATGATCATGGCAGCCACCTGACACAAAAAGATATCTCTGTTTTGAGTTTCAGAATGGGCAGACTTTTCTGGATTATATTTTGGATGCATTTATTTTGGGGGGGGGATTTAAGGAGACAGAGAATTTATGGGATTTTTTTTTTTTTTTTTTTTTTTTACCAAAGTAAAGTTGTCTTTAATTCGCTCAACATTTATTAAGTATTTGCTATGTATGAGGCCATTTGACAGGTGCTGGTGCACAAAGATGGGGAAAGAAAACTATTCCTCCTTTCAAGAAGCTTACATTATTCTGGAGGGATATATAGGTAAACACAATGCATATGTGAAATGGCATGATTTCAAGAGGGAGAAAATACAACAAATGAAGGGTTTAGTAAAGGTGTCCTGTCTGAAATGGAACCTACACAGTGGGTTAAAGAAAACCAGGGATTCTGCAAATTAGAAATTAAGATAGATATCATACTGTACTAGGAGACTAGAATGTCATATATGAAAGGATCTAGCAGGTTGGTTTGAATGGCATAGACCATGTGTAAAGAGTAAGAAAATAAAATGAATGGAAAAGTCATTTTATCTGAGAGGCACTAGGGAGTTACTTTAGATCTTTGAGCAGAAGACTGATATACTGAGTGAGATCTATGTATTAAGAATATGATTTTGCCAGCCACATGGAAGAGGATTATAGATTATCTATAAGAGGGGAGAGTTTGAAGTTTGAAAAATAGAGGAGAAATTGCTGGCATAAGACAACTTGGAAAAGCCAGTGGTGTCGGGAGGCCATGCAAGAAGTGACAACAGTCTCTGAGCTCAGGTGACAGTGGTGAAGATGGAGAAGAAGGGATGGATGTAAAAATCATGGTGATGAAAACACCAGAAACCATGACTGGAGGTATAAAGAGCTTACTTTCCAGGGGAAATCAAAGGAGGAGGTATCTATTCAACAGCAGCCATAGTCTTTGTTGTCATTTGGAGTTCTTTCTTTCCTCCTTCTTCATCCACAATGAGCATTAGCCTGAGGGCTAATGGTGAGTATTAGCAGTTCTCTATCCAAAACTGCATTAGCCAACAACATAAAAAGGACACGTTAAGCTGCTACCACTGCACCACTTACTATAACCATATATGTGATCATGAGAATTGGGCCTAATATATCAGTCATTGATGAAAAGTAGAGTAAGACCGTCTGACCTTGCTTCTGCTTAACTAAATTCATAAAGACCTATGGTCCAGGCTCAATGACCCACATCCTCACACCTTTTCCCATCATCATTTTCTTGTCAGTGGTATTTCATTTCATAAACATACCTACAAGGAACCCTAACTCATAAGGTACTTGATAGTTTCTGATTATTAGCAGAATCTGAAGGAAGTTAGGCATGCAATTTTAGGTGCAAAGTAAGTAATCACATTTAGAAGCAGGCAAATGTTGCACATTTGAAGTTTCATATTTTGTCCTCATATGATTGTTTTGAACATTTCTGTGCATATGCTATCAATGTGTTTCTACAAGTAGGTAATATCTTTGAATATTACCACTTTGCTATTAGAAAAAAATTATCACTGTGTTTAAATCATATTTGACAATGACCCATCCTTTATTTGTGGCTTCAAACTGAATCCAAGTCCTGGATTAACTCTCTATGAAGCAGCATATGGGATTACCTAGAAGGATCAACTTTCTTGGAGTTTAGCCATGCCACATGACAAAGGGTTTACTGGAAGCAGACCCTTCAAGACTAACTTTGCCTCCAGTCACAGTATGTTTAATAGTGTTGTAAATCAGGGATAGAGAACAGCTGGAGTTGGAAACTTTCTGGCCAGTGCAGATTGGCAAATCTGTAATTTTGAGCCTTAGGCAGTGGCCTGGGGAAATCAGAGGTTCAGTGACCTGAGAAGGGTCACACATCCAGGATATGTCAGAAAGGAGCTGGGAACCAGATCTACCTGACTCACTGGCTAGCTCTCTATCCCAGACACCACTGCAATAGCTGGTTTTTGAAGAAGGAAGGTACCAACCAACCAACCAGTGACACTTACCATGAAGTATGTATACTACTGATGCCTCTTAAATGTCTTTATTATTTCTGTACTTGAAAAAAATCCTCCAAGCTCAGTACTTCCTCCTAATTAAATAGAATAATTGTTGAAATCTTTATACCATTCTAGTTTCAGTAAGTCCCTATAATTCTCATTTTCTCTACTGATCGAGTTATTCTAGGGTAGTAACATAGAGGCATGTTGACATGCCTTAAAATTTGGAGCATGTGGCATAGAGCAGGAGACAGTATCCAAAAGAATCGTATGGTGCTGACCTCTCAAGAAGCAGTCCTTCCAACACATGTACAGTAAGAGTCATCCAAAAAATATAAATCATACAGTGCATCGGGCTCCCAGTAGACTGTGTTTCTCATAGGTTCTTCAGCACATGACAATCTACTGAAGGTCCCAGGGCATTCCTCACAGGTCTTAGGAGGTTAGGAATATTACTATTACTTCTAGTCTCAGATGAACTCTGGATTGGGATAACATGACGTCATAGTCTGATTATCTTCCTTAGCTCTGGGCAATGCATTTCTTGCTCACATCAAGACTCTTCATGAGGCTAAGACTTTGGCAAAAGTGAAATAAAAAACAAACAAACCCCCAAACCAAAAAAATACCCTGCCATTTCTCAAACTCTTCAAAGTTCTTCTGAGTACAGCTGGTCAAGAGTTATACAAATTGCTAGGAGTTATTTTCCATTCTTTCCTAGACAGGAGTGAGGAACCAAGCACCTCTCTGTTGTTACCAAATGCCAAGAGCATGAGGGAAGTAGTTAAACATGCATACACATATTCAGATACACAATATAATCCCTTTACAAAAAAAAATAGTCAAGTAACATTCTTGTTTCAGTTACAGGTAACACTAGACCCCCAAATATTTGGGGAGGGGAGATCATATTTAGTCTTAAATACAGATGTCCATTGATATGTTATTGAAAGACATAGCTCTACACATCTGACATCTGCTGCTTTTATAATATGAAAATTGGGGAGGAGGGAATATGTATGTCAATGGGAAGGAATCTGAGGAGGGTAGAAAGAACATGAGACTTAGAATCAGAAGACAGCACTTTCAAAACCTGGTGAGGCTACATACTGGCTTGAGGCCTTGGAGCCAAGTCATTTCACTTCTTTGAGCCTTGGTTTCTTCTTCTGTAAAATGGGGGTTAATAATGCTTACCCAACTTATACAGACTTGTAAGAAAATATTTGTGCAGCACTGTATGAATGTGATCTATGAGGAGGATCCCAATGAAGAGAAGGAAATAGAATCTGTGGCTCTCTTCTGAATTACAATTATTTTATTTGAATGAATGAATAAAAAATTAAGTATTTACTATGTGCTAAGCTAAGAGCTAAATTCTAGAAATAAAAATATGAAAATGAACATAGTCCTTACCCTCAAGAAGCTGACAGACTAATTGTGGAAAATATTCCCCAATTAGAAAGTTCAGTTTATAGGAAGAATGAAAAGGGGGGAGAAGGGGGAGAAGCCTTCAGTCACAAGGTATATTAGCAAGTCCCAGGGGTCCTTAGGTTAAGTCAGTGCATCAGATGAAAAGACCAGATTCTAGTCAGCATAGAGTCAAGGCAGATGCCAAGGTCACAAGGACCTTAGGAAGCACTGGCTGATAAGATTTTAAGGCCTGGTAGTCCTCCATTTCACCAGAAAGAAGAGTCAGTGACTCCCATCTTCTCTAAGCTTTGGGAGCATTGGGGCACCCTGGATGGGCTCTGGTGGCCCTTATCAGAAGGGAGAAGGGAGAAGGTTCGAAGCAAAGTTTATACCTGGTAAAAGCAGATCTTCCTTCCACCTGGCCATCCCTGAGGGCTTCTGAAGAATGTGAGAAAGGTTCTTGATAGGATATAAACTCTTTGAGAGCTGGAAATAATTTAAAAAAAAATTGCATCCCCAGAATCTATTGAAGAGCCTGGCATATCACAGCTGCTTAATAAATACTTGCTGATTTATTGTCAGTGTCCTAGACAGGAAAACAATTAGACATTCCTTGCTCCCAGAATACTATGCAATGTGAATGTTTTTCTGTGCAAATAACATTCAAAAGAGCTCCCGTGATATTCTGGATAGAGCTGGGAAGCTGTGTGTTCAAATCCCTACACTACCACTTATTTCTAGTCATGTATTTATGGTCACATCACTCAGCCTTCCTCTGGGACCCAACAATTTCTTCATCTCTAAAATAAAGGGGCTGGATTGTAAATGTTCCATGAAGCCGTATTCCACCTCTATATACTTTGATCCTATGTTATATAAGAACATGCTTGTAGGGACTGTGGGAAATCCATATTGTTTATAGTCCTTTGCTGGTTAATTGCAAAGCCTTGGATCATCAGATCATCAGGATAGTTTCAACTCTTTGGGGCCATTAAGATATTCAAAACAACTAAGAGTTTGTATCTTTGATAGCCTGGTGCTTGACCCTTAATAGTTTTGACAATTTGCCTTCCAGACATAGCCTCTGTCATATCCTTCAGGCATCTGAGGTGACAGTCCTCTCTTCTAAATCAAAAGCCTTGAAGATGCCACTTGCTGGTAGGCTGAGTCATAGCTCCCTTACAATTCAGTGTTTACTTGAGAGGAAAAAAACCTCTTTAATAAGTTTTTTGTGCTATTGTTTTGTTTTCCAATAATCCCTACTGGGTCAGACAAATTACCTACAATCTTCCAAGTCTTTAGCCTCAGTTCTTGAACACCCAAAAGATAATAAAGCAACTAATGAAAACACAAACTTTGGATTAAATGTCAAACTTTATTACTTTCCATTTTGAATACTGAACAACTTAGTTATATTTCAGTTAGTGTCTCTCACTTGCAGTAATGTGCAATCAAGATGGAGGATCCCTCGTCCTTCCTTAATGCTTAATAACTTCTTGTGGTTTAAATTTAGCTTAAAAAAAATCACAGAGACCAGAACAGTCTTGGTGCTGCCACTCTGTCCACAAATATGGTGCCTGGAGTTGGCATGTGATGGCGGAAGCCCAGGAGACCTACATCCCAGGGGAACTGAATTGACACATATCAGGAACCAAATGGGACCCCATCTCACCCTTCCTGGAACCAGTCAGCCGTGGAGCATGTGGAAAGCAGGAATATGTAGGAGAGTGTGTGTCTAATCATTTCTGGGCCAAGGGGAATATAGTGGTCCTTTCAGTGCAGATTTGGAAGCTGAGAGAGAGAGAGAGAGAGAGAGAGAGAGAGAGAGAGAGAGAGAGAGAGAGAGAGAGAGAGAGAGAGAGAGAGAGAGCTTACTTTGGGCAAGAAGCTGCCTGGTCAGTTGGGGCCTACACATCCCCCCACCCCATTAGAGCCCAAACCAGTCTACAGGAGCAGGAGCGGGGGATGACAATGAATATAGGCTATCACTTGGTCCTTTGGGGTAACTTTTAAAAAGTGATGTTTTTATATAGCAATCTCTGGTTAGTGAGAAGCACTTTATAGACAAGATATCCTGCTCTGACATACAGTGAAAGGAGAATCATAGGGGGAAATGTGGCAAATGTATGTACATGTTTTGCTGAACTATGCTTCTTATGAGAGAGAGTTCTATCAGTGATAGGTGGAAATCACTGGAAAAAAAATGTTTTGTTTTTTAAAGAGCATCAATAGAATTACCCCCTTCCCTCCCTCAAAAAAAAAGAAAGAAAGAAATCCTGTGGAGCCTAATCCCAACAAAGTTAGTTCCAGGTTTGGATCATATCCTTTGTGATGTGGAAGTTGGCTAGAGATCATATTAATTCTGAGGGGACTCCAGTGTCCAAGTTGGAAACGGATGTCCAGGTTCTCTTTCATTCTTCTGGTGGCTGTTTAGAACCCAGAGCGACATAAGAGAACGTGTAATCCAACTCCTTCCTATTTCAGATGAGAAGTGGCCTGCTTAAGTCCTTTCAACTTGGCAAAGAAAGCTGCTGCATATGCAAAGAAAGGAATGAGGAAATGAGAAATTAAGTGGTTTTAAAAGTCATTTGTCTTAAGTACAAATGATTAGTATTTAGCCATTGTAATAACTGAATGTGTTTTTCCTTTGACCATCATGAAAAAAAATCAAATATTTAGAACAGATCAAAGTTTCAGTACTGCTAAATTAAACTGCACCACTCATTATTTTCCTGGCTGTTCCTTACACTAATTTGAGGATATTAAATTCTGTCATCCAGCACTGACCGCTCCACAGACGTCTGCCTTCACACTGAACCTAAGTGATTGTTGCAATTAATTCCCATCTGACTGAGCTGGAATACAGAACAAACAAAAGGAAATGGGAAGACGGGAAATTTAAAACCCTTCAGCTACTCTGATTGCAACTGGCTGCATTTCATGAGAAAAAGCAGATGCATAATCTTTATCTCAAGGGTCCCTTATCAAAGTATTCCCATTGATAGTGGCAGAGAGCGCTGGGTAAGGAATCATACAATTGTGTGCTGGGAAACAGAGGCCTGCTGCATGAGAAAACAGCATGTGACTGCGCTCTATGGGGTGCCTGATTAAAAGTGAAATTTAGGCCTCAGACAGCCTGGGCAGCAGCTTGGCCTTTGCGGTAAGAGGAAGCAGAAAGGCCCTGAAAGAACCTTACGCTAGATCAATGAGTCATTCAGAAGGCTTTGATTAAGCACCTACTATGTACTTAATCTATGGCACTGGCAAGAGCCCTGGAAAGCTCTCTTCTGGTCCCCTTTTCTCCTTGACAGAAGAAAACTACATTATCTCAATTCCTCAGTGTGTATGAGAGGTGGGAAGAGGATGAGGAAGGAAGGAGAATGAGAGGAGATAGATAGATGCCAGAACTGCAGAGCAGAGCTAGCCAGTTAGTATTCAGGATCATCATGATGACTTCCTAGAAGCAGAGGATCTCCTGAAGGAGGGGCAGGGATATGTTAGGACAGTGTAGAAGGGAAGGGGTTAGGGATGGTGATTTTGAATAAGTAAGCTGGCTTTATACCATACTAGAGATGAGAAACATCTTCCTAGGGATATCTTCATCTGCCATGATGTTGTCAAAAGTCACTCCTGAGGTTATCATGTGTATACATACATATATACATGTATGTATATGTACTTAAATGGAAAGCTTGATGTAAACAGAATCATTCACAAGAAAGGATATAGATGATAAGATGAAATGGCATGTATCTGGTGTTAAGTTCTTAGAGTTTAGATTTTGGAAAACAAAGACTACTCCACATGTGACCGAAGAACTCTGAAGTAAAGAGAATCTTTACTGAAAAGATTCTGCCTTCTTCCTTGGGCATCACTCCTTGAGAGTAAACTCAGGGAAAGTCTCAGTTCCATTCAAATAACAGCCTAATTAGCTTGGTCTGAGACCAGGTCATTACTGATTGGTGGTCTGAGCGGATGAGACCAGTTGGCCAGTTCATAATCCTTACTCAAAGAAAGGCAGACTAGCAAGTTCTCAAGATGGGGTCACTATCCTGGAACATTCTGTTTCTGCTACTTAATATCAGTGCAACCTTGGACAAGTCTCTGTGCCTCAGTTTCTTCATAAAATGAGATGTGAACTAGATGGCCTTTAAAGTCCCTTCCAACTCTAAATCTATGACCTCTTGGGGAGAGGTCATAGAAAGATCAGATCAGATCAGAGAGATGTCTGCACAGGAGGGGAATTCCCTAGGGCATATAGATTATTGAATGTGCTGGATATGAAGTCAAAGGGTGTCTCTCTCAAAAAACTGAGAAAGTGGCTGATCAGATCACCAGCATTTGAAGAGTTCCAGTTACTGGCACTTATACCTGCAGTAACTCTTTCCAGTGAGGTTGACAGTTGGAGAAAAGATAGTTTTAGCTGAACGGCTAGGCCTATGGCTCTCTCTGTGATGGACCTGTCCCTTCCCTGCCTGGGATTCCTTGGTGGGTATGGATTTCATTTAGTGAGTGTATTTGTTTCCCCTAGTGGGTCTAAATTCTGAGGCTTCAGGCGTTTTCCTGTTGTCAGGGGTGACAAAAAAAAAAAATGCTGACAATTTTTTTTTCTCTTTCACTTTTTTTTCTCACCAACTCTTAACTTCCTTTAAAATTGATGCTCCTAAGAAAACAATGTCCAGAGAAAGAAGAAACCTTTCCCTTCCTTGGTATAATTGCCTGTCCATATTATCTGGAAGTAAATTAGTGGCCATCAGATCTGACAAGTGTACAGAGTATTAGTCTGTAGGTTCATTCTGCCTCTGAAACTGGCAGAGGTCAGCTAGGTTCAGATGAGCTCCCCATATGGTCCAGCTCACTGTCGAAGACACAGTCTGTGTGAAAGGAGGATCAGACGAAAAAGTAGGAATTAAAAATCCCCACACAGCTATTGGCACAGCGGCCGAATCTACTCCACGAACAGATGATAGCTTCCAAAAGCAAACTGACTGATAGGCCCGCTGAGTTATTCCTCATCAGGATTTTAGAAGAAAAAAAAATATACAGAAGAACTTTTTCAAAATCCTTTGTTTGAGTAGGGAAAGGAGGATTCAGCCCATCGTCTTTTGTTTTATAGAAATGGATATGCTTTAGATTGCCAATCCTTTTAGTATATGTGTGCAGTGGTTATATATACCTAACAATTCTACTGCATGTATAAGACACAGGACCTAGTCATAATAGCTTACATTCATGTGTTTCTATGTCATTTACCCAAGAGCCTTCTTTGTCACAATAAAGTCTTGTTACCAGCCACTTACTGTTACTGGGTTTCCTTTTACAAGGTCTTTCTATCACTATTCTCTCCTTGCTCCAATTGGATCCGTTGTCAGAATATTTCTTACACATAAATCTGACCATGTCACTCCACTGCTCACATTATCACCTCTGACACCAAATAGCCTCCCAAATAAATCAATAATAGTAATTGCCAGTGTTGAGGTTTAGGGGCTTAGGAGTGCTCAGGAACCCAAAATACCAACACACAGGTCCTGCCCAAATGAATTTGACCCAAGCCTTTTTTTAGCCAAGGGGAAAAAAAAAGTTTATTAAAGATTTACCATATTGGGTTGAGTCTGAAGCCTTTCTTGTGTTGACAAGATGGCCAAATAGAATCTGAGCTAGATTAAATCTAAGCACCTTCATGGAGGCAAGATGGAGTTTATATACAGAAAGACTGTGGGAGGGATCTAGGGGTGGCCTAATAGTCTTGGAGGAGGGGTTCTAGGGAGGGTCTTGATGGGACTGGGGTGACTAGAGGTCAGAACCAAGTCAGTGGGATTTTGGTGGGATCTAGGATGGGAAGCATCTAGGTATTGGGGAGGTAATAGACAATGGAGGGCTAGCTCTGTTAAAGGTAACAAAGATTCTGGCATAAAGATAATAGAAGGCGTATAACCTCAGGCAAGTTCCAGATCAAGTGGGAAGTTTCAAGGAGAGTTCAAGGGGGTTCCCAGAGCCTATACCCCACCATTAACATTGATAGTGCTTTAGGGTTCATGAAATGGTGCATATACACAAACTGATTTGATGTTCAACCCAACCTTGTGAGGTAGATATTACAAATCTTATTGTGGTCCATGGACCAGGACTCTAGACATACACAGACTCACTTCCGGTGGCCCTTATCCTGATGGGGCATATTATCTCTTTTTTAACTTTTTGCCTTTACTCTAAAGGAAAACTTGAAGGAAATATTCAAAACAAGTTAAATATGTTTCATATTTAGGCTTCCTCGCCTTTGAATAACAATATCCTCCCCACCACAGATATTTAATGTACAATGTATCTAGTAAAAAGCAACTTTTTTTTTTGACCACAGAAAAGGAACAAAATGAAAGAATTCACTAGAGTCCAGAAATAAATGCAGAAACATAAAACACTCAAAGAGCTTGTTATGCTCATTTTTCCTCTCAGAAGCAAAAAAGATTTTGTGGAATTTTTGAACAAATATCATCTGAGCAATTCACAGAAATATCTTGGAAAATTGTCCATCTTCTGTCCTCTTATAAAATAGCTTTAGTTTTCCAACTAAAGGGAAGTTTCTTGGTCTTCCTCTTCTTCCTCCAAAAAGAATACAATGGAGGAAATTGTCTTTCCCCTAAAGGTTGGTACCCAACTTCCAACTCCAAACCTCAGATTCAGGATAACTCATGGGATGAGCCTCCAACACTGGACATGTACATTCTCTGGGTGGCTGTTTTGTACTCAGAAAAAAACAAAGGCAAAAAGTAGCAGCCAAAAATTGGAGATCCCCAAACTCTCCTTAAAGTCTCACCTGGACAAGTGTAAGCCATTGGCTATGTGTTTCTTCTGCCAGTGGCCATTTTCTACCCCTTGGAGGATGAAGAAGACCCATTTTCCCAACCTTATCATTATTCTGTTTACTGTACCCCAAAAGAGAAAAAAATATTGCTGAAGAAAATGAAAAAGTACTGAACTATTTCACTGCTTATTCTTATAGACCACAAAGGGGCACACACTACCTATCTGCCCTCTTTGCCTTCTGCCAACTTATCATCAGGAGATGGCTTTAGTCACTGAAAACCAATTGGACAAGTTTCTTGTGTTCTCTCAGGAAGGAAACAGCGCACAGTTTCTTCCACAGGAGGGGCTTCATCTAACAAGGGTCCATGTCCTATAATCTCACGAACTTGACTGAGGTAGAGTCATCAAGTGCCAATCAGATCCCATTAGGTTGTTATCATTCCAGTTTTACAAATGAAAATATAAAGCTCAGAGAAATTAGGTTACTTGGCCCTTGTCATTCAGAGACTTTAATCATCTGACTGGAATCTTTGTGCCCTTTCTAGGCTTATCTCATATTCTTAACTTTCAGACTTTCCATGCTCTAGCCAGAGTCGTCTACTTTTCAAACCCAAATTTACAGTTGCTTCACTGTTTGGGGGCCTTTGTTTCACTTTATTTCATAGACCTGGAATGTCTTCCCTCTTTCTCAACAGTTGAATTACTATTCATCCTCCTAAAACTCAATTCAAATGCTACTTACTCCATGACATCTTAATTCTCTGAACTTTCCCTTTAGACTGCACCTAAGACATCTTGTATTATATTTATCGCTTAAGCTTATGGCTTTAGTAATTGTCTTAGTTCACCTCACTAGACAGTAAGAACTATGAGGGCATGGACCTTGTATGAGCTAAGCTTTGTAGAGATAGCTCTGTGACACAGAGGATAGAGCTCTGGATTTAGACAGGAAAATATCCATTCAAATTAGAACTCAGACATTTACTGGTTGAGTGACCCTGACCAATTCACTTAACCTCTATCTGTTTCAGTTTCCTTAACTGTAAAATAGGGATAATACTCTAGGGTTACTGTAGGAATGAAATGAGATATTTGTAAAGTACTTGGCACGGTGTCTAGTATATAGTAGGTGCTTAATAAATGCTTGTTTCCTTCCTTCTTTTCTTCCCTCCCTTCTTTCTTTCCTTCCTTCTCTCTCATTCTTTCCTTCCTTTCTTTTTCTCTTCCTCTGACATTCTTTCCTTCCTTTTCTCATTCTTTCCTTCCTTCCTTTCTTCATCTCTTTCTCTCTTGATATTTCCTTCCTTCCTCCTTCCCTTCCTTTCTTCTTTCCTTCCTTTCTCTTTCTTTCTTTCTTCCTTCCTTTTTCTCTAATTCTTTTCTTCCTTCCTTTCTTCTCTTTCTTTCTTGTTATTTCCTTCCTTCCTTCCTGCCATACACAAGTCGTTTTACCTCTCCAGATCTCTATAAAATGAAAAGTTGCACTAGAGTTTTAAATATCCTTTGAGCTCTCCAAACTATATTCTTATGACCCTGTGACCTAGAACAGTGTTCAGTCCACTGTGAATAGTTAGTAATGTTTGTACATTAAATAAATGAATGAATGAATGAATGAATGAATGAATGAATGAAAAATTCTGCAAAGTAGATGGTATCACTGTGGTTTTTTTACATTTCAAAGGTAAAGCATTGAAGGCTTAAAAAGGTTAAGTGAGTGATTTGCTGTCATCCAGCTGATCAAATATCAGACGCAGAATTTATCTAGATGGTTTGGTTTCAGGTCCTCTCCTCTTCCTATCCTCCGTTGCTGCTACTTGTCAGGGGCAAGCCAGTTCTTTGGACTCTTGGGTATTCCATGGGTCTACTGACATGATGGATTTTTGACCTTTAAAGTCTCATCATGTATGGCCCTCTTGAGGAAACCCAATCCTGGACCTTTTCTTAGTGGCCAATAAATGTTAAAAGAGGTACACCCGGAAGTCTGAAAACTCCTTCACTGAACATTTCTAAGGAGAGCCTGGAGGACCACTTGCTTAGGTGATTGACTTAGGCTGTCTCTGAAGTCTTTCGTAACTCCTAAATTTGGTAATTTTATGATTCTACTTTCCATGTACCATGACCCTTTTTTTCTCCTAAATGAAGTCTAAACAACCAAAAGTGTTTACTTGGAAACAGGGCTGAATTGGGAATCAGAAGACCAGGGTTTGAATTCCATCTCTGCTTTTTACTAGCACTAGAACTCCTCTGGAACTCAATTCCTTATTCTGTAAAATGGAATTGGATTAAGGTCTACCAAGGAAACTTTTCAGAGCAAAATCCTTTAACACTCCAGTTAAACCTTTTTAAACATTTGAATAAAAACAAAATTACTTAAAATAACAGAAATCATAAAATTTTAAATTATAGATTTTTAAATACATAAATATCTTGGGGGGAATATAACCATACACATCCACACATACACCTTTATGCTCTATACCTGTCCAAGGAACCTTTGTCTATAGTCTCTTATTGGTGAAGAATCTGATTCTCCAAGAACATCAGTGCCTTGGCCAAGATCAGGCAGCTAAGTGAGCAACAGAAGTAGATCCTTGGTCTCCTGCCTCCTAGTCCAGTGAACCACATTCAATTTAGCTATCATGCATTAAAGTACTAGACTACCCTGTGTAGTGAGGATACAAATAATTGGACAGTTGCTGCCTTGGCAGTTTTTCTAGTCTACTGAAGGTTGTATGATATGAACACTGAAAAGTATGATATGAGGGAAGGGGCAAAGGGGATAAAGGAGGGATTACAGAAAATACTCTAGGAATATTTGAAGTAAGAAAGAATGCCAACAGTTGGCAAGGGGGGTGGGGGGAGTGTGAGGTAAAGATCAGAAAAGGCGGCACTGGAGCTGAGCCTTGCAGGAAGATAAGGGATTTTCTAGGTGGAGATGATAAAGCGCAGGAGATGGCTTATGTAAATGCTCTTTCCACTATACATTGATGTTATTTTATAACTTTGGTTTTCATCTTTATGGATCTTGAAAAATATCATATTTCTCCCCATCCCTCCTCCCTCCAAGTCTTTTCTTTCATGGGATAGGCTCTTATTTTTCCATTAAGTTTATTAATTTTTCAATTTTTAATTTGGGAATATTAATAAATCTACTGTGGTACTTGTGGAATTAAATTAAAAATAAAGCGAAGAAAAAAAATTAATTGCCTCCAACTAAAAGTAGTTCAGTGTGGTTGTGGCTGTTGCAGCCTGTCTCCCCACCTCACCCCTCACCTACTACATTTAGGACGGTATTAACGGTCCATAGTAAGACATTTCTGAGTTGCAGTTTTTGAAAATGGATGAAAGATGGCACAATGTGTGCTTTAATTCTGATTTTTAAAAGAAATGCTCATTACAGATATTAATAATATCGGGAGCCAACCAATAAATTATTCCATTTTTTGTTTTTATTGGGTGGATTGCACCTTACATTTTTATAATTAAGGTTACATAAAATTACAAGTGTCTCATCAAGGAGAATTGTGTGAGGCCAAATCAAACATTCTGGATCCTTAGTGTCCTTCTGCAACCACTCAAAGCAAAAAAGAAAAAGGGCAAGATGAGGGGAAGAAGGAAAGGAGATTTCTAAAAGTGGTGGACTCTCTACAAGGAGCTCAGAATACACTGACATGGTTGGAGAAAAGGCCACAGATCCTTCAGCTTTATTAGGTAGGCTATTTACATAACCATCAATTCCCTTCCAAAAAATATGTGGGGATTCCATAGCATTTTCATTTTAAATGTCATGCTTGCCACTCAGTAAGCTAATCATGGCAGCCTGGGTGAGGAGCAGGGTGGAATGGCTAGACCACTTTGGCTGAATAACTTAGATAAATCCTCTGATTCATCATGTAGATTAAGGGAGGAATTGAGGGCATCAGTAAAGTTAGCAGATCTGAGCAATTCAACAAGCATTTATTAAGCATCAGCTGACTCATTGCATATCATTGTGCTAGAGCTAGGCATTTGGGGAGGTATCAAATATAAAAAAGAACTGCCCTCAAGAAGCATACTCCCTCACAGATGGATATGAAATATACACAAATAGCTGTAATACAAAATGCTCCATGTGTACAAAAGTAGAAACAAAAAATCCTGCAAGTTTCAAAATAGAAAGGGGCTTTTTTGACTGGGAATTAGAGAAGGCTTCATGGAGAAATCAGCATTTGAGCTGGGCTTTGAAGACTGGAGTAGGATGCAGATCAACTACTTAAACGGGAAACTAATCATCTGGACGTCTTAATCTGAGAGAGGTTTTGCATTATTGTGAAGCACAACTGAAACATGAAAAACTCAGTTTGATTAGAAATAAATAAATGCACAGGGACACAGAAGAACACATTTTATGTTCAAAATGACTTCATCCTCTCAATAAACAATACTGAGAAGTCTCGGACTCAAAGTTTGCTTGTTGAAGGGCAAGATGATATCAATTTTCTGGAAAGGGGATGTAAGGGCATGTGGATTGCCATAGTCATCAAATCTCCTATTATATCTTAAAGGAAGTCTATAAACACGCTGGGTAAGATCAGCCTTGTCACTGCTAGTACAGTCTTCCAAAATGCTGGGATACCTATTTAAAAAAACAACAACTTTCGTTTCCCCTAACAACCCATTTTTCATAAAATTTCCTTTTAAAAACATAACAAGCATCTTTTTTAACACCTCCTGGGAATGATGAGTTACTTCTGTTTGCAGCCTGCCGTGTTAAGTAGTGCTTCCTTTATTTGCTCTTAATTTTCCTCTTTCTAGTTTCAAAGAGATTGTGAACAAGTTTGTACTCTCCATGTCTAAAATTCAGGATTTTCTAGACTTTAAGTGTCTTTAGTGTGAGGCTCAATACTGAATATTGCTTGAGTTAAGAAAGTGTAGAAGACATGCAAGTTGAGCTTTCAAAGCTGTATTGTTAGGGCAAGTTCACACGAAGGCTGTCTGTCTTATCCCATTCTGTTCTCCTAGCTTCCTTGATTCTTGGCTTCTCTTTTTCTCCCTTGATCAGTTCAGAATTGGCTCCTACTTCTGGTCTAACTTCAGAATAGAGGAAGGCCAAGGTTAAAGGGGTTCTCAGAGGTCTCAGCTAAGTAAGAATCTCCTTTATGACAAATGTCCCTGACAAGCCTCCAGCCGAAGAACTCAGATGAGGGAGAGCACTCTTCTCTCTGGGTCAGAGTACTCGACTTTTGTAGTTTTCATTATTAGGATTTTTTTTTCTTGTGACATCCAACTATTGCTTTTAGCTCTGTTTTCTGGGATTAAGCAAATCAAGCACCAGCCATCTTTCATCTTTGTTCCTGAAATACTTGAAGATAGCCATTATTTTAGACTAGCTATCATCTAAGACTCCTTAGGTCTTCTCTTCTCAGAGTTGAACATCCCGATTTCATGTAACAAATACTCCTGTGATTTAATTCTTAGTCCTTTCATGTCTCTTGCCTTCTAGGAGAGCTTCAGTTTGTCCATTTCTTTCCAAAATCTAATGCTCAGAACCAAGATGTTATCAGCCCATGTTAGAATGCAGTAGAACTCTCAGCTCCCACTTTCTGGATGCAATGTCTTTCATTGATAGCAGCCTAAGATTACATTAGTTTCTTTTGACTTTGCTGTCACCACATTGGTTGCGTTCAGCTTTAGGTGACTAAGACTCCCCAATTTTTTCTAGTAAACTATTGTGTAGCTAAGGCCCCCATATCTAATTTTTTAGTGTTGATGTTTGCACTTGCATGTAGAACTTTACATTTTATCTCTACTGAACTTCAACTCTTAGCATTAGCCCTGTCCTTTTAGCTAGTCAGTTCATCTCCATTTATTGGATCATCTCAATATCCCTACCACTGTTGCTTTCACCTGTGCTTAGATAGTACTCAGTTCTTTAATTCTGGGCGTTATCTTTGAGACTCTACCTTGTTCTGTCCTTGATTGGGTCACTTTGCTGGATTTCCTGGTTTTCTTACTGCTCTTTGCCTCTTCTCTAACCCTGGCCAAGACTCTTGAATATGGCTGTGTGATGGTGGACAGAAGCTGCCCATCCAAATAATTTCTCCTTCTCAAATTCCTCAGGAGTGATTATTCTACCAGATGAAAAACTTTCCATAATTTAGAAACAGCCTATATTGATTTTAAATAGGTCTTGCTTAAGTAAGAACACTCATTAAGCAATTTATTCCAAAAGAAAGATTAACCTTCATTTGAAAACTTTTATTGAAGCTTGCAGCAGATGAGTAATGGTAGGAAGAACTACTGAAAGTCAAAGCAACTTCAGTGGTCAAGGCATCGAGTCACTTTGGAACTCATGTTCATCATCTGTAAAATGAGAGGGTGGAGTTAGATGATTTCTAATGTCTCTCCTTGCTCTAAAGCTTCACTCCCACCCCATCTAGTTATCATACCCCTTCCTCCATTTCTCAGAGAAGTTTTATAGAAAAGAAACTGTCTGTACTCAGTGCCTTCACTTCCTATCGTCATACTTTCTTCTTTTTAAACCCTCTGCAGTATGGCTTTTGCCAAATTGCCTTCTGACTTCATTAATCAACTGAAATTGTGTTGTCCAAAATTACTAATCATCTCTTAATTGCTAAATTTAATGACCTTTCTTCAGTCTTCATATTTCAGTGATATACTTTCTCTGCGTCTGCCTCTCTCTGAGTTTTTCTCTCTCTCTTCCTTTTCCCTCTTCCTCTCTTTTCCTCTCTGTTTTCTTTCCCTCTCTCCTTCTCTCTCTTCCTCTCTCTCTCCCCTCCTCCTTCCCTCTCCATCTGTCTCCCTTTTTATCTTCCTCTCTCCCTTTCTCACTCTCTCTTCTCCATCCCTTTTTCCCTCTCTTCCTCTCCCTTCCTTTTCTCTCATGCTCCCTCTCTTCCTCCTCTCACACCACACCTTTGCTGAATCTTCACACATGTCACACTCCATTCCTGGCCCTTCTATTTTCTCTGTATGGTTGTCTCACTTGGTGAGTTCATAAGCTCCCATTGGTCCAACTGTCATCTCTATGCAGATGACTCTCAGGATCTATATATACAGGGTTTCCCCAAGTCTATAATGTTTTCCTTTCGCTTTCCCAGCTTCCTTCAAGATTTAGCCCAAGTCCCATTTTCTCCCCTAACCAGGTGTTAGTCCCTTCCTTTCTAAAATTGTCTTGTATCTCCTTTTTATGCTCTTTGTAATACTAAAATGTGAATGTCTCCCCTATTAAAATGTAAATTCTTAAAGACAGGGACAATATCCTCTAATCTTCGTGCATTGAGAGCCTGGAACATTTCCTGGAACATGGTAAGTGCTTAAGAAATATGAACTTCTTGAATGACTGATTTAACATTCTATGAACTCTATTCTCTCTTGTCCGTTCTGTTTTCTTCTACCTTCTTAAAATCTTCTGTAGAACAATACACGTACTTATTTTTGTCCTAGTTGTTTCTTCTGGAGTCCAAAATCCAAAAATTATTTTGGAGAAGAAATTAGGTTGAGAGGAAATAATATTGTAGTGGCACTTCATAGACTATTCCTACATTGTTTCTTGATCACCCCACTTTAAACCTAAAACCAAAATGAATAATTTTATTCCAGGAGCATATTTCTCAGATATTCTATCACCTCATCTAATTATTTTAAAGTTAATCATCTTTCAAGAAAACAAATTTCTGTTGGTCTAAAACTTTTTCTGCTGGGGAGGTTCCCTTTAGCAATAAGATGCCATTTATATCTACAAAGGAAACAATGTACAGTCATTCACTTACATAGGAAATGAGTAACAAGATGTGAAGTTGGTTTTATTTTTAAATTTATGTTTCCATTGTGAATTTTGTAATTATTCTCTTCCTTGATCATCACCTAAGTGGTTTTCTTGAGACTTCTATAAATCCCCAAATATCATGCATGAAAGTTGATCTTTGGTGTGATCTTTGTTGAAGAATGGCTGTGATCCATCATCTGGTGAGACAGAAATTCCATGTGTGTGATATCACAGTTCACATGTCTCCTGGAGCAATATTTCCATGCCCATCAGGAGGCATATTTAGAATTCAAAGAAAGGAGAACATTGGAACATTGAGATGAGGCTAAGGATTGATGATTTTCAAGAAATCTGCTCTTGTCAAATTTCCCTAAAGGTACAATGTAGTCATTGCCTCAAGCACAGATGGCCAACCATTGAGACCACAGTAAGAACTGTAATATCATCTCCCTCACTGAATGGGATTCTCAGTCACATTCCCTCAGGTGACCAGGCTAACATCCTTAATGGCTCTGCAGAAGTGATCAGTCTGCCACCATGGCCAGGATATGATTATGACATTATGTCTATTAGAGACAGTGTGGTGTAGCATAACAGCAAGCTGGCCTCAAAGCTAATAAGACCTTAATTCTCATCCTCCGCCTTATATAAATTGACTATATGACACTGGGCAAGTCACTTCACTTGCCGTGGGCATCTCTATATGACAATAAGTTGCCAAGAAGATGTTAATCTGCATTGTTAGAGGGACATTCTCGCCTTGGGAGTTCCTGTCTCAATGAAATCAAAGGTCCTGTCTCTATCTCAATATTTACCTGGTAAATATTTTGGGTTTATCTGCATAAATATCATGTGTCTTCTTACCTACAGTTAACCTCACAGAACATAATCTCTTTAAGAGCAGGGGCTTTTTGTTTTTGTAGCTAGTTGAGTGCCTGGAACAACACTGTACTTAATAAATGCTGGTCTAAGGGTAGCTAGGTGACACAATGGATAGAACACTGGCCCTGGGGTCAGGAGCAACTGAGGTCAAATTCAGCCTCAGACACATATTAGCTGTGTGACCCTGGACAAGTCACTTAATTAACCCCAACTGCCTCCAAAAAGAAATAAAAATAATAAAAATAAATAAACGATGGACAATTGAATGAATAAATAAATTAATAAATGACAGTATGGTTTTGATATTTAAAAGATTTGAAATTTCATCTATGGAGAAGAAGGAGAAAAAGGAGGATAAGGTGGTAATAGTAGTACTCATCTTGTGGCTGGTCTTCAGATTGTAAATCTCTCTGAACATAACTTATTGGTACTTTATTTATTTATTCCTTTCCTGCAATCACATTTTTGCATCTGTGCTTAGTCCTATTCCTGTTTGATCTGACCAATGAGAGTTGACACTCTGCTCCATGACCTTCAGCAAGTTGGGGTTGATGCCACACTGCAGCAAGACATCAGAGGAGGACCCAAGTAAGAATATTGTAGTCTTAGAAGCTGTGAAAGCATTTTGTAGTCAATATAATGCCTGTGGCTACTGGGAACATAGATAAACAATGAGACACTATTTAAGACTAGAATTGGAAATTTCAGAAAATAAGGAGAGCCAAACACAGGAACATTTCAAGTCAGAAACACAGGAACTCAGAACTTGAGGGTATTAGAGAGAGTTTCATCCAAACTCCTCATTTATCACATGTAAAAATGAAGTCTACAAGAAGTTGAGTGACTTGTCTCAGGTCATACAGAAGTGACAAAGGGTGAATTTGGATTCACTTTGGATTCCAAGTCTTCTACTGCTCCATATTTTCTTCCCTTCATGGTAGAGATGAGTGAAAAATGTCAAGTCATCATATCCTGATGCTAGTATGCCCCATAATCCAGCAAAGCCATAGAGGAGATTATGTACAGAAACACAGATGAATGTCCTGAAAAAGAGAAAAACAAAGGCTATGGAAACCATTGCGGACCAGTAAATCCACAAGAAGTAAGAAACCAGTTAGGTAGTCTGAAAAACAGTCCAGGCAGCTACAAAAAGAAAAGATCTTTCAAAGGGGGCTTTCCGCCCTGATCTCAGGGTATCACTCAAGTGTAGCATTACAGTCTGCAGACCCTGATAGAATTCTGTCATTTTATTTGCAACATCCTTCCTTCCTTCCTTTCTTCCTCTCTCCCTTCCTCCTTCCCACCTTCCTTTCCTCCCTCCCTCCCTTTCTTCCTTTCCTGCAATCACATGTTTGAATGCCTTCTATGAGCAGTGCCCTGTGTTCAATACTGTAAAGGAAACAGACGAATTACATTACAGACTTGTCAGTGCCTTAGAGGAATTTGCTATGCACTAGGAAAGGTAGGGCTAATAATATCAATTAGTAGAAGAAAACCTAGTGTCTATGCAGTGCTTTAAGATGTATAGTACTCTTCATAAATATTACTTAATCTTTTCCTCACAATGGTCCTGTGAGGTAGGTACTATTACTGTTTTCGTTTTACAAATGAGGAAACTGAGGCAGAGAATGACACTAAGTCATTTAGCTAGGATGTCATAGCCTTGCTTAGGGGGAGAATCTCAAAGTCTCCTTGTGACTTTAGACAAGTCCTTCCCATTCATTCAATAAGTTTTTATTAAGTACTTGCTATATGTGTGGCATTCCTGTAGGTGCTCGGGACAAAAAGTCACAGCCAAAATAGCCTTTACTCAAGGAGCTTAAATTATTTGGGGGAAATACAGGATAGTAGAGAAGAGCAATAATCATTAGAGGACTTGGGTTCAAATCCCACCTTTCACATTTTGTAGCATATCATCTTTTCTGGTTCTCAGTTTTCCCATCTATAAAATGGAACTGGATAAGATGGCAGATCCCGTCCAATTCTATGTCTATGGTATCTTGAAAATTAGAGGAGGCTGAGAACCCTGGTTTTGTGGGCCAGTGAATGTGCTATAAGGCTGTGTATAAAAGATGCCAAAGTAACTGAGTTGAAATGTATGTGTGCAGTGGGGAAAAACAATCAAATCAACCTTTTGCCTTCTTTATATTACTCCAAGGTAGGGATTCTCAAAGGTCAATTTGAAGATCCTTAGGGTTTCTGAAACCGTTTCACAGGATCTGCGAGGACGAAACTACTTTCATAATATTTCTAACACGTATTTTCCTGCTAAAAAAAACTCTTCCCTCTCCCAGCTCCACGTCTTTGTGAATCTGGGTTTTCTTCATATACTCCAACTAAAACAACATATCACAACAAATTTAATGCAAAAGTAGATCTAAGGATCCAGCTGTCTTGTATTAAACAAGATACTAAAGAAATTTGTAAAAAAATATATAAAACTGTGCCCCACTTCTCACTGATTTTATTTGTTTTGGAAAATATCATTTTTTATAAAATGTTATGTTAGTAGTCTATGAGTTTATTATTGCTAATATAATGAATTAGTAGCAAAATATCTTTCAGTGATCAGTTTTAATTTCAAATACAATGATTATCAGTAGTTATACCTTGAATAAACAAAAGCTCCTTGGGGACTTTAATAAGTTTTAAAAATAGAAGGTATCCCTAATAATTTTAAAGATATGGAGTCCTCAAACTAAAAAGTCTGTACAGTGCTATTTTAAGCAGATATTGTCATTAATTTTTGTTAAACTGGTTTTGATGTAAATTCTTTTGATCTTGCATAGACATAGAAAAATCTTGAATGAGATTTATGTACTCACTTAGTCTGAGAAAGTTAATTTTACAGCTCTCTTAAACCAAAGCTATTATTAGCTTGCTGTTTTGATAAAGTATTAAACTGAGCTGGTTCCCAGGTCTAGTCCTTATCTTAAAGTGAATGCAAGGAGAAGGGATTGGAAAACCTTTCTGGACTAGTTGTGGGATCCACTGTGCCTGACTATAGCCTGAGTCTGTTGCATGGTGTATTATACTTGCACTTGCACTTCAGTATCCATGGGAATTGCTTTTCTAAAAAAACATATAAAGCATTTGGCCCTTGGAATGAGTATGCTGTAGATTAGGCCAAGAAGGCACAAGTTCATGTACTTTTACATGAGCTATTGGGGGTCCCTTAGATAGGGAAATTTTTTTTAAAATCCCACAAATCCATACCACCTTAAAAAAATTCTGTTTTTCTATTTAGTCCTCAGACTTAATGTTGAAGTGGGCTGGTACATACCGATATGGGAAACCTGCTTTTCAGAGACATCTGAATCTATTTATGTTTTGATAGAAAATCTTGCAAGCAGCCCATAATATATTGTGGAAAAATGAGTTCGAGCTAGCTATCAGAAAATGGAAAGTTGCAATACATGGCCAAAATAGAAGCAAACCACCCAGCAAATGATCTTTCTGAGAACTCCATATGCATGCTTATGAGCAAAACTATGACTGGGGTCAGCAGTTGGCTTCTTTTGTGTCCCTGGTATAATAGAAAACCTACTAACAAGATAGGAAAGCCTCCATATGGGAAGCTACTATCATCATAGCCACTTTTCTGGGAATTACCTAAGACTACTTTGGCTAGCTCTTGGTATTTATTTATTCCTTTTCAAGTGTAGTCGTGTGGATAATACAGAAGATATTTGCTCATTCTTCCTGAATTGGTGAAACTGAAATGTCTTCTCCCCCCTAAGGAAAGTTTTAAAATATTCAGTTAATATTTTAGTAATTTATAATAGTTAAACACAGAATCTAAAGAAATCTATTAGAGTTTAAGTAAGAATCAATGAAGTGCTTTTATTTGCTTTGAGTTCTAGGATGAAGCAAAAATAGAAGTAAGAAAGTCAGGTTAACCTTTATTTTCCTGCTTACCCTTCAGTCTACTCCCCAAAGCCTATTATTCATATATGGTCCCACTTCAGTGTATGGCATGTGATACATTGCATATTACATCCGATTTTTTTTTTAGCATGTGATGATCAATTTGACTGACTTTTTTTTTCCTCTGCTATTTCTCTTTTTGAAAAAAAAAAAATCTTTGTTCTAAAGGACTATCTTCTGGGAGGAAGTTGGGGAAAGATTTTAGAGAGTAAATCTAGGTGAAGAAAAAAGCAAAAAGAAGTCAATAAGATCTATTTTAAAAATCAATATGTAGCCCATCGATACTTTAAGACATTAATTTTAGCATTGTGTATCCTCTTCCTTTCTACACATATCACAAACCCCTATGTTCTTCAGTACAGGAATCCTTCAGTTCTTTAGGGTCATTTATTTCTTTGACAGTCTAGGAAAGCTTACTCTTTTCCAGAATGATGTTTTTAAATTCAAAAAATAAGTTGAACAGGATTGTAAGAGAAACCAAATATATGGAAATCCAGTTATCATTTCATTAATTTTATAGGTCTTATGTAAGCTTTAGTAAAAGTTTTGTGATTTATGGTGGGCTAAAAAAAGGATAGTGTCTAGTGGTCAGCCCTGTTTCCTATGAACTGCTCCAAACAGGCCATAAGCCTAGAAGTCTTTCCAGTCAAAGAGGACCTGTCCAAGTTTCTGCTCTACTTCAGCAGTCTAAGATTATCTCCACAGCACAGAATGAATCACAGCAATAATGGAAGGATCTGTAGAATTGGAGTGAAAATCATTTTCAGTTTCACACTGAAGGGACTTTAAAATGTTTAATTAATTCATCAGTCAGCAAGTATTTACTAAACATTTATTTTGTGCCAGGTACTGGGAGTACAAGTGCAATGAATGAAGCAATCTCTACTGACAAATATTCATCTTCTAATGGGAAAGACCAAAAGTATGTGTACATATGTATTTATGAATCTATATCTATACCTTGTTATCTTGCAGGCTACTGTTAAGGACATGATAAATACTTGATGAATGAAGGCATAGAGACATGGTATGCTGAACAAAACTATGTCCTTCATTTTTTTTTCCGTAGCCAATGGTATTGCACAAGGCTATGAAACATGTTACAGCATCCTGAATATTGAAAAAAAAAAGACGGATCAGAATTTAGTCATCCGCTAGCAGTGATCTGATGGTGCACACTTAGGTTTTCTCCTTTCAGACTTGTTTTCTCTATCAATTGCACCATCATGTCCTGAGTCACAGACCTTGACTTAAAAGTTTAAGAGGCATCTTTAGTATGCCTCCTACCTACATCCAGTTAGCCAAAAACTCTTGTCAATTCTTCATTCACAATATCTCTTGAACCTTCTTTATTTTTTTTCCATTTCATCTCCCGTTGCCATCATTATTTTAGTCCAGGTCAGTATAATATATATCATATTTGTACCATTTGCTGGTCTTTGAAGTCCCTAGGGCTGTTCTCTTTAATGTTCAATTCATCTTACTCGTCATAGTCAGGTTAATCTTTTTGGGATACTTACAGGTAAAATAGCTACTTGCACATATATACCTTTCAGTGGTTCCCTAGTACTCACAAGATAAAATCCATCTTTCTTGGCCTGACATTGAAGACTCTTCATAATTTATTTCTATTTTCTGTCTCCAATCTAATCTCTTATTCTCCACCTAATAAACTTTCTACTTCAGCCAAATTACCTGTTTCTTACTTCTTGATTGTCCTTTATATATTTCTATCTCTGGGCTTGTGTTATTCCTCCTTCTTGGAATGCCCAGTTCCCTTCTCTTTGTCTAATTCCTACCTTCCATTGAACTCTCAAGCTAAGCCATATCAACCCCATGAAACCTTGGCTGACTGCCCTAGGTCTTACTGATCAATGAATTCTTCAAACTGCTATAGTATTTACTACATATTTCACTTATTTGGTGCTTAACATGTAACTCCTTATATTGTTATTTGACTTTTTACTGGACTCATTGTGCTTACCCAGCTACATGTCATCCCCAGAAGGATAGGGACCATATCTTATATATCTTTGTATTCCCCCAGCCTGGTATAATTAGTGTCAGACTCTTTTATGACCCAAAGGGTTTAGGTACACTCAGAAAACTTTCTTTTTCTTTTGGCTTAGAGCCCCCAGTAGGGAATCAATCAGGACAGCAATATTTATGGTATCTCCCCAGGACAATGAGGCTGACTCTCCAGTTGTAAGCATGTAGTTCACATATTGTACGGAAGTGCTTTTGTTTGGTTTGGTTTATGGAAAGAAAAGAAACAAAATTGGAATCATGGAATAAATACGTTTTAGTCCCAAACTTTTAGTATGTCACTCTCTGGGTTGCTGAAAGTCATGAGGATACATATTCACCTAGTAGAGGTCCTTTCCCACATAATCTGTTATCTAACTCCTCCCACCTTACTCTTTGAAAGGATGAGGGTTGGGAATACCACAGAGCTTTGGTTTCTTCCTACCATTCTTCATGGCCCTGTAGCTTGGCCACTAAGCCTTCTTGTTTTCTGATCAGGCAAATGAATGTCTGGAGAAACTTCAATATTTTGATGCTATATATATATCTCTTGGAGGAATATTTGGGGAAGACTATCTCCTGAGTCTACTACCTCTTTTCTCCTTGCTATTGCCATTTTCTTTCTATAGGCTATTTTTTCCTTCCTTCTCCACACCGCTCCCCCCCATATACTTTATTCCATCTCCTTTTGCAGATCTGTGCCTAACCGTGCATATTTTTACAGTTGTTGTGGCTACTTTCATTGATTGTTTTGTAGTTACAGCTAACATTTGTATAGTACCTATTATGTGCCAAACACGGTACCAAACATTTTTAAAGCATTGTCGCATTTGATCTACAAATAGCCCTGGAAGCTACGTGCTTTGTTATAACAATGGAAGAAACTGAGGCAAAGAGAGGTTAAGTGATTTGCCCAAAGTCACATAGCTATCTAAGGCCAATTTGGACTTGTCTTCTTGATTCCAGATCTAGGGCTCTGTCCCTTGCCCCAAGTAGGTGCTTTCCTTGAGAAAAACATGTTTATTTGTTGTTGTTTGTTTGTTTGCTTGTTTTTACCAATTTACTCTTAGGGGAAAGGGAGAACAGGGATAAATATCCCAGAACTGACAGCACAAATAAAACAGGCATTTATGTGGCACATTAGATAGAATGGATTGAGTCCTGAGTCTGGAGCCAGCAGCACTTGAATTCAAATCCTTCCTTAGACATTCACTAGCTGCATGACTCTCTTAACTCACTTAATCCCTATTTCCCTCAGTCTTCTCACCAGTAATATAGGGATACTAATAGCACCTGTTGTTCCAGGATTATTGTGAGGATCAAATGAGATTATGGTTGTAAAGCACTTTGCAAAACTCAAAGTGCTATATACAAATTCTAGTTTTTATTATTAGTATTATTTTGTACTTCATAAATATCATTGTTCTTGATGGTAATAGTGATAATGTCCTTTACTGAACACGAATTAACCTCTATTTGTGCAAGCCATATAAGAGGAAAAGCGATTATATGAAAGTCATGGTTCAGCCACTCTTATCCCTGTTGTTCAAACTATAGAACTCATTTGTCTAAAGCAGATTGGTTTCAGATTTTAAGGGTGCACCAGGTTAGTCAGTCTTTAAAAAAAATAAAGATTTCCATTCAGCACATGGTTTAATGTTTTGTACTTAGTTAGCACCTTTAGTAAAAGATGCACAAAGAAATCTGTGAAAGTTAATTCTTTATCCACCATAATCTCCTAACTGGTCAGATAATATCCTGAAGCACTAAGTAATGATTAGTAATGATCAGTTGCTCATATACAAAGCCCCACCATCAACAAGGAAGGCCTGTGTTTTTGAGTTGTTTCTTACAAAACTGGGTCCTAGGGACAGTCTGCTTTACAACCTATTGCATGTACTTTCCAAATAACTGGTACTATTAGGTTTGTAGCCCTTATATATGGAACAGTCCCCATTTTCTGGGTAATCAAAAGTCTTTTGAAAGCTCTGCAGTGTTCTGGGTATTGATTTAATCTCATTAGATATGGTCCATTATTCTAACCTCTAGAGACTTTTTTTCTCTAACTCTTCAATCTATCATATTAAACTATCCCCCCTGTTTCATATTACCTGCAGGTCCATTAGTTTGCTGCCTATGGCTTTATCCATGTCACCAATTAAAAAAAAGTTAAACAAAATTGACTGCTGTGAGGTTAGAATCCTGTGACATTCCACTAGAAAACTCCTTTCAAGACAGTATTGATCACCTCACATTGGGTCTACTCTCTGAGTCAGACTCAAGAGTAAACTAACTTTTAAATTAGTGTCATCTAACCTACATCTCTGCATCTTGTGGATATGAGAGGTTTTGTAAATGACTCACTGAAATCTAGGCATACTTTGACATGTGAAGTTCAGGGATAGATAACCTAGGAGCCTTGTCCAAAAATGAAATGAGCTTAATCTGGCATCCTTGTTCTTTATGAACTCATGCTAACTCATGGTGATTATAGCTTCCCTACATCCTTACAAACTTAAATTATTTTTAATTTTAATTATACATTATAGAATGTTGCTAGCAGTCAATGTTAAGCTCACCAGCATATAGTTGAAAAGTGCCTACTTTTATCCTTGTCTTTTACAAATTGAACCATTGGGAGGCAGAGCCAAGATGGCAGAGTAAAAGCAGGGACTCACCTGAGATCTCCCACAAACCCTTCTAAATGGCTTAGAATAATGACTCTAAACAAATTCTAGAGTGGTAGAACTCACAAAAAGATGGAGTAAAACAATTTAACTTTCATTAAGATGTCAGCAGGAAAGGTCTCTTACACCAGAGTGAGGGAGGAATGCCATCCAGCTCTGGCCATACCAGTATAGGCCGGGCCCTAGAAAACCAGCAGCAGGCACTGGAGCAACTGAATTAGTGGCTGCAGTGGTGGTTTTCAGACCTTACAGCTGACAAATGATAAGAGGATTGGACAATGGGTCAGAAGGAGATCTACAGGGCTCCCTTTGCTTGCCCCAGGGGCAGGACTCTGTTGCAGTGCCTGTACTTGGATCTGGGTCACAGTCCCTGATCTTACGACCAGTGTGAGGAGGGTCACTAGCACAGTAGAACTTATAGCCCCAGGGGAACAGGGACCCTGGTTTCAAGGTTGAAAGCAGTGCTTGTGGTAGCTCACAAATCAATCCACAGTACAGGAGAGTAGTAAACACATCTCTTCTTAGATCACACCACCTTGAAGAGTAAAAACTTATAGGTCAAGAGAATTAACTCTGAAACAGCTGCACAAACAACCTGAAGCTTAGGACAGTGCTCCCCTTCATTTTGGAAGCAGAGCCCCACTTTATCCTAGAGTTAAAAGTCAAGAAATAGGCTGGAAAATGAGCAAATAACAGAGCAAAATTATGACTATAGAAAGTTATTGTGGTGACAAGGAAGATCAAAACACATGCTCAGAAGAAGACAACAAAGTCAAAATTCCTGCATCTAAATCCTCAAAGAAAAATATGAATTGGTCTCAGGCCATAAAAAACCTGAAAAAGGATTTTTAAAATGAAGTGTGAGAAGTAGAGGGAAAACTGGGAAGAGAAATGATTGACTCAAGAAAATCATGAAAAAAAAAGGAGTAAATAGCTTGGTACAGGGGATCCAAAAATATTGAACTAAAAAACACCTTAAAAAATAAAAAATAGGCCAAGTGGTAAAAGAGACACAAAAATCCAATGAAGAGAAGAATTCCTTGGTAAGTAGAACTTACCAAGTGGAAACAATATATACAAAAATACTCTGAAGAAAAGAACCCCCTACAAAGTAAAATGGGACAAATGGAAAAGGAGGTACAAAAGCTCATTAAAGAAAATAATTCCTGAAAAGTTAGAATTGGGCAAGTGGAAGCTAATGGCTTTATGAGACATCAAGAAACAATCAAATTCAAAAGAATGAAAAAATAAAGAGAATGTGACATATCTCATTGAGAAAACAATTGATTTGGAAAATAGATCCAGGAGAGATAATTTAAGAATTATAAGACTACCTGAAAGTCATGATCAAAAAAGAGCTGAGACATCATCTTTCAAGAAATTACTGAGGAAAACTGCCCTGATATTCTAGAACCAGAGGGTAAAATAGGAATGGAAAGAATCAACCAATCACTTCCTGAAAGAATGAAATGAAAACTCCTACAAATATTATAGACAAATTCCAGAGCTCTCTTGTTGGAGACAATATTGCAGGCAGCCAAAAAGAAACAAATCAAGTATTATGGAACCATAGGCATGATAACACAAGATTTAGCAGCTTCTGCATTAAAGAACTGGAGTGCTTGTAAAATGATATTCCAGAGAACAAAAAAACTCAAGTTACAACCAAGAAAATCACCTACCCTGCAAAACTGAGTATAATCCTCCCTGGGGTGGGGGGAGGGGGCAATGAGTATTCAATTAAATAGAGGACTTTCAAAGATTCCTAACGAAAAGACCAGAACTGAATAGAAAATTTGACTTTCAAATACAAGACTCAAGAGAAGTATAAAAAGGTAAACAGGAAAGGAAAATCATAACGGATGTGATAAGGTTAAACTGTTGACATTCCTACATGAGAAGATGATACTTGTAACTCATAAGACCTTTCTCATTATTAGCATAGTTAGAAGGAGTATACATAGACAGCAGAAGTGTGAGTTGAATGTAATGATGGTATGATTATTTAAAAAATAAAATTAAGGGATGACAAAGAAGGTACTGGGAGAAAGGAAAGGGAGAGTTAGAATGTGATAAACTATCTGAACTAAAAAACACCTGAAAGAGATTTTACCATGGAGGGGAAAATGGGGGAACTGGGGAGGGGAACACATGAACCATAGTCTCATTGTAATTGACTCAAAGGTGGAATAATATACACCTTCAGTTGGATGTCGAGATCTGTCTTACCATCCAGGAAAATAGGAAGCAGAGGGCATAAGAGAAGGGAGGAGGTGAGCTAAAAGAAGGGAGGTCAGTTTAGGGGAGGTAAAAGTAAAAAACAAAACAGTTTTGAGAATGGACAGAGAGTAAAAGAAGAGAGAGAGAGTAGAATAAATGGGGAAAATAGGATGGAGGGAAATACATAGTTGGTAATCATTACTGTGAAAAAAATTTTTACAATGAGTTTCTCTAATAAAGATTTCATTTCTGAAACATATAGAAAACTGAGTCAAGTTTATAGAAATAAGAGCCATTCCTCAATTGATAAATGGTCAAAGGATGTGAACAGGCAGTTTTCAGACAAAGTAATCAAAGATACCTATTAGTCATGTGAAAAAATGCTCTAACTCACTACTGATGAAAGTAATGCAAATTTAAAGAACTTTGAGCAACTATCTCACATCTATTAGATTGAATACTATGACAGAAAAGGAAAATAAGGATGTTGGAGGGGATATAGGAAAATTAGAAAAAAACTAAAGTACCACTCGTGAAGTTGTGTACTGATTCAGTCATTCTGGAGAACAATTTGGAACTATGTCCAAAGGGCTATAAAATCATGCATGCCCTTTGACCAAGCAATACTTCTATTAAGTCTGTATCCCAAAGAGATAAAAAACAGAAAAATGAAAAGGTTCTATGTGTACAAAAATATTTATAGCAGCTCTTTTAGTGGTGGCAAAGAATTAAACATTGAGGGGATCTCCATTAATTGTGGAATGGCTAAACAAGCTGTTTATTATTGTGATGGAATGCTATTGTGCTTCAAGAAACAAAGAGAAGGATGCTCTCAGAAAAACATGAAAAGATTTACATGAATTGATGCAAAGTGAAATGAGCAGCACCAGGAGAACACTGTACACAGTAACTGTAATATTGTATGATGATCTATTATGAATACCTTAGCTATTCTCAGCAATCCAATGATCCAAGATAATTCTTGATGAAAGGTGTTGTCCATCTTCAGAGAAAGAACTGGTAGAGCCTGAATGCAGATCACAAATACTTTTTTCTTTACTCTTTGTTTTTCTTATATTATTTTGCCCCCATATTTTCTTTCACAGAATGATTTACATGGAACTATGTTTTGCATTTCTACCCATGGATAGCCTATGTCTAATTTCTTACCTTTTCAATGAGGCGAGAGGGAAGGAGGGAGTTTGAAACTCAAATTTTGGGAATAAAAAGAATGTTGAAATTGTTTTTACACGTAATTTGGAAAAATAAAATATTAAATAAAAATTGAACTGTTTGCCTGTTTCCACCTGAAACAACTTTTTTTAATCCCTCATTATTCTTCAGAAATCACCAACAATGGTTCAGCAATCATATTCCCAACTTTTTTCAATACCCTAAATGCTGAAAAAGTAGTTGGTATCTATCCCTACCTAGGTTGAAACAATAGTCAGTGGGTGCAAAAGTGTATGGCAAATTGAAGGAGAAAAGAGCCATTGTCATTCTTCCTGCTTTGAGCAGGTGCATTCAAGATTCTTCCAAATTGTCCTGCTTCTTCCTAGAGAAGTTTCATGCAAGAAGCCTTTTGCCATCATCTTGTACTTTTGGAAGAATTTTTCACAGAAAGAGAATAATCCAGTACTTTTTGCACAACTGAAACTCAGTTTCTATAGATCTGTTTTCAGATCTATAGAAGTTTGCTATTGAAATGAAAGTCTGGGGAGTGATATAATTTGCACAACACAATTATGCTATTTTTTTTTCAAATGCTTCCTTTCTTATCTGCTCATACTTTCCTTTGCCCAATCCATATCACCACTCTTTGGCACTGAGTCAGTCAACTCAATGCAATTCAGCAAACTTGTTTTTTTTACTGGATGTCTACTCTGAGGGAGATTCAAAGTTTAAATAAGATACAGTCTATGCTGTCATGGAGTTTGCAGTCTAGTAGAAGAGATGACATAAACAAACCTGTAATACACAATATCTAATAAATGCATGGTAGTATCTTTAAAATGAATGAGGGCAAATTCTGCTTGAGGTGAAGGAGGGAAATTTTAGTTTTGAGGATGAGGAGAGGATCAGAAAAGATTTCCTGTAAGAGATTTTTTTAATGTGGTTCATCACCCTTTTATATATCATATTGCTAGAGATATGAAGCATCATGACAAAATTTTTAAGTTATTCTTTGGACCTTACATAGCTATATGCACCTTTAAGAAAATTTTATTAGTTCTTGGCCTTTATTTTGAATAGGAAAAGTAAAATTTTAGAAGTGAGATAGTCTTTGGAGATCTAGTCCAATGGTACCAAACTCAAATAGAATCAGCCACTCAACTATACATGAAGATCCTTGCAGGCCACATGATGACTTAGAAAACTACATATTAATGTTATATTGTACTTTTACTTACTTTGCTAAGTATTCCTCAGTTCCCTTTAATCAGGTTTTAGCAGCACTTGGGAATATTGCAGGCAGGATGGCCTGCTGGCCGTGTATTTGACATCTCTTCTCACATCCATCTTCCTTATCTTGTAGCTGAGGAAACTGAGTCCCAGAGAAGTCAGGTAACTTGACCCAGAGCACACTATGAGACAGTAGTGGCATGGTATTTGGATGGAATTTTTTGACCTCCAATCCAATGTCCTTTCTATCAGGTCATGATTCTCTTCTGCTCATTTACAACATGGCTATCGCCTATTTGCCCCGATAGTATTAGAAAGAGTCGGATGAGACTGAAATGACTCAAGAACATTGCCTCTTTCTGTATGTTACATAGCTCCTGTTAGTGTACCCCACAAGGATAGAAATTATTTCTTAATTCCATTTTGCCATTTTATCCACATCCTTGTCTGTGCTTTGCTCATAGTAAATAGTTGTTGAAATGAATGCATGCATGCAAGAGAGATATTTTTGAGCAAATTTTTTTCCAGTGGCTTTAAGAGCATCTTCCTGTCTAACCTGTATATAGGGCCCATCTACTACCAGCTTTCCTTTATTTCTTTCTTCTTTTTCCCTCCTCATTCTCCTTCTCTATCGTTCCCCCCTTCTCCAAAGCCCAAAGTGAAAGTTAGAGGCAGAGTAAAGTGTTAGACACTGTTCAGAGAACCTGCAGTCTAGTTTCTTTTCCCTATCTTAAGGCTTGATTTTTTGATCAACATATTTACCTCTATTTCCATCACACAGAGGAGGAGAAATGTGAAAACTGAGCAATGAAAAGATGATTAAAGACTCCTGCATGCCATTCATCATCCAGAATATGAAATTAGAGTGAGCAGGACCCATTCATTCTATGATAATGAGGTTTGGTCATTTGAGTCATGTCTGATTCTTTGTGAACCAATTTGGAGCTTTCTTGGCAAAGATACTGGAGTGGTTTGCCATTTCCTTCTTCAGGTCATTTTGTGGATGTGGAAACTGAGGCAAACAGGGATAAGTGACTTGCCCAGGGTCAAATAGCTAATAAGTGTCCAAGGCTGGATTTGAACTCAGGAAGACTCTGGGCCCAGCACTCTATCCACTGCACCACTTAGTTTCCTTTCATTCTATGATACTGTAAACCATGAGAAATAGGATGGCACTGGGCCCTAAATGTCTCCTGTTTATAGATAAGAAATTGTTCCTGGTTACTCAAGGGGTTTGTTGAGTTTTAGAAGCTATGGAAATCAGTTTTAGAGACAATTGGCCCTGGATCAAGTTTAAGATTTGTTAAACTTTTTGAGAGCTGAGGCTTTTTTTCCCCCTCGGATATGCTTTATGCAGCATTGATAAATTATTTATGTTAGAATTCCTTTCTCTTTGCCAGGTTCTTATTAATATTAATCTTTGGTCTTTTCCATATATTTTTGCATGTAACTTTAAAAAAAATTCTTTCTGGGTTTCTGTTGTAAGAATGACTTGCATTTTTTCATGGGGAAAGAGGAGTTTTATTGGGAAGTACAGCAATACTTTAACTTTTTTTTTTTTTTGCAAGAGAATAGTTTTAAGTGTCAAGGGAAAGACACAATACATGTCTCCTTTTGACACTAAACTGCAGAAGCAATTTTCTTTCCTGGCTAATGGTGAGCAGGGTAGGAGAAGAATGTCAGCCCACAGTCAAGTCATAATTTCTAGAAGAATAAAGTAAAGGTTTAATTCAACATGCATTTATTAGGCTCTTCTTCTGTTCAAAGAGAGATAATTTGGATAGGGAATTTACCTGAGTCAGAAAGACCTGGATTCAAGTCCTACTTAACCTTAAGCTGATCAGTCATCTGCAATCCCATCACCATGCTAATGGATTCCATTTTTGATACTCAGCACCATTCCAACTTCCTTAATTGCTCCTCTCCTCTGATTGGGGGAGCAGGAATTCAGGAAGGAAGGGAGAAAGGAGGGGGAAACTATAAACTCCCAGAGTCTTCCTTTATTGAGTGCTTAGATCTGAACTATCCAGGGAATTTTCCATTTTTCGTCAATAACTGGGCTAGTTTTCAACTCTATGAGTCATCATATGCCCTGATGGATCCTCCTTCATGGCCCCACCTGTTTTTTTTCAGTTTCCTTTTCTGTACAGTCTTTCCTCATTGATTGTAAGCTTTTTAAGGACTTTCTTTCTCTTACTGGTATCCCTAGCACTTAGCAAGATACCTTGCACATAAAAATGTTTATTGAGTTGGATTGAATTAGACTTCTTTTAGTGTCCGTAGGCAATACTTGAAGAAGGTGTTAAAGAGGGAATAGAAGTGGAGGGCCTCATCTCTACTGGTAGGAGAAACTCTTCGTTGAGAGAAAGCACCCTATATTGATGAAGATATCATAAGTATGGTTTTTGTAAATACCAGATAATTTTTCTGGTGCTGGGGATACAGAACCAAAACTTTTAGAAATAGTTTCTGCCCTCAGTAAGCTTACAGCCTATTGGGGAAATCTATTAAGGCAAATAAATGCAAAATCTCTAAGAAGTAAATACCAAGAAATTTTAGAAGAGAGCTAACAGGTAGGAGGACACAAGAAAGGCCTGATGGAGGAAGTCTCTCCTGAGCTGAGCTTTGAAGGAAACTCAGGATTGCAAAAGGTGAATGTAAGGAAAACATGTAATCTCAGGAAATCCAAAGGTCATAGGATCATAGGTCTAAGGCATCTTAAAGGCTCTCTCTCCCATTAGAATATGAGCTCCTTAAGAATAGGAAGCATGTTTTTACCTTTCTTTGGATCACTAGCACTCAACACATTGCCTGGCACATAGTAGGCATTTAATATATGCTTGTGGATCAATTCACTTATGTTTTTGGTATTGTGATTGGTTGTCTTTGTTTATCTATATCTATCTCCCCGAAGACTCCCTTTTTACCCCCTATCATGTTCTTGTGCTCACAGGGAGAACCTGCAAAAATTATGAAATCAATTTGTCTTTGACAGTCTCTTTCCTCTTCTTTTAGTGCCCTTTTTCTCCACCGTGGCTTGTTGTTCCTTGACTAGGTCTTCTCTCCCAAAATATGGCCCTGTGTTCCGAAATTGTCTCTGGCTCGCTCTGTGTGTGTGTGTGTGTGTGCGTGTGTGTGTGTGTGTGTGTGTCTCCTATCAAAACTATTCTCAAATAAGTGTCAAGTAGGAAAGAATCTAATCACCTGATTCCTGCCAATTACATAGGATATCCTTCCCAAGTGATATTTTCATTCTAATAGGAAATATTGCCTTCTACCAAAGTACTGAATATCTAGATCTATCAATGTGGGTATACCCTCTATCAGTGCAGGCCTCAAATCAATCATACCTTCCAGTCTTGGGCAGCTCTCATCTATCCTCTATTGGAGATCTTTTGATAAGGGATCCACCCAAATTGAAGAGGCTTTTCTTTAGATCTCTTGATATTTTGTGAATACCAGAGCAACACATTGTTCATTAGTTCCAGCTATTCATTGGTTATCTCACTGATTACTCCTTCCTTTCACCAGGTGACTTTTTCCCAGGTAGCTACATGGCATAGTGAGTAGAGCACCAGTCCTGGAGGCAGGAAGACTTGGGCTCAAATGTGGCCTCAGATACTTGACTGTGTCTGACTAGCAAGTGAATAGGCAAGTCATTTAATCCTATTTGCCTCAGTTTCCTCATATGTAAAATGAGCTAGAGGAGGAAATGGCAAACCACTCTAGTATCTTTGCCAAAAAAACTCCAATTGGGGTCATGAAGAGTCAAACTCGACTGAAATGATTGATCAACAAAATATATCTCTCTGAAGACCTTTCTTAAACTCTTCCTCCCAAGTAGTTATGCATTGGAAATGTATGACACCCAGCTTCCACTGACCATTTGATTGTTCCCTGCCATTTGGGTTATCCTTAATTTTAGATCTCTGAAGACTATGATTCTCCATGTCACTGCCTGAATATTTAATGCTTAAGTTTCAGGATTCAGTGATATATAGTTAATTTTATTTTGACCAGAAAGTTTTCCCTGGTTTTATTGAAATCACATAGGTGCTGGCCACCTATTGGCATTAGGCTCAGATATAAGAAAATGATGTATCTGGACAGAATGAGAAACAGGATAGGACAGCAGAAAATGGGCCAATTTTGAATTGAGGGGATATTGCATGACTCATAATAAAATGACATTGTCCTTCTCCCAGTCCTACATATGGTTGCAGAAAATTAAAGCACTTCAACCAATTTGTATTTTGGGGTCATATAATGTCCTTTTTAGAGACACTGTAGTATAGCGGAAAGAATACTATTTTTGGAGTTGGGGGTTGTAGGTTCAAATCCTGACTCAAAATCTCCTCAAATGTATTACCCTGGTTAAGTAACTTCTTCACTCTACCTTTGTTTCCTCATTGTATAATGGGTCTCAAAATAGGAACAGTGCTTATATGACAAGGCTATCAGGAGGACTGCAAGAGTTTATGTAGCTCAACTTCTTTATAACCTTTAAATCAGCAAATATTCATCACAGGCACTGAACTAATCTTTGTTACCATATAAATATGAATTTGGGTTGAGGTTTTTCTCATTCCACTCTCAAGAATTTCAGAGTGAAATTCCAAATACAGAAACCAAATGTTCAATACCAGGTCAATTACATGTCTTTTAAAATCATGCTTCTCTCCTCCCACCCTCTTTTTTGTTCTTAATTTTCCCCTTCCGTGTTTTCTGTTGTGAAATGCATCCCCTGTTCTGTTAAAAGGTCACCTTGGATCAAGATCTTTTGATCAACTCTCCACCACTTTATGTTATTTTTATTTAGAATGTCTCTGATCATTATGGTTGGATGATTTGAGTTTCTAGTCTTTGGTTCTCTAGGGAGTTTGGTGAGTGTAGTCTGTCAGCATGTTCAAAACTATGGGGAGTGCCCTGTCTGCAGAAGGAATATTGCTCAAGGCCGAATTCAAATTGCTAGTTTGCATGTGGTTTAATCCCAGAGGTTTTAATTGGTTTAGTTGAGTAAGCTTAATATACAACTGCTTAATAAACAAGCTATGAAGAAGTTTAGTTGATAGGTAAGCCACAGATTTTTGTTTCAAGTGGCCTGGGCTAGCCACTTATTGGCCTTTGGTTTGACGGATTGGGGTCATGACAATTAAAAAGGAAAAAGCTTTCTCTTGCTAAAGTCCCAATTCCTACAGTTTTTATGTAGGTAAACTAGTATGGAGGATGAAAAACAAAGAACATTGGATTTAGGAATCAAAGAACTTGTGTTTTCTGGGTCTCAGTTTCCTCTTCTGAGTCAGACTAAATGATCTTTAAGGCCCTCCAACTCTAAATCCTGATGCTTTAGTGCAGGACAGTGCTTTGAAACACTGATGGGGTATCTTTATTAAATATATGTCAGTGTAGTCGCAGCTAGAGAATTTATTTATTTATTTACTTTTAGATTTCAGCATTCATTTCCACAAGATTTTGAGTTCCAAATTTTCTCCCCATCTCTTCTCTCCCCTACCCCATTACCTTGTGTATTCTGTTTACCCCTTCCTCCAATCTGCATTCCCTTCTATCACACTTCTCCCTTCCCTTATCCCCATCTCCTCTATTTCCTTGTAAGGCAAGATAGATTTCTAAACCCCACTACCTGATTTCTTATTTCCCAGTTGCATGCAAAAACAATTCTCACTGTTCATTCCTAAAACTTTGAGTTCCAACTTCTCTCCCTTCCTCCCTCCCCATCCATCCCCACTGAGAAGGCAGGCAATTCAATATAGGCTATACATGTGTAGTTATGCAAAAGACTTCCATAATAGTCATGTTGTGAAAGACTAACTATATTTCCCTCCATCCTATCCTGCCCCCTATTTATTCTATTCTCTCTTTTGACCTTGTTCTTCCCCAAAAGTGTTTACTTCTAATTACTCCCTCCTCTCATTTGCCCCCCCTTCTACTGTCTCCCCACACCCCACTTATCTCCTTCTCCCCTGCTTTCCTGTAGTGTAAGATAGGTTTTCATACCAAATTGAGAGTGCATGTTATTTCCTCCTTAAGCCAAATGTGATGAGAGTAAGCTTTGCTTTTTCCCTCTCACCTCCCCCCTTTTCTCTTCCATTGAAAAAAGCTTTTACTTGCCTCTTTTATGAGAGATAATTTCCCCCATTCCATTTCTCCCTTTCTCCTCCCAATATGTTCCTCTCTCACCCTTAATTTTATTTTTTTAGATATCATCCTCTCCTATTCAACTCAACCTGTGCCTTCTGTCTATATGTATATAATCCCTCCAATGACCCAAATACTAAGAAAAGTCTCAAGAATTACAAATATCATCTTTTCATGTAGGAATGTAAACAGTTCAACATTAGTAAGTCCCTTATGATTTCTCTTTCCTGTTTACCATTTCATGCTTCTCTTGATTCTTGTGTTTGAAAGTCAAATTTTCTATTCAGCTATGGTCTTTTCATCAAGAATGCTTGAAAGTCCTCTATTTCATTGAAAGATCATTTTCCCCCTGAAGTATTATACTCAGTTTTGCTGAGTAGGTGATTCTTGGTTTTAATACTAGTTCCTTTGACTTCTGGAATATTATATTCTAGGCCCTTTGATCCCTTAATGTAGAAGTTGCTACATCTTGTGTTATCCTGATTGTATTTCTATAATACTTGAATTGTTTCTTTCTGGCTGCTTGCAATATTTTCTCCTTGACCTGAGGCAGATGCTAGGGCCTACCCCTGTACCCTTCTCACCTAGGTGAAAGAGCTTTGTCACTGACCTTGGAAACTTTCTTTGGTGTCTGTGGGTTAAGTAATCTGGTAAATGTAGCTGCTACCTGTGATTCCATGCCCTGAAGCCTGCTCCAGTCCTGTCTATGAAGAGTGACCCCAGGCTGGGCTGTGCTCCACTCTGAGTCCAGTATGATTGACTTTTCCTGTTGGCCTTCCAGGCTGTCTTGGGCTGGAAATCTCTTTCAGTCTGTAATTTTTGTGGTTTCTGCTGCTCCAAAATTTGTTTAAAGTCATTGTTTACAGGTATTTTGTGGGCTATGGGAGTAGAGCTAGAGCAGGTCCATCCTTCTACTCCACCATCTTGACCGCGACCTCTGAGAATTTTGTTAACATTCATTTTTACCTTTTGAGTTTCGAAATCTTTCACTCCCTATAACCCTTCCATGATCCACAGAGAAGACTAGCAATATGATAGCTATTATACACATGAAGTCATGAAAACCATTTCTGTGTTAACTAAAAGCAATAACAACAAAATCATAAGAAAGTGGAGAAAAACTATATTTCAGTTCTCTCTCTGGAGGTGGATAGCAATTTTTGTCATGAGACCTTGGAACCTTCATGGATCCTTGTATTGATCATAGCAGTCAAGTCTTTTACAGTTAATTGTCATTACAATATTTCTGTTACTGAATTGATTGTTCTCCTCACTTCACTTTGCTTTAGTTCATACAGGTTTTTCCAAGTTTTTTTGAAACTACATTTCTTATAACACTCCATCAAAACCATATATCATAACTTGTTCATTCTTTCCTCAATTGATGGGGATCCCCTCAATTTCCAATTCTTTGTTACTACAAAAAGAGCTGCTATGAATATTTTTGTACATTTGGATGCTTTTCCTTTTACCTCTTTGGGATATAGACCTGGTAGCAGATAGAGAATGGTCAGAAATGTTGGGTAGAAAATTTTCATGTCTCTAAAATGAAATTCTCAAACAACTATATCATGGTAACCACTTTTCGGATATGCTCTGGGAAAATGATTCTGTGAGGTTGTTTTGCTCACTGGTGCCAAGCAGAGTGTTCCTAAAGTTTTTCAGTTAACAAATATTTATTAAGCACTTTCTATATGTCTAGCACTGTGCTCAGTGCTAGAGATACAGAGATTTCTTTGATATTAAATTAAATTACCAAATCTCTTAGAAATTTGGAGTCAATACCTAATACCAATACTCAAACAGTTTTTTTCATGATAGGAGTCATTTCTTGGTCTAGGACTGTAGGAAGGAAGGGAATATTTTGACTCAAGAAAGGTAGGCACGATAGGGGAAATGTGAAGAAGCTCTATATAATATTCTTCACTTTATAGGATTCTGTCAGCTAGGTGGTATAGTGCACAAAGCATCAAGCCTGGAGTCAGGAAGACCTGAATTCAAATATGACCTCAGACACTTACTAGCTGTGTGACACTGGGCAAGTCACTTAACCTCTGTTTGCCTCAGTGTCCTTATCAGTAAAATGGGAATAATAATAGCACCTACTTATCTGGGTTATTGTAAGAATTAAAATGGGATAACATATGTAAAGAAAATTGCCAGTCCTGTAGTGCTACATAAAAACTAGTTAGCTGTTCTGTCCAATATCACACAGGAGATGGATAGATAAGCTGAGGACTCAAACCCAGGTCTTCAGGAAGGTCTAGTGACCTTTTTTTTAGACCAAACAGTATCAGGTACCATTAATATGATAAGGTATGACAACCATTATCCTGAGGTTGTTCAACAAACCAATAGTGATGATGGCTTTTTAGATGCAATTAGAATTAGAACACAGTATCTTCTTTTTTATACAATGATAGGAAACCAAAATGATTAAGTACAACAGGATCATGGAACAGGAAATCACTTCAGAAGATGACAAAAGTAAACTCATGTTTGCTTTTTCTATCATGTTTGTGACTAAAGAAAGGTATTCTAGCCTTTTCTCTTTTGCTATGTTGGGCTTCTCTGCCTAATTTTAACTCTAAGCAGACCAATGGCAGGCTTGAGAAAAGCACAGTCTAAACTAATTAGACATCATACCCAGATTAGATAGAAACAATGGGCAGGTGCAGGTATCTTCCTATAAAAAGTCTTATAGGTCTTTGAGAGGTAGACTTGGAGGCCTGTCTTTTTGATCAATGGAAAACAGGGGCTGAACTTGTAAGTGCCTCATTGCTATTCTGGATATTAATAAATTCCCTCATAGAATACCTTCTACTAGATCCTTCCCTGATACATCCTTCCATTGTCCTAGAATCTTCTTATTGTCCTCTGATTTGAATGGTATTAACTTAGCCTTTAAATATAAAATCTGAAAAAAAATGACAGTTTACAATGGTAATGCCATTGTAGATTGTGAGATATGTCTACACTGTATTGTAAACCTTTTTTATAAACCTCTGGGTAATAAATTGGAGTGTCCTATATAGGATTAAGCCAGGGTCCACAGAATATGATGAAAATCAGCTCATCATTGCCCTTTCTACCATGTTGAATAGAATAGAATAGAATTTGAATTGCATTTAAATCTAAATGTATTTACCTAATAAGGTAGAAGAATCCTATGCCACTCATCATTAGACGGTTCTGGCTGTTAAAAAAGTTTTCTTATACTCAGGCAAAAATTTCCTCCTTGCAACTTCTACCTCTCAGTCCCACTGTACCTTTTAAAAAACCACAGAATTAGTCAACATTCTCTTCCACATGACTACCCTTCACTTTTTGCAGAAGGCTATCATACATTGTTCTGGACATCTTCTATATGGTCTAAATGTCCCCTGATTCTCACATGATAAGATTTCAATTTCTGGATTATTCTCCTTTCCAGTCGTCTCTCCCTCTAGTACCCCTTTATGAATGGCTTATTAAAGTGTAGTATGACTAGGATAATGTATCATAGAATAATTACATCCTTTTCTATTAATGTAACCTGGATTTCATTAGCCTTTTTTAAAAACTTTTTTAAAGCATTCATGTTAAATTGTTGGTTCACATGAAGCTTATGATAAATTAAATCACCTAGACTTGTTTAATGTGAACCACTTTCATATTCAAATTATATTTAAGCAATTTATTTTTAAACTCAAATTTAAGTCTTTGTATTTATCTCTTAATATAATTTTGTGGACCAATGTTTTCAAAACCACATAGACATGGGGTAGAGCATTAAACCACATATAAGGATTTGGGGTATCAAGAGTCATATGATGGCCCCAGACCATATGTCTGACACCTCTATTGTATACCAACATTTCAGTTTGTTGAGATCATGAAATTTATTGTATCAACTATTCTCTCTTGGTTTTACTTTCCTTAAAAATTTGATAAGCTTCCTTTGATACTTTTACCTAAAATATTTTTAGAAAATAATAACAGTCCTATGATCCATCAGTAGGGAGCAATACTCCAGTTTGCCATTGATGTGTTATTAATCAACATTTTTACCAGTAGTTATTCAACTAGTTATGAATCCATCTAGTAATATTAATGTTTAGCTCCAATTTTGCATGACTTGTTTTTTTTTAAATTAAGTCCACAATTGCTCCTACTGATCACCTCATTCTTTTCTCAATGATTGCTTCTGTAATCCAGTGCCCAGTTTACTGATTTGCATTGTCTGGTGTCTATTCATTTTATCAATTTGAAGATTAGGACAGTATTTACCCAGATTTACTCTTTAGTACCTCTTCTCTTCTCCCAAAAGTGTCAAAAAACAGGAATGGCTCTGAGATCACATATGGAAGTTCCATTAGCACCACAGAATAGAATTTTTTCTGAACATGGAGACTAGAACTGATTTAAAACAATGATCTCCCTTATCTCTCCTGGTCTTCAATTCTTTGGTCACTGTTACATGGAATTGCCATATGTAGAATGAATATATCCCACTGTTACGCACATATCCTATCAAAAAAGTAGATATTTGGGGGAAATGCAATCAAAATCGAATGGGAGTCATACATAGATGAACTAAGGGTGCTATCTAGCTTGTTTATTTGTTTTTCTTCCTCTTCAGCACTTTGTAAACAATGATAGCTTACCAGAAACCTATCCCTGGAGACAGCTGTCCCCTGAACAGGGTTGGCTTTGTGCAGTACATAGAAGAAAAGATGCTGTCATTTACATAGAAGAAAAATTAACAAGTAAAAAAGGGTAGAGCCTTAAAGGCGGCAGTGACAGATCTTAGTGGTGATTGAGTCTTAAACACTATACATATTCCTTTCCCACCAAGGGATCCTTATAGTAGGACAGTATTTTTCATCTCTAATCACTGGTGCTACATGTCAGTATCTTTTATTTCTTTCCCATTTTGAGTGACACAGTGTGATATGTCTAATGACAACTAGAACAAATTTCAGTAATGAGGTCACCTTGGGCCTGTATTACTGTCTGACTGCTGTTTTCCATAGAAATTATTTGTGAAAGCAGACCACGTGCTCGGAATAACTTCCTCTGCCTTAGTGAGAGTGACGAAAGGAAGATATGTTAAAACTTGCAACATAGAAATGACTTGCATTGGCCTCACCCATAGCTCTGAGCTGTAAATTGGTATGTAATGAGACAGCTCCTGCTTTCATCTTAAGAATGAAGTGATTGGTTATGATTGAATTGTTTAGCATTCTTTCTGGGTCAAACCTTTCCTGAAGAAACTTCTTTGTAAACACAGATAAACAAATGCCACAAGAAAGTCTTCTATCAATTGGAAGAAGCAAGTTTTTATTAATCTCCTGCTATGTGTCTGGTATTGTGGTAGGTACATGCGAAAGATGGAGAAGACAAGATCCCTTGTCCTCAACTTGGTTGCAGTCTAGCCAAGGAGATGAGGTAGTAAAAAGGGAGAGACAGAGATCACTATAAAAGAGAATATAAGCAAAACTCTGTGTGTGTGTGTGTGTGTGTGTGTGTGTGTGTGTGTGTGTGTGTGTGTGTGTGTGTAAAGATAAAGAATTTAAGCCCCATAAATTTCAGAGAAAAAGAGGCATCGTTATAAGCAAAAGGATTCTGGAAAGCTTTATAGAGGAAGTAGAAATTTATCTAGGTCTTGGATATTGGGCAGGATTTAGGTAGTGGAGGGCTTTCCAATGTGATTGGAATAGTATGCATGAAAGTCTGGATTATGGATGATCCTGATTTGTGTAAGAGATTGTGAAATGAGCTTCTCTTGGTGGAAATGGAGGGCTTGGAGAAGGAAGGAGTGGGAAAAGAAGGTTGGATCAATAGGACAGGGTCAGAGCATAGAGAACTTTTCCTTGAAGGCAGGGGAGAAGAAATTGAATTAAGTGTAGGAGACAGAAGGGAATATCCCTGAGCAGATGATTGACATATTGAAAGTGGTATTTTGGAGAGCTGTGAACAAAATGCAAGCTAGATTTAATGGAGAACAAGGGACCTACTAAGATAAACATTAAGATAGCCTAGTGACTTCTTTTTTTTAAAGTTGGATTTTTATATGTATCAGGGATCTCCTTGGCTTGAATAATCTCTACATAGAGTTTTTTTATTCTCTATAATTCTCATCCATGCACGAATCATCCTTGATAATATGCAAGCTGCCTGTTTCACTTAACTATGCATCTTTACTGTTCCTTTTGAATGAGCTGAAATTTTGATTCTTCTGAAATCCTGGTTTTCTAGAATTCGAAGTCATATATTGTCACTGGGAAAGTATTAGTGTTAGTACTTTTACAGTGGCAGACCATGTAGGGTGGTGGTAAATGTAGTGCTGCTTTCCAAATATGATAGAGTGTGGTCTCTTCCAAATAGTCAGTTCTACCCTTCTCCCTTTATTATCCATCTGTAATGTCTGTCCAAGCTATAAATAGAGGAATTCATTCTTTCCGTCCAGCTGCTGGTCATACTCTGAGTAATGTGTGGTTTTCACTCACTTTGTTTTTTCAGTGTGGATGGTTGAATCAGCTTTTTTTCACCCTCTACAAATGACTATATTTTCCAGTTAAAGCTTTGCTTGATGTTTAGTACAGTGGATGCCATTTGGAGAATCTTGTTGCCAATTCAGAATCCCTAAAGGCTTTCTTCACATGAGATATTGTCATTGCATCTTAAACTTACATAAGGTCCTATGATAGATTTAACAGTGGAGGTAGTTCCGTTCAATTATCAACTTGCTAAACACAGACACCAAGGCGTAAAACAGGGAAAGAGAGGCTGAAGATATATGAAAGATGTCCCACACTATGTCCAAACTGAAGAAAGATGTTTTTAAACAATGGTAAATTGATATCTCCCATTTTTACTGAAACGAGTAGCCATACTTCAGAGAATTCTATACGGAATCAATAAGACCAAGGCATTTTTTTGCGTGTGCTAAACATCATATCTGAATGTCAGTCTGTTTGTGTGACTTGTAAAATTCTCAGACATATACAGCCCAGTATAAATCACAAAAGAAAAATAAAGATAAAGCATCAGTCAGTCAGTAAACATTTATTAAGAACTAACTCTGTGCCAGACGCTGTGATTAGATCTAGGGATTCAAAATGTCCTGGGTTTAGATGTAGTTTTTGAGATTCATAGGAAAAAGGTATTTTATTTATCATTACCTGATCAAAACCTTCCAAATGGTGAAAAAAAACAAGAGTCCCAACTATATGTATATATATATATATATATATACATATATATATATATACATATATATATACATATACATACACACACACATACACACACACACACACACACACACACACACACATACTCCGTTGGGTGGATTCTCCTGGTTTAGTAGACACTAATAGAGATTTAATTTTCTTTTTTTGTACTTGGTACCTATATGTCATCTTTAAATTGCATTTACTTATCTTGTTTAGTGCCTCTCAGTAAATAAAGGAAAATAACTCCCCATTCTTTGAGAAATTGGTGTCAAATTAATCTAAGTTTATGTGTCAGCAAGAAAATTTATCCAGTAGTACTTGCTTCAGAGTTTTCACCATTGATCCAGAAGATCTGGATGACTTCTCATGGGGTGTTATCCCCTACTTCTTCAGTTAACAACCTTCATTGCATTTCAGCAAGTTCCATTTGTAAGCATTCCTGAAGCTCATCAGTGGGCTAGTAATCACATAAAGACTGAATCAAGTCAACAATTGGAGAGATTATTTTCTAATTAGCCCAACTCATACTCTTTGTTAGGATATGCACAGAAAAATTACCCCAGGTTTCTCTCCAGTGGCATTCAGTGAGGGTGGTTGCCTGTGTACAATGCTAAGACCCTCTTTGAGGATATTTTGATGGCCCCTTTTCTGCTTTATTTATTAGTCAAGTCAATCAATGGATAGTATTCTTTTCAAAAATGGAAAATAAAAAGTAATACAGATACTTTTGGTCCAGACCTGCTATTTCTTTGACATAGCGAACTCTCCATGTAGCAGTTCTTTCTCTTGATGGAGTTCTGCAACTTACATTCTTGGAGGTTCAGTGATGTGCCTATCTCTATAATGGTAGTGTTTATTTGCATTAGGACTTAAATGCTGGAGTCACACAGCCAATAAGCGTCTGAGGTCGGATTTGAACTCACATCATCCTGCTTCTAGTAAAAACACTCTATTCATTACACCACCTACCTGTCTCTGAAGGCACATGGATTCTCTAGAGAAGTGGTCTTCAAATTTGAGCACATCTACATTTTATATATATATATGTATCTATATATGTTTATAAAAGATATACATTTACCTCCATAGAAATATATTATGTTCTCAATAAATATACAAATATAAATAAAAAGGATGGGCTAAGAATAAAATGAACAGTTTTTTAAAATAATTATTTTATTAGTAGTACATATGCCTCTTTGCTTTCACTACAATATTAATAATGATTGTAGTCACAACAGTATGACTAAATAAGCCTGATTATTTTTTTAAAATCTTGAGTTCTCATTTTGTGATAGTGATTACCAAATTTTTTTTTAAGTTTAGTTTTAAATTTAGTTCATTTCAATATTTGGTTTCAGTGGTTGACAGTTGAAGAAGATATCGCATAAGAAACCACAGATTGAAATGGAAGACTTGGATCAGTGATTGTACTTGATAAAAACATGGTACTCATTTTTTAAATCCCATACAGAAATTATGCTAATTTTTTAGATTTTTAGGAAATTCAACTAGTGAACTTCCACCTCTTTCATGTTTTTCCTGTCAACTGATTAGAAGGTGTTGCCTTTTTATATTTTTAAGAAGTAAGTTCAAAATCCATTGAAATTCTTCATTTGGAAGATTTCAAATAGTCTACAAAATTCATTGTATGTTTTAAAAAATGCATAAATAGGAATTTTTTTAAAAATTGACACCTGCCTCAGCAACAAAACCTTAATTTTAAAATGCCTCATTAATATAATGTCTTCAGACTGTTATTAACTTAAGTTTTTGTTGCTGACACTGGTGGAATGCTTGCTCTTTTTTCCTTTTTTAGGACTCTATCATGACTTGCTGCTGTTCTTGTCTCTGCCTTCTGCCCTCTGTTGGGAGGCATCATGGCTTGGTAGTGATAGCATCCACGCCCTACCATAGAATCTCTTCTCAGTTCTGCTATATAATATATATAATGGAGTTCTTCTCCATTCCTAAGGACAGAGATTACTGTGGTGTTGAAGGATGCTATGCTAAAGGAAAATCTCAAGGACTTTTTTCTACATGTTTCCACCAGAGATTACACCTGTGATAAGCAGAAATTTTCTCACCATAAGACATTCTCAGAGAAGTTACTTGAGATTTACAGTTGTAAATGCTAGGGAGGTTTGTTAGTACTTGTTTTATCCAGAGTAAACTGGATTGATGTTCTCTTCTTAACTTCCATTAGCAGTTTGTATGAATTAGGGATTGTTAGAGCTGGAAGAATTTTAGAAAAGATCTAATTATAGGGTCTTAGGATCAAAGCCTTCAAGCTGATAGTGACCTTAAAGAGCTCAAAGTCCCATCTCTCCTACCTCTCATTTCACAGCTAAGGTACTCAGAAGTGGAAAGATTTTCCAAAACCACACAGGCAGTAAATGGACAAGCCAGATTATGAGTCCTTGTTCTCTGAAATTAACTAACCTTCCCTGCTCTCCACCCCACCCCTTTGGATCATGCTTCCTCTCAATGTAACTTCCCCATGGAAAATTTTTTAAAAAGTTGCCAAAATATGTTTGAGTAAAGGTAGCATTACCAGACAAGAATGTCAACCACACTAATAGTATGGCCATTGTATGGTACTTTAAAATTTGCCAAGTCTTTATTTCATTTGATCTTTACAACAACCCTCCAAGGTCATTCAACTATGATCCTTCAGAGACTGCATCGAGTGCACAATCATTGACTGTACCATCCAATGCAGACTCTAAGGCTGAGATGTGACAAAGTATGGATGCTGCTTGTGCTACTTTGGTCTAATAATTAACATGAAGAAAACCGGTTCTCCATCACCTAGAACTGTACCATCTGTATATGGAACCATCAGTTGCAGTAAATGGAGAAGTTTTGAATGCTGTAGAAAAGTTCACTTATGTTGGCAGGATGCTTTCCAGGGATATCCACATAGATGATGAGGTTGACATGCAAATGTCCTGAGCTAGCTCATTGTTCAGAAGGCTCTAAAAGAAAGAATGACAGAGAATGGGTACTAGATTGCCTACCATACTGAAGGGCTAAAGGAGCTGTTGAGCTAACCTCTCTGTTGTGAAACTTGATTAGTCTACCAGCACTGTGCCAAGAAACTGAACTGCTTCCATTTGAATTGTCTTAGGAAGATTCTGAAGTTTACTTGGCAAGATAAGGTACCAAACACTGAGATACTTTCTTGAGCTAATCTGCCAAGCATTCAAACTCTACTGCAGAGAGCATAGTTCCAGTGGACTGGTCACATTGTTCAATGCTAAACAGATGTTTGCCTAAAACATTTCTAGTTTATGGAGAATTCATACCAGGCAAACACTTACATGGGGGTCAGAAGAAGTGATACAAGAACACTTTCAAGGCTTCTCTGAAGAACTTTAAAATTGATTGTGCCACATGGGAGACACTGGCAAAGGATCATCCAGCATGGTGTGCATGCATCAAAGAAGGCATTGTGTTCCATGAGCAAGGCAGAATTGCAGTAGCTCAAAAGAAATGTGAGACATGCAGATTTATAGACACCACCACTCCAAATGTTCACATGAACACTTTGTGCCAAAGGTAGAGCCTTTTGAGTTCATATTGGTCTGATCAGTCAGACAGACACACAGTACGTTGATTCCAACATAGTGCTGTCATTTTGGTCCTCTTTGAGAACAAAGGATAATAACCAACCAACTGCAATTATTATCCTTGTTTTATGGATAAGGAAAATAAGGATCAGAGAGATTGAATTACTTGTCCATTCATGGTCACACAACTACTAAATCCAAATGTCTCATTTTAGAGATAAGGAAATTAGGTCCCAGGGAGGTGAAGGAACTTCTCCCCAATTCAAGAAAAGCTGAGACTAGGACTCAACTGATTTCACTTCGAGGCTGATGCCCTTCTCATTTTCTGTGCTAAGAACTTTCTTTCCAGTGTGAGAAAGTATCTTTTATTAATGTTTGGGGAGTGATTTTATTTTCTTTCTTTGGATTCCAAACCCATGCAGGGGTATTGAGGCACTGGAGAATGATCCAAGGTGTGGATTTCACTGTGTCTCAGAAAATTGCCAATTAACCTGTACAAAAAATGATACAACATGTGATTCAATCTGTTATCTGGAGGAGAACCGTAGACATATTCTATGCTATATTTTATCATTTCAGACGTAGAGCTAGAGGTGACCTCAGAGGTTGGTTCATCAGTACCTTTATTTTCCAGATGAAGAAAGTAGGCAAGAGCATCTGGTCCCAACTCTCCTCCTTCCCATTTTACAGATGAAGAAACTGAGGCCCTGAGAGACTCAATGAGCTCCAAAGAGGTTAAGCAACTTACCTTAGGTCAGACACATAGAACAAGGCAGAATCAAAACTTACACCCAGGCCCTCTCAATCAAAACATGGAGCTCTTTTCCATGAAACCACACAGATTTTAATGTTTAGGGAATTGTTTTAGACTCACCTGAACTAAAATTGGCTGTTCATTTGTACTGAGAGCCTATGGATGGTACAATCTTGAGCAAAACTGGGAGAATTTGGCTTCAGCAGTGATAGGGGTATGCATGCCCCACCTTGGCAGAACCAGGCAATAGAATGCAGCAAGCATTCTTCCCTGCAAAAAACAAGATCTCACTCATCATGTCAATAGGATAATTTTCTCTAATGGTCTACACTTTTTGCTTTGGCAGGATGGAAAGTCATAATATTTTGATGTTGCTGTGTCTATTAGGAAAGGCTTGGCTTTTTAAGAAAAGGTCAAGAAACATGTGCTTCACATTTCAGATTATCACACAGTACACATCTGCATGCATGCATGTGTGTGTGCGTGTGTGTGTGTGCATGTAGCCCTGGAAGTAGGGCACCCACTTTTTCAACTTAATCTACCCGTGTCAGTAGAAATAAAGTTTGAAAAATCCTTCACTAACAAAAAAAAAAAAAAACCAACAAAAAAAAACCTCATCTTTTATAGAGCAGAGGGTTGTGGCTGCTAATTTCAAGCCATTCCAAGTAACTGTCATTGACAATACAAGTACATCTAATCAGCTTCATTTAGCCTAATTAATGATAAAAATTAAGATCCACCTGACCTATCATTGACCTCATTAAGAAGGTATTTTTAAAAATGCTCTTATTTCAGTTTCTTGGGAATTAAATCAGCTTTTTAGTGTTCAGATTTGTCTTGCTACCCGAGATGCTCATCAATGCTGTGGAGACCAGGATATGAATTTTAATATATTTTAAAACAAATAGTGATGTGGTTCACAATACCCACTTGACTGTAAATATCATCATTTCTGACTAGTATTTGCTTTTTTGATCTAATATGCTTAGTTTGCTTCACAAGAAAAGAAAGGCTTTGGTTAAATACTTTTTGGTGTACATATTTCTCTCATGATGCAAATACTCATCATCATCGTTGTGGAGATCACCTACCAGAGGGGTGGAAAACCTGCAGTCTCGAGGCTACATGTGGCCCTCCAGGTCCTCAAGTGTGGTCCTGTTGTTTGGATTCAGACAAAGAGTCCTATTTGAGGACCTAGAGGGTCACAGGTAGCCTCGAGGCCTCATGTTCCACACCCCTGACCTAACCTATCTTGCATACTAAACTCCTTGAGGGCAGGGAATATTTTGGTTTCATCCCCAGCACTTGTCCTCATCCTTGAATATATTTTGCTCCCTTATCTGGACCTGGGACTCCACTGACAAGGGTTCTTAACCTTTTGTGTGTCATAAACCCCTTTCTTTTCAATCTGGTGTAGCCTCTGAACCTCTTGTCAGACCAATGTGGTTGTTTTTCAAATGAATGTATAATTGAAAAAATATTCTACATTTCAGTTAGAAATTAGTGAAAATAAAGATGTATTTTTTTTCTTCTTCCAAGTTCACAGTACTCCTAAAATCATGGGTCTGTTGTAGATTGCATGTTAAAAACCCTTGGGGAAGAAATTCCCTCCACAAATGAATGCCATAAACGGCTCTGCCTTTTCCTGTTTTAGAAGGTTGCATGTGTGGCCTTGGGCAAGTCACTTAATCTTGCATATAGCAGATCCTTAATGTTGAACTGATTTAAATATTTGGTGAGAACAACACTGATATGAACTCATACCATACTGGCTTCCTCTTTTTGACTGCTGTATATCAGCTAGGTCCTCTTAGATCACCTATGTCATTGATGATGCTTAAGCACAATTATTTACTTAGGTCTCATGAGTTGCTTGAAATTTAAACACCCTCCCTTCCTACTCATATAAAAATCCTAAGTCAACCTACTGTCCACACCCTCCTTGAAGGAGGTGATGAAGATGAAAGGGACAGTTGGATTTTAAAACACAATTCTGCTTAGTTATGCTCCATAGAATAGACACATTTTAGAAATATCTAGTGAGTACTCTGCTTTGGGTGGGTTGGAGCTTCAAGCTGTGTATTATTTTAAATTTAAATTTATCCCTTTTCATCAAAGAGAGCCATAGGGAGTGTACCCTTTTTTTTCTCCCTTATCACCAGAACTGCACTCGACACCATTACCCTCCCCTCAACCCCCAGCTCTGAAAATACCCAGACTTTGGAGATAGGAAGGCTGTGATATACTTCTATGGGAAAATATATCTCTGGTTGATGAAACCAGGAAAATCCAAAATAAGAAATGAAAAATGCCCCTTTTCTACTGCAAGATAAAATTCATGTTTTTGGTTGCATCACTGCGCTTAGTTCCCCACTGAAAATTAAAGGTACAGTCTTCAAAACTTCATTGTTTTTTCACTTTTCTCAAATTGGTTTCTTAACCCATTTTTAAAAAATAGTGAGAAAATCCAGAGGTCTCTATGGCCTATTCAGGGGCACAGCATCAAAAATTCTAAAGGAGCCAGGAACTTATTGTTTAAAATGCAGGACTAGTTTCAATACTTAAACAACTGACTGATTTCTTTCAGGATTGCTCACAGTATTAACTGAGTTTCTGTCTATTTCTGCCCATAGTGAGTAATTGACACAGTAATATCTGGACTAACAGTGCCCATGGTATATTTTGTGTCAACTTTTCTACAATTCGCTAATCAACAGTGAAAGTGTAAGCTGCTTAACACCCGGATCAGGAGTTGGAATTCCATGTCATGTCCACATTTCATATCCCTCAAACCTAAATGGTCAGGGAGATCTAATTATAAATGTGTCATTCAGTATTTATTTTAAAAGAAAAGCTCACTGAAGGACTCTTAATGTCGCTGACAACTGAACAAAATGAAGGGTACCCCAAGCTGATGGCTAACAGAGAGATTACAGGATTAAAGCAACTCTTTCATTTTCTCATTGTTTCCCCAAAAAAATAAATAAATAAATCCTCCAACTAATATATTTCCTTAACCTTTCACACTGTATCTCCCCTGATAGCCAGGTATTGAATATTTAACAGAGGCATTATACAATGAGTGAGCCCACCCTGAAAATGCTGCAGCCTCTCTGTTTTCCTTATTAACCTGATTTTATTGTGATTGGGTCATTTATTAGGGAACATATCATATCTCGGAGTCACCTCCTGTACCAAAGCCTGGTGTCTGCTGAATGTACTTCTTTTTTCTAGGAAATATTTATTCCAAATCAGTTTTTTTCGAACTTAAGTTTTATGAAATTCTGAATACAAGTGGATTGTCCCTCTCACCCCCATTTAGAAACAAAGATGTAGAAGGAAAAAAAAAGACTTTCAGAGTACATTAAAAAAAATGTTCCTCTAGACTCCCCCCAACAAAAACAAAAATTAAAAAACACCTTCCCTACTGATGTATATTTTAACAGCTCTATCTCTCCTTAAATTCTTATCATTAAAATCTTCATATTGGCCATTTTAGCTGAGGGCAACAACAGGACAGAACACTTTGAAACCCACTTTCACTAATCCTTAATCTTTTAAAAAGGTTTATTGTTGAGGAAAGTATAACAATTTCCTTCTACTCTTGGGGAAGCCGGATTGTGTCACCCTATTCTACTTTTGGTAAGGCACATTGCTATGAAATATGCTCTGAATTCCCTATTGCCTGAGTTGTTAATAACTTCGTTGTTGTTATTATTGGTGGTGGTGGTAGTGGTGCAGTTGTTGTTGGGCTGGCTTGTTTGTTTTTGGTGGGCTCTAGTGTGACAAAACCCCTAGAGGTTTTCCCCCGCAAGGGACTGCAAACCATCTTCTCTTGTAGAGGTGATGTCAGCATTCTCTTGTCCTTGAATATTTGTCAGTCAGCAATTTAATGCATCACCCATGTGCTCCAGCTTTCATCCTTTAAGGACTGGGGTATTATTTGCTATATTTCAGGTGCCTCTGTGAGTGTCTGTCATCCCTAGAAAGATGGGCTTTTGAACTAGTGGAGGAAAAAAATGGCATGATTGACGTGACTTTTGACATGATTTTTGTCAAGACTTTGGCATGCCATTTGCTGGAAAACCTATTCTAATGAATGCCTTTTACACTTCCAAGATGTGCAATCTAGTGATATGCTAGCGTTTTTCCACCTTGATATCCAAATGCCAATCATCTGGAGAAAATTATGCCAGTGAATAAGGTAGCATGCAATTTACCCTCTAGAAATTGAACATCCACCTTAAGTGGTAAAAAAAGGTGTTTTTCCATACCCTGATCTAAGTTTGCATATAAATCTGCCTGCCTACACCTTATCCATATGCACCAAACATCCATCTTTATGAGTCTTCCCTTTTCTATTTGAATGGAGTGTTTAATATACATTTAAAAATTACTTTTGTATATGTTCAGTTACTGTATTAAGGTAGAGGGGAAGGAATTGCTAAGACTACAGATCCAGTTTGCACCTTCCCTGAGGAGGCTCCCACTTTTTGAGTTAGAATAAGTGAAGCTTTGGGCAATAACATCACTCCTATTTTAACATAGACTTCATTGTAGTAACTCCAAAAACTACACACATACACACACACACACACATACATACATATACATGTGCATATATATATACATATATATGTATGTATGTATTCTTCTTTTCTTTTCTCTCCTCTTTCTTTATTGGCTTGGGATTTGTGTCTTAATCAAAGTATTCGAGAAATGTACTTCATCATAAAGGGGATGGAGGGGAGTGAGGCACTTTTACATGATGCTCCAGTTAATTAATGCCGGATTGCTGTGGAATGTTACAGGAGTACTCATGAGCTTCCCATTTACACCAAATGAGTTTGCTGTGATTAATGTTATCACAGAAAATACCAAAGGAATTAATAATGATTAGGCCATTACTTCCAAGTGTTGCTGGAAACTCAGAGATCTTTATTCATTACAATAAGAGCTTTTTCAAAAAACGAAAGTCAGCTAACTTTCAGTTCTCTCTTCGTGTATGTGTGTGGGTGTGTTCCCGCCTTCGCTTCAACCAAATTTTCAGAAATTAATATTCTCTCCAAGAATATGTATTTTAAATGTTTTTTCTTCCCAAAGTATCCAATCTTTGGGGTCGATGTGCAATGCAGAAAGAAAAGTCTCTTTTGGGGAGGTTAAAGATGAAAGGTGCCACAATATGAAAGATACCTAGGAATCTAAAATGCTATATTTCTGTGATACTTATCATGTGACAAAACCCAACAAAATTCTAGTATTGAAATTGTCTAATGGTGAAATGAACTCTCACATTACCTTCTGTTTATCTTGTATGTACCTAATTACTTACGTGTTATCTCCCACATTCTTTTTCAGGGTGGGGATTTTGCATTTCTTTGCATCTTCATCACTTAGAATAATGCCTAACACATAATAAACACTTGATTGATACCGATTGAAAAATACCTAGATATTTCAATTGAATCAATCAATAAAAGACATTAGCTGGTTATCAGGTAAATAAAAGCAAATGATATCACATAGAATATTTCTTGTGGTTGTTTGAAGACTATAAGCCTTGTCATGAGATCAGATGAAGGCAATCAATAATATTCTGTAGAATTTGGATTAAACAGCAAGTCATTTGGAAATCTGAAACTCTAAAAATTGGCAAGCCAAATGATTAAGCAGATCCAGTCAAGCCCCTGAGGTAGTGTCACTCAAGGGAGAAAAAAAAGAGCTTCCTTTTTTTGTTCTCATTGAGCAGAGAATGATCTTCTCAACATTTAAAGATCAGATTGGCTAAACTTTCCTTTGGGGTCTTATTATATCAGTGACTGATAGTAGTAATAGAATCAGGAACCAAGGACAGAGAGCTTTAGGACCCTACAAAGACACTGTCCTTCAGAGCCCAGCAGAACGCAATATGCAACAAAGGAGATTTCATAAGACTGCACAAAAAGAGAAAAGGAACTAGGTGACCCGTTTGTCTAATACGCTTTCTAAGATTAAGGCAGGGAACTTGAGTGTGCAAGGGGAAATTGTATACCCAATTTGGAGGAACTTTTTTTTTGTACCAATTTTTCTTATTACACCAACTCAATTATTCCCTTTTCCTAAAGAATAGTAAACTTTGTGGGAGCACACAACTGGGGACTCATGACTGACATTGCTAGAAAACCACTCCAACCCTCAAGGTTACCCCTAGAATCTTGGGTGGGAGGAGTAGTCATTAACTTCTCAGGGTAAAAATTGCTAGTTATATGTGTTAACGTTGTCTCTTCTCAAAGCATATAAGCTCCTTGAGAGTGTGACCATTTCACTTTTGTCTTTCAATAACCAGTACTTAACACAGTGCCTGGTGCATAGTGGGCACTTAATAAATACTAATTGATATTGTATTTCAAAGTCTGGAATTATTAGATGTAATATAGAAATATTTTATTGGAGAAGAGATCCAGAAAATCTAAAATGTGGGATACTACCTGGGCAGCGGAGTCCAGAATAGCTGTTTCACATGGGAACAACAGAAACCCTGGGGTTGGGGATACTTCTCTTTGTGGAGTTCTGGGATTCAGATTAAGAAAGTAATAGAACTGGGTTTAGAAGTGATTCTAAATTTAGACTTCCTACTTTAGAGTTAGGGCTTAGGTTGATTTGTTGTGTTTACTTTGGAAGAACACAGTTTCACCTATGGTTTATTGAAATCCAGGTAAAAAGGAGCCATGTCACAAATGCATATCATGCAGACCTTCACTAGTCCTTAATGATTCACTTTTCAAAGACAGTGCTAGTGTATGCAGCTGGAAGGTACAACTGTTCATTTGATGAGTCTTGACCTTAGTCTGTGATAACTGCAAGAATTATACTCAGTTTCAAGCAACAATCATTCTTTTCATCCCTATTCTGTGCAAAGCACCATGCTAGACAGGCATTGAGAGTTATGTAGAGATATATAAGAAATTGTCTTATCTTTATCCTGTGGAAGTTTATAGTCTAGTAGAAAATACTTTTTTAATATTTGATCTACTCAGTACTGAAACAACTGGTTTATTTTCATTACAGGGGAAAATGGTCTATCTTCACAGGACTTTTGCTTTTCTAATACAGCTAAGTTCTGGTTAGCGAAACTAAGAAATCCCACGAACTGGTTCCATTATTAAATTTTTCAATGCATATTTACATTGGGCTGAAACCAATTACCACATTTTATGCATAATTTTAGCTTTGAATAGTATGAATTTGGATAATTGGGTCACTTCATGGGATCCCTTTTTTGCACTAATCAGAACCCATTTAAATCATACCATTCCCTCACCTAACAATATCTTATGCTGGCATCATATAGATAGAGCTGATGATTACCCTATTAGCTCTGTGAATACCATCAGCAGGAATACTAGTCATTTATGAGTCATATTCTCAGTTTTCATAACTTTGTGCTATTCTGATGGTAATTTAAAAAATTTTCCCTTATGTAATATTATTTTCTTTACTTTTGTGCCTTCCTTTTGATATTACCTCCTTCTTACACTGTATGTATCTTGTATGTACATGGTTGTTTGCATGTTCTCTCCTGCTTTGGAATGTGAGATCCTGGAAGTCATGGGCTATGTTTTTCTCTTTCTCTGTATCCCCAGTACTTAGCACAATGTCTGCAGTACTAGACACATGAAATGTTTATCAATTGATTGATTCCTTATCCTCCCAGTAATTTATGAGCTCCTAAATGACAAATAATGTACCTTAGTCATCTTTTTACTTCCCACAAGATTTAAAACATTGCATTATATGTAACGAACACTCAGGAAATGTTTGTTGAATGAATGGATTAATGACTGAGTGAATTTATTCATTGAGCCCTGTCCCAAGATGGCTGTTAAATCCATTATCAAATGGCCATTAATTATAGGGCAAAAGAGGGAAAAAATGATTCAAATGGAGAGTTTCCTTTTCAATGGAGTCCCTGTTTTCCAACAGATCGCTCTTGTTTTATGTACAGGAAAGAATACTTACCTGTTGATTGAGCTTATTATAAGATGTACCTGTGATATTTATTAAGGATCTGGAAATTAGAATCTACTTCTACTATTTACCTGAGATTATTTCACTCTGCCACCTAGGAAAGAGAGATAGTTATATATCTCTCTTTTATCAGTGACCTTGCTATGGAAAATCCATGGCTGAATAATTTATCTCATGATATACACACAGATAGTCACTCTATCTTTTACTTTGTTTCCAAACTATAGAAGAACATCTACGGGGAAAATAATACAAGGAGAATATTAAATAATATGGTTTAATATGGGACCAAAATAGTATGATTACACATTATTCCACTGGGTTTTCAAATAATAAAAGCTCACATTTATAGATGGTTTTATGGCTTACAAAACACTTTTGAAATTAGATATGATTTGTGGATAATGGCAAATAAGGGAATATCGTTCTATTCTATTGCTGACTTTGGGGTATTGGAAGCCCCAGTACTAATCAAGGAAGGGCATCAGCAATTTAGCCACATTTTCCACAACTCTTTGGCTATTTAATAAGAAAACAAACATTATATCCAAGAAATGAGATCTTTGGAATTATTATCTTCTTTACTAGGTTTCTTCTTTACTTCTGCCCATTCACTATAATTCACATCCTCTAGTGCTTTGTGCTTCCTTAAATGAACTTGATGGGATATTGGTGAATCTTCATCTTAAATAGTGATAACAACAGTAGTAGCATGTGAAAAAAATTGCAAAAATAGTTCCTAAAGAAGAACTATTTAAGTGAAAAACAATAAAGTCTAAAAACAGATGGACCATTTAAATGTAACTGAAACTGGTTTAAATTGGATGGAGTCTATGATGTTGCTAAGATGCTAAAATGTGATCAAAAGGTCCTGCATGAGCAATATTCACATGGACGCAGCTCATTTCTGTTAATAAAGAACTGGTAAATAATTGCAGGAGACATGCAGATTTGTTTACAGAACTGAAGGTGTCAGTGAGCCAAATGCAAGATTAAATAATTGCTAAAGGACAGTTATAGATTTCATTCTTAAGGAGCCTGAACTTAGAAATTGATGCAGATTTGTTTTAAAAAAATCAATTATTTTAGGCCTCATTTCTAGAATATATAGAGAACTGAGTCAAATGTACAACAATATAAGTCATTCCCCAATTGATAAATGGTCAAAGGATATGAACAGGCAATTTTCAGAGGAAAAAATTAAAGATATCTATAATATGAAAAAATGCTATTTTTTTCAAAAATCACTATTGATTAGAGAGATGCAAATCAAAGCAACTCTGAGGTACCACATCACACCTATCAGATTGACAAACATGACAGAACAGGAAAATGATAAATGCTGGAGAGGATGTGGGAGAGTTGGAACACTAATTCATTGTTGGTGGAGCTGTGAGCTCATCCAACCATTCTGGAGAGTGGTTTGGAACTATGCCCAAAGGGCTACAAAATATGTGCATACCCTTTGACCCAGCAATATCACTTCTAGGACTGTATCCCCAAGAGATCATAAAAGTGGGAAAGAGTCCCAGATGTACAAAAATATTTATAGCAGCTCTCTTTGTAATGGCCCAGACTGGAAATCAAGGGGATGCCCATCAATTGGGGAATGGCTGAATAAATTGTGGTATATGAATATAATGGAATACTGTTGCTCTATAAGAAATGATGAGCAAGAAGACTTCAGAGAGGCCTGAAAAGACTTATATGAGCTGATGCTGAGCGAAAGGAGCAGAACCAGGAAAACTTTGTGCACAGCAATGACCACAGTGTGCGAGAGTTTTTTCTGGTAGACTTGGATCTTCATAGCAATGCAAGGACTTAAAAAAAAATGCCCAATGATCTTCCAAGGCAAAATGCCTTCCACATCCAGAGAAAGATCCATGGAATTCAATCACAGAATGTAGCAGATCATTTGTGTGTGTGTGTGTGTGTGTGTGTGCGTGTTTAATGTTTTGGTTTGTCATATGATTTCTCCCATTTATTTTAGTTCTTTTACACAGCATGACTGTAGTGAAAATGTATTCAATAGGAATATATGTATAGATCCTATATAGAATTGTATGCCATCTTGGGAAGGGAGGGAGGTGGTGGGAGGTAGGTAAAGGGGGAAAAAATCTAAGGTTTATGGTAGTGATTGTAGAGCATTAAAAATAAATAAAATTAATGTAAAAAATCAATGATTGTATTTTTCTGTGCATTGGTATGCTCAATATTAGGCATAAATGACCTGTAAAAGGATACCAACTTCTCCCAAGACCATTTTAGTATGAGCTCAATAAAACAGAAAGATGGCAACAGAATAAAAATAGTACTAATAATCATTAACATTGACATTTAGTTGTTTTATGGCTTGCAATGCAGTGTGTATACATTTATAAATCTCCACACTATAAATAACTCAGAATATTTATTACCCATGATGGCAGACAAGAGTGTCATAAGAGTTATCATCAAAGAGATCTGCACTCTCCTGGTATACACATAATATCAAGAGGGCTAGAATGCTCACAACATTTGGATGGACTCCTAAAGGGAATTATGGGGAAGATGGAATTTTTTTTTAACATTGTCGAAGGAATTAACATTACTTTCTCATATATATATGTGTATATATATATATATATATATGTATACATTATATATATTAAGTTGATATGGAACAAAGTTAGGATTTTTCCAAGCATACAGAAATTAATACTCAGAAAGCAAAGTTTTCAGTCTATTATTTCATTTTAAAGTTTTGCTTAATATGTTAGGTTAACCAATATGCTTCATACATAGTAATGCTTAATAATTTTTTCATTAATTGATTTATACATTCATTAATCAAAGCAGACTTTTCCTTTTGCTACCTATGTTTGGGAGATAGGCCACCCAATTAGACATCCATAATAATAGGGCTCCTGGATTCCAGTTTCTCCCCTCTCCTATTTATTTTCGACACAGGTGCCATTGTGATATTCCTAAAGCTCAGGTCTGATCATGACACTCTCCTCAAAATCTTCAGTAGCTCCCTATTTATCTCCACATAAACTCCTAAGTTTAAGGAACCTCACAAAATGACTCTTACCCCATCTTGATCACCTTACCCCCTATTTTTCTGGCAGATGTAATCTGCTTATTGTTCTCTGAACTTGGCATTTCTTTTCCCTCCATGCCTTCACACACATGTACTTGAATGCATGGGAGGAACTCCTTGCTAACTGTTGCTCATGAGGCTCTTTAGCTTCCTGTAGCTGCAACGCCCCCTCCTAGTGGGGGCTTTTCCTGATTCTTCTAATCCTTAGCACTCTCTCCTTAAGTTTATTTTATATTTATTTGTCTGTTCACTTATTTAGATTATTCCAGTAGAATGGGTACTACTTATGGGTAAGGCTTTGTTTTCATTTTGGTCATTGTAACCCTCGCACCTAATCCTGTGTTTTGGGCATAATGGACAAGTAATAATATGCTTACTGAGTTGGATTACATTGGCCACGTCTTAGCAACACGGATGACATAATTCTGATTTTAGAATATAAATTTTCTTGGGAACTGTTGGTATGACAAAATAATGTCATCCTTGTGTCATTCTTGTGAGATAGCTCTTTCAATCATTAAAAAAGGGGAAACATCACCCCATCTACTCATCCACAATGTGCAATATATGGAAAGATTGAGGATAGGATTATGATATAAGCTTATGATCCATGATTAAGTGTAGTCAGTTTTTACATTTTGTTCTCTCTTTTTCAAAGTGAATTTGATCAGTCCACAAACCATGATTTTCCATGGTCTAACCTGCTTTGTAACTTTATAGCATTATAGCAAAAAGTTTATTCTTCTAAAGCAAAGGAAGGAAGACTTTTCTAAGGTTTCTAGGAAGAAGGAGGAGTTCATTGCCCTTCCTTCTGACTGACTCCAAGGGGGTGACAGAAAAGAGTTTTCTGTGAAGAGTAGGGATGTTTTGCCCTACAGGGCCAAAAAGAGAAGAATTGAGCTAATTGGTCATTTGAAGGACACATTAATACTACAAATAAATTCTGTTTATCCAGCATCCAGGTACCAAATAACTGGAAAGCTCAGATGACCAAAAATTGACACCACCAAGTCATATATTCTGAACTCTGCCTTTTAGGAGAAAATGACAAAGATATCACAGGATCTGATATCCTAAATGTATTTTTCAAAGCAACTTTCAGGGTATGTGACTTCATAAAGGAGCAGATTCAGGGAGGTGCCAGGACCTCCCAATTTGGTGGTCCATTAGATGGCTCAGATGATTAGAACTAACGAGTCCCTTGTACCTGGGTATAGCTACAGGAGCTCTTGACTCACTGCACCTGGGAAATTGAAAGTTCTTTGAATAAGCATGAACTCTCCCTTTAAATGTCCTTTATGGAATTTTCTGATCCACGTTTTGGTTCCAAAACTTTTATTTTTGCTTAAAATCTTGTATTTTTCTTCCTTCTGCTACTGACCACTTTACTCCTCTTAGAAATAACCCCTTTGCCTTTGACTGTATGTAATCTCTGAAAACCCAGTATTGATCTCTCCTTGCCCATGCACAGCCATCCTTTGCTTCTGGCCCTTGATGGACTGTTTGACCATTCCCAAGGCTGAACATGGCAGCCTGTGAGACCTCGCCCCAATGTCACTGAAAATTTTCAAGTACTTTGTGCTTCAAGTCATGCCTGTGGTCCCAAGGTTAAACTGGATAGAGTGGAGTTCTGTTGGCTCCAGAAAGGCTGATTTCTCCCCAGTCCCTATTTATATTCCTCGTAATAATTCATTTTCAAATTGTAGTCTGTAAGTATGGCTGATGAGGCCTTTGAGAAGAGGCATTAAGGCGTAAACTTATTTACAGGTCATTGAAATATAAACTGTTAATACTGATCCACAAAACCTGATTGTGAAGTTAATAATGAATGACTATTATATGAGATAACCCATACAGAGTTTACAAGAGTACAAATAAAATAACTTAATCTTTCTCTCCTCGAGCTTACAATTTTGCACTCCTTTGTCTTGCTAATAACATCCAGGTCCTGTGCTTGGTAAGCCAATCATTTATTTTTCTTTATAACAGACCCCAAACCAAACTTATAGCCTCTCACAGAAAACCTATCATCAACTTTCTTTCCCTAGGGACTCTTGTCCCATTTCTCTCTGCCTGTTTATTTTTCTGTTATGGTAAAATTAATTATTAGGTCAAATAAAACACAGGTGCTCTATCAGCCACCACCACACCATCCATACATGGAACCATTGGTTACAACAAATAGAGAAGTTTTGAATGCTGTGAATGAGTTCACTTACCTTGGTAGCGTACTTTCCAGGGATGTACACATTGACAGCGAGGTTGATGCATGCGTTGACAAAGCTAGCTCAGTGTTTGGGAGGCTCTGAAGAAAAGTTTGGGAGAGAAGACTAACTATCAAACTGAAGGCGTACAGAGTCTTTGTGCTGACCTCATTGTATGCCTGTGAAATGTGGACAGTCTACCAGCGCCCTAAATTGCTTCCATTTGAATTGTCTTAGGAAGATTCTGAAGATCACCTGGCAGGATAAGTTACCAGATATTGAAGTCATGGCTTGAGCTGAACTGCCACTTATTCCACCTGTGCTTCAGAGAGCGCTATTCTGATAGGCTGGCCACATTGTTCAAATACAAAATAGACGCTTGCCAAAAAGACTATTTTATGGAGAACTTGCATGGGGCAGGCGATCATATGGTGGCCAGAAGAAGCAATACAAGGCAATATACTCTCAAGGTCTCTCTCAAGAATTTTGGATTTGACTGCAACATGGGAGACACTGACAGAGGACAGCTCAGCATGGCATGCCCACATCAGAAAGGGTGCTATGTTCTATGAGCAAAGCAGAATTGACACAGTACAAAGTAAACATGGGATGTGCAAATTTGGAGTATCCACCCCAAATGTTCACATGGACTATCTGTGCTCACTCTGTGGTAGAGCATTCCGAGCTCATATTGGTCTGATCAACTACAGTTGGACACACTGAAACTTGAGTTTATCATGGTGATGTCATTTTTGTCCTCTTCGAGAATGAAAGACAACAACCAAACCAACCAATCTGTTATGGTCATTCATTGGTTCAGTGGAATTTCTCTGAGTTTCTAAACGAGATATGTCCTTTTCCCCCTTCAAAAGGAGAAAACTTTCCTTTTTGCTCTAGCTTTTGCACCTGACAAGTAGAAGCAAATAAGACAGAGTTTTTTGTATGATGGCCACCTTTGGCAGTTAAATCAAGTCAATACAAATTTATTAAATATCAGCTATGTGCCAGAGGAGGCAGTTAGGTGAAGTAGAGAATAGTCAGGTCTGGAGTCAGAAATACTCATCTTCCTGAGTTCAAATCTGGCCTCAGACAGCTGTGTGAACCTGAGCAACTCACTTAATTGTTCGCCTCAGTTTCCTCATCTGTAAAATGATCTGGAGAAGGAAATGGCAACTCACTCCAGTGTCTTTGACAAGAAAAGCCCAAATAGGGCCACAGAAAAGTCAGACTCAACTGAAATGATTGGACAACAACAATGTACTAATCTCTGGGGATAATAAAAAGAAAAAAAACATGATGCTGATCTCAGGAACAAAGAGCTCACAGTTGAATGAGGGAGACATTGTTCAAACAACCATGTGCAATTAAAATGTATGCAGGATATCTTGGAGATTGTCTCAGAGGTTATGGAAAACTGAGGCTTATTACAGAAAGCAGGATGTTAACTGAGACTTGACAGAATCCAGGGAAGCCAGGAGGTAGGGATGAGGAGATGGAGCATTCCAAGCTTAGGAGAAAGTCAGTGAAAATGACAGGAATAGGGGATACTGTCTTGTGGGAGCAACAGGAAAGAGGCCAGTGTCATAAGATCTCAGATTATGTGGGAATAAATAAGCAAAAAAACCCTGGAAAGGTAGGAATGGGGCATGTGGCAAAGGGTTTGAAAAGCAAAAAGGAGGATTTTATATATGTTCTTGGAGGTGGTATGGAGCCACCAGAACCTTTGGACCCCCTTTCAGAATAATATTTTGTTGCCAACATTCATAATTAAAAGAAATACTAAATTTCAGTTAGAGGTTAATAAAAATAAAAATGTGTTTTTTTCTCATCCAAGTATACCAGCTCCCTTAAATCTAATACCAGGTTAAGAAGCCCTGATGCTATATACAATGCAAACCTCTAATTTTTGACGTTCAGAATAATAACGCAGACCCACTACAGATCTAGAAAGTGCCTTCTGAATCATCAAAGTTTAAGTAATGATTATGGGGGCTCAGTAAATGGTTAATGGCTTAGGGTAGTATTATTGCCTCTCTTTTTGCTGATAGGAAAAATGAGATGCAAGAATGCACAGCCAGAAGTGAGGCTGACTCTCAAGTGTTTAATTATGGGAATTTTTCCTCACTCAGATTAAATTTCTTGGAGTGAAATTTTTTTTTCCCATTTTTTCTGAGAATTTCATGACATAGAAAAGAATCCGTTTCTTACATTTTCATTGAAACTATGCACATTTAGGAAAGCTTTTCTCTCATAGTGAGGGAGGTATAGCAAAAAGGACAAAGCAATTTGCAGGGGTTAATGTGGGCAGGTTTGCAAAGCATCACTGAAATGGCATCTCCTTTGTGGGATTTGTGCACAAGGTTCTTTACAATTCTTTTGAATATGTGTGTGTTTCCATATGGTCTTTTGTATTCTACCTGCCCTCATCTTCCTTTACATTTTTTTTTTTTTATCACTTGTTCCTCAGACCACTCCCCCCTCTTGAACCACTCTGCTCCGTTGACTTGTGTGACGTTCCAGTTTCATGGCTCTTTTGATCTCTCTTGACCAGATTCACGTTTCAACTGCACTCTCAGAACAACAGCTCCCTTTCCCAATTCCTCTTAAAGTGTTATCTTTGCCCAATAGAAGGTAAACTCCTTGAGGGTAGGGATGACCTCTTTTGCTTGTTCTATTTATATTTCCAGTGCCTGGCATGTAGTAAGCACTTAACAATGAATGTTTCCTCTCTCTCTCTGTTTCATTCTGTGTCTCTGTCTGTCTGTCTCTCTCTCTCCTACTTTATTGCTGCTTCTATTTTAACTTTGCTTGCTGCTCCTCTTCAAAGGTTTTGACCTTGGTTCTCTTTTCTTTGTGCTGTCTGTTAGTGAGATTACCTATGCTTCTGACTTAATTACTTCAATCCATTTGAAATAATTTATTAATAATAATAGCCAGCATTTATATTGCACTTTGAGGTCTGCAAAGTACTTTACCTGTGTTTTCTCACTTGATTCTCACAACAACCATGGAAAGTAGGTGTTATTATTATCCTTTGTTTACGGATGATGGAACTGAGGCAGGATGAGGGTAAGTGACTTGTCCAGGGTCACATAGCTAGTCATTGTCTATGACTGGATTTGAACTCAGGGCTTCCTGACTCCAGGTCCAGCACTCTATCCATTGTGCCATAGAGCTGCCTACTGACCAGATCCATATTTTTACCTAGAACCTCTCGCTAAAATTCTTCACTTCTTGCTTGATATCAAAAGGGTAGCTAGGTGGTATAGTGGATAAAGCACTGGGCCTCTTATCAGGAAGATTCATCTTCCTGAGTTCACATCTGACCTCAGACACTTACTAACTGTGTGTCCCTGGGCATGTCACTTAGCCCTGTTTCCTTCAGTTTCGTCATCTCTAAAATGAGCTGGAGAAGGACATGGCAAACTGCTCTAGTATCTTTGTCAAGAAAACCCCAAATGGGCTCACAAAGAATCACACATGATTGAAAAACAACTGAACATTCTAGACTAATTGCTTGATATTGCCTCCTGAATTTCCTACCAGTGCTCCAAACTCAACATCTCCAAAAATGAAATTCTCATCATTTCTTCATCCTGTCTACTTGGAACAAACAAACAACAGAAACAAAACCAGAGCCCTCTTCTCCCAAGTGCTCTTTTCTCTTGCTGGCATCTCCCCATTACCTCAGGCTGATGACCTCTTAGTCATGTCTCACTCTTGCCTCTCCCTCACCTCTTCCATACAATCAGTTCCAAGTCCTATCAATTCTATCTCCGTTCTATCTCTCAAGCCTTCCCCCTCCTCACCATCTTGCTGCAACTACTCAAGTTTAGGCACTTGTCCCTTCTCCTTTATGCTATTATAACCGGAACCAACCATTTTTGTCTCCTTTTCATTCACATTCCTAACACTGAAAGGGACTGTCTGAGACCCTGTAGTTCAGTCCATCATTTAAAAAATGAGAAAACTGAGGGCCAGGAAGACTGTGAGTTGCCCAAAGTCTTGTAGGTGTGAGAGGTGAGATTTTGGCACAGCTGGAACCTGAACTCAGGAGCTGTTCCAGAAAAAAATAGACTTTCTACTTGTCTACCACATTGTCTCTTGATGGTAGACTATTGTTTCAGAATGAGAGAGAGAGAGATAGAGAGAGAGACAGAGAGAGAGAGAGAGAGAGAGAGAGAGAGAGAGAGAGAGAGAGAGAGAGAGAGAGAGAGGAGGCAGCCAAGTGAACTCCACAATCAAGGTTTCTTTGACATTCTCCTGGGAGTCACAGAGTTAAGTTTTGCCAGAGTCCTAAGGGCTTTTTGTTGTTATTTCTAATGTGTTAACTTCTGAACCTAATCAAAGCAAGTTACATATAGATAAGTATATAATAATACAAATTAAAATTTCCACGTGGAGCAATTACTGCTGCTAAATTAGAAAGATAAATGCAAACCAATTAGAGACAGCGCTTAATAATTATTGGCTGTTTGAAATGTGGATTTTTCCTCTCTCTGTGACCACAGGAAGGTGACATGAAGATGAATTAGGGTGGTTAAGAGTTACCTCCAAAGAGTTTATTTATTTTTAGGTAAAGTGCTTCAGGAGCCTTCCTGAAATGCTCAGCTGCCCTTAAGTCCCCTGTCACACCTTAAAGCTGTTCCATATTTTCAGCCAGGTTTGCACAGGTATCTTGGGAATTCAATGATTTATATGAAATACTGCCACAAAGAAACTGGGAAATAATTAAATCTAAGCTAATGGGATGTACAGCAACAGAACTGATGGGAGTTACAACACATCCTCTGCAGTATTTTTGAAAGCTGTGGCTTCATTGGGGCCAATATCTGAGTTCTTTACAGTAAGAGGAGAAAAGAAAAAGATTGAGTGATTAACTCTTACTTAGCTGTAGTAATAGATGACAGTAAGATGGTATACAAATACACAGACTATTCACGAGTCATATCCGAGTTACTGCTTACACCACACCTATCACATATTTTCCTAGAGCTAGTGGGTCACACAGATGACAACTCTCGACCTACCTCCTTCGCTCTTTTCATTCTCTGGTGGAAACATTTACCAGCAGTGAAGTGACCAACATAGAGGTAATAAGAGGGAATCAGGGGAGAAGAAAGAGGCCAAATGATCTTCTAAAGGAATTTCAAGAACAGCCCTCCAATGATCCCAAAATGTTGATGCTAGCATCAGTAAGGGGGTCCTGTCATGTGATTTGGCTAATTGTTCATCATTTCCCAATGGGAGTTTCACAGGGTGATTTCTGCCTAGCAAATATATAACCAACATCAGGCTTGATGTCAGTTGTCAGAGGAGACCTGAATTCTGAAAGTAGGCCAAAAAATGTCTAAATCTCTTAAACTTGAGTGTCAAAATTGAATTATGAATTCATTGTCTAGAATTTTAGCCTTGGAATTTTAAATATCTATGCATCTTCCCTAATTTCAAAAGGGAATGTGTTTGAGATAATAATTTTCAATATTAATAGACCTACAGTGAACTAAATTAAGAAATAATAGTAGTTATATTGGAAATCTAAAAATTAGTAAACTCATGCCAATAAAAAAGTGGTATAAGGTAGATTGGGATTTTTTTTTTTTTTTGGTGGAGAGAAGTCTACATCTGTGATTTCATCAATGTAAGGATTTCTTCTATCAACCCAGGTAGCCAACTGTTTTACAACTTAAGTCCTTACACAGTTACCTGGACGTTCAATGGTTGTGACTTGCCCAGATTCAAACAGCCAGAATGGACAAAGAAAGCTTTGGAATCCAAGTATTCCCATTTCTTGAGGCACTTCTCTATTCCCTACCCTTACTGCCTCTCTCTACAGAGTGAAGTCTCTCTCTCTCTTTCTCTCTCTCTCTCTCCATATATATATATATATATATATATATATATATATATATATATATATATATATATATATATATATATATATATAAAAATATATAATATATATTTATATATATGAACATAGCTTTTTAAAAATGTATTGAATTAAATGTCATTAGTATTGTTATTTACAATCTCTAAGAAAAAATTTTCAGATTTTATTGGCTTGTGTTCATTCATTACTTCTAAACTATATTTCTCTTCCATATCCCAAGGCAAATAAAATAGTATCTAGATTCTGTAGGGTAGTAGTAGGAAGAAGGGTTTTAGGGTCCTCTTTTTAAAAAAATCCTTTCGATACTAATACAATACTTTCACTTGTATTCATTCCATTAAAACAGGTTAAAATCTTTTTTAATCCAATCATCTCATTAGTTGCCACTACAGTTCAGAAACATTGAATGTCTTTTCTGGGGGATCTAAAGTAAAAAGGATCATGAGAGTGTGGATTTCAAGTTGGAAGAAACCTTAAAGATTACCTAGAATCCAGTCCCTTCATTTTACTGATGAAAGCAATATAGTAGACAAAGAGGGACTTTCAAATTCTTATTAGTGGATTGCATACAACTGATATAAAAGCTCTTGAAATATCATTGACTTGGTCACCAGTCACATCCTAGCATCCATCCAGCTAGAACACTTTCTAGCTATGGGACTATGGACAATTTCCTTCACCTCTACCTACTATATGGAGTTGAAAAAAGGAAGTTCTTTGTAAGCCGTAGAATGTTCAACAAATGTGAATGCTTCATATCCATGAGACAGGTATTCCAGAGATCTTCATAAGTGAAGAAATTAACATATTGTTTGGAGGGGTTTTTTTTCTCTTTAAGATTCTCATTTCTCACTATCTGATACCTTAATACTAAAATGTTGTAGGTTAAAGAATGGAAAAGTGTGATTTTAAAAGAGTAATGAAAACATTAAAAATAACACAAGAAGAGAGTATAGGTAGCATGGTACTCCATAAAGCACAAGAAATTGTGAATTGTGAATGGATTGATTACAAGTTTCCTTGATACCTGTGATGGCAATCAAATTAAGATCATTTGATGTTTTTCTTTTACTAGAAGTGCCTCTGATTGAATAATGTGATTCAAGAAGATTCCCCACCCCACCTTGATGTGATTACCCTTTGTAGGAAGCTTGATTAGGGAAGTTGTTTTGCAGGAGGATCCCAAGTACCTTTTGTTTTTTCTGTTGAGGCACTGGATCAGAGGCTTATGCCTTCTGACTCTAAAAAGTATATAATTACTTTGAGGGTGAGGTCTTACTTTGGGGCTTAGTTTTTATAAGAAGTTTTGAGTGCCAGATGAGGACTCTAGGAAGCTGATTTAAGCAGCCCCCCAGCTTTGAAAATCTGGTTAACAGGGCTTCCCTCTCTGCCAACTATGGTCAGAAGTTGGACTGTCTGTTTAATTCAGGCAGAGGAAGCCATGTCTGTTGATCTTTGATTACTTTGGGGCTTTCTGACTAGAAGTGTTTGTTTGGAGTTGAACCCATTTGTTAAATTCAGACAGAAGAAGCCATGTTTGTTAGCTTGTTGATTTCTCTGTCTTTTCTTTGAAGTTCAAGGTGCTGATTCCCCTGAACTAGGTGAATGATATGAGGAATGATACATGTGCTTGATTAAAGTGATTGTTCATCCCTCAAAAGTTGCCTTTCCTTTTGTGAATGCAGATCTAAGAATGTGTGATGGCAGGCACCCCTGTGTTTGTTGGGGTGCCTACTATTACAATATTCTTGAACTCAACACTGCAGTATTATAATAGACTTATTTTTAAAAATAGATTATATTGAGAAACAATTTTGAAAGGATGTTGGAGTAAGGTCAGAAAATTCCAACCTCTCAAGATCCCCTCCCTCCAAAAAAGAGATAAAATAGCATCTTAGGGCAAATATAGAGCAGTAAAAGTAAATTAGAGTAGGGACAGAAGAGAGTTCTCATGGGATAATCGGACATCTGAAGAAAAATTCCAGAATGAAATGGTCCCTGTGAAGAGTAAGTACCTCCAGACTAGGGCCCCTTAAATAACACATGGAAAGCACTGGGGTTGGCTGCATTAAGTGGCTTCGTGACAGGAAACTTTACCCTGACACAGTGAGGAAAATTGGTGTCTGAGCTGGGAAAGACCAAGGGAACCTATGCTGACCAGGAACACCAAACCCACTTATGCTGCAGAGACACAGTTTGGAATGAGAAGGAACCAGCACACCCTCAGTGAGCACTGTGGCCACTTATAGCAGCCTGTATGTCTTGGCCTAGATTCTAGGCCAGAGGGGAGAGCTAAAGGAGGATCTGAAGCCAGAGGCACCATACCCCATACCCTGGGACAAGAGTTGATTACAAAAACAAAGGTACTACAAATTTTAAAAATGCACAAGCAAAGGAGAAAGAAACCAACCATAGATAATTACTATGAGAACAGAGAAGACTGGGGTTTGTCTTCAGAGGATATTAAAGCAGAGAAACCCTCTTCTACCCCATCAAATGGTTGCCTGTCCCAAAGTATCCATAGAAGAACTTAAAAAAGACTTGAAAAATCAAATGAGAGAGATTGAGGAAAAACTTTTAAAAAAAGAACAATCCAAGAAAAACAAGAAAATTTAGAAAAGTTAAAAGTTAACCAATTGAAAAAGAAGATCCAGAATCTTAAGAAAGAAAATGGCTCCTTGAAAATCAGAACCATCAAAGTTATGAGATCTAGAAATAATAAAACAAAATATAAAGAATGAAAAAATAGAAGTGAATGTGAAACATCTCATAAGAAAAACAACTGATCTGGAGACCAGATCAAGAAGGAAAAACATTAGAATAATAGGACTACCTGAAAGCTATGATCAAAATATAATCTTGATACATTAATACAAGAAATAATTAAATAAAATTGTCGTGAAGCATCAGAACAAAAGGGGAAAGTAGAAATAGAAAAAACCACCAATTACCACCTGAAAGAGATTCCACAAGTAAAATCCATGGGAATATCATAGTCATATTCCAAAAATCCTAGATCAAGGATAAAATATTAGTAGCAATGAGAAAAAAACAGTTTAAATATGATGATGCCACAATTAAAAGATCTAACAGTGGCAGCACTAAAAGACCACAGGTCTTAGAGCACTATATATCAAAGAGCAAAAGATTTGAGTTTCTGGTCAAAAATATCATAACCAGCATAATCTTGGGAAAAAAATGGAAATTTAATGAATTGTCAGACTTTCAGTACTTTGTAATAAAAAAAGAGACCTGAACTTAATAGAAGATTCAACATACAAGAGTCAAGAGAAATAGAAAGTGTATAACAAACAGTAATCACAAGGGGCTTAATAAGAACAGACTGTACATAAAAAGTATGTAGAAGACTGTTCTTAGTAATTGGGTAGTTCATAAGAAAGATTTGGGTAGACCTGAGTATGATATCACTTTAATAAGTATAACCATTTATGAATAGTTAAAAAGAGTAATTATCTTACACAAATGAGGCATGAGAGGAAGAAAGGACATGGAAGAAGTAGATAGGGATGTGAGGGCTGTTAGGTCTGGAAAGTTAATTTCATTGGGAGTAGGTTCAAGACATACACATATATATACAAACATACATTTATGTATGTATCCATATATACATATACATATATGTGTATATACAAGTGTACATATAGTTAGTTCTAAATATATATGTATATATACATATATAGTTAGAAGACAGACATGCATATCTAGAAGACTATAAAAGCCTTTTAAATTCAGAAAAAAATATAATATTAAGGGGATAGGGAGTGGGAAGAAGAAAAGAGAAGGATCTCTAGAGGTAAGGGTGAAGGAACAGGACAAAGGTGGGTATACAAGGGTATAGATTAATAGGTAATGGAGGGATTTGGAGGGGAGGCAGGTTAAATAATAGGAGGACAAAGTAGCAGGTGGAAGTAAAGTAGAGGAGTCAGGAGGAATGCAAAATAAGAGCTATGCAGAAACACAAAGATCAGGAGTAGAATTTGGTAGGGAAAGTATATGTTTATGTATGTCTATGTCTATGTATGTCTATATAAATGTATGTATATATCTATGTCAATGTATAAATACATCCACCCTTAATTATAAGAACAAAGTAAAAAGCGCACAGCAGAGAACAAAAGAACACTTATAAGGAAGCAAAGAAAAGATAACAGTTTTCAACAGAACACATAGTATTTATTGTATAGGCTTTCTAGAAATGGACATTCATTGCTCTATATTTTGAATTCTCTCTTATGTTCTACTGGGCACATGATATGCTTTTTCTTTTTTCATGTTTTGCATTTGTTTCAATATTTAGGTTTATTATGTGTTTCTTTTTCTTTTCTTTATTGTGTGTTTAAGTTTTAGTATTTAAGTCTAAAATTTAAAAAAAGAAAAAATTGATTATATTGATGTATTTTGTTTCTATGTAGCCTAGATTTCCCTCTGTATCTCTCACCCTTTTAGTCTCAGAGAGCCATACATTAAAACAAATCATTTTAGCCTTCTCTAGGGCAGGGGAAGGGAAAAAATAAATTTACTTTGTAACATTATCATATATTTAAAGGGAATAATGAGTTATACATAATAGATTTGCAGTTTCATGCACAATCATCTTTTTATTACGCTATGTTATGGAAATGCTTGTTTTATTCTATAAATTGAAAACAAAACACAAAAAGTAAAGCATTTCTAAGAAGAAGAAAGACAAAGAAAAAACCCAGCAAAGCCAATCCATACATTAAAAAAACATGATATAGACAACATTCCACAATTTTAGAGCCCTACTTCTCTAAAAGAGTAGAGAAATATGTGTACTTAGAGCTCTTCTTTGGGTGCAAATTTATGCTTTAAAGTTTTGCATTATTCATCTGTGATTGTTTTGTGATGGGCCTTTCTATTTACCTTGTTGTACTCACTGTGGGTATTGATTTCCCATGCTGCTCTGATTTCCTCCTCATTGTCTCTTATAACACAGTAATAATATGTCATTACAGTCATGTACTGCAGCTTATTAGGCTACTGTTCAATCAGCGGACATTTGCCTTATTTCTTCTTCTTTGTGACCACAAATAATAGATACTTTGATGCTTATCAAATTCTTTTTGTCAAAGACCTCTTCAGGTGTATGCCTAAGAGTGGAACCTCTGAGTCCAAAGGTATGGTCATTTTGGCCAGTTTATTTGCATAATTCCAAATTATTTTCCAGAATGGCTTGTGCATGTCTTAATTAACATGCTTATCTTTCACAACTCCTCTAATATTGACCATTTCAGTCTTTTGTCATATCTCCAATTTTCCGTATGAAAAGAGAAACCTCAGGGATATTTTGATTTGCCTTTCTCTTGTTTTAAGTTATTTGGAACATAATCTTTCTTAAGGCTATTTATTGCTGGCACTTTTTTTTAAAAGAACTCTTTGAAGATTGATGACCTTTGGCCAGCTGTGTTTTGGGGGATGGATTCTGATCTTATATGTTTCTCTTAGTTGTGTATATATTTTAGATACCAAACTTTTATCAGAGGGTTTTGATATGATGACGTTTTTCCCATAGTCAACCACTTCCCTTCTTTTCCTCAATGTGTTAGTTTTGTGCACAAACTTTACTATTTCATTATAGTAGGTTTCTGATGGAAATATGAAATGGGATTCAACAGTACCTATATGTATGCATGTTTGAAAGTTAAGTTATGGGCTTTGCACCCAGCTTTTCAAGATCCTCTCAGATTAGTGGCTTAGTGCCTGTCTACTTCTAGTCATTAGTCTTCTCCCTCCCCACTTTCTTCCCTACATGACAACTTTCTCTCTTGTTCTATTCTACTTTAAGTGCTTTTGATCAAATAATATTTATGAAGCACTCACATGCATATCTTTATAATATGATTAGGTATGCCTACTGAGACCTATTATTAAAATGATCTTTTTGATTCAAACCGTATGAATCAGAGTCAATTCTTTGTATGAATTCATAATATAAATTAGTCGTGCAAATTAGTTCAAGTCCATGGGATCAGGACCTTTAAAAAAATTATAGCCCTACAAGAAAACAAATTCTTGGAAAGTGAAATTTTTACCAGTAATTTGAATGATGACCCATTGCATCTGTGTTCTATATTTTTAGGCTTTTCTGATTGCCATCATAATTAAATTATGTAAGGGGGAAACACCCAAATAGGGTCTTGTTCAATCTTCCTTTTTTCCAGTTACTCAACATTACTCTAGTTTTATAGAACCATAGTTATATTAATGATTATTTATAAATATACACAGGAAATTTATTAATTATTAATTAATACTACTAATATAATCATTTGTTCATTTTAATTCACATCTTCCTTCTTTCTTTAATGTCACCAGTATCTTTCAATAAGTGCCTAAAGTGTTTGGAGTTATATGTTGTTCAATTCTTACCAAAAAGAAAAAAAAAGACCTAGTCTCAGTCAATATTTTCACACATGGAAAGCATAATTAAAATGAGTGATCTTTCTTGATCTAACAAGCAGTTAGTTATTCTTTACAAAATGTGCATCAACAATTTACTAAGCTTGATGTTGTCAAACTAACAACAGATTGGCAGTTGAGAGACCTTGGTTTAAGTCCCAGCTCTAACCCTCACTAGCTGTGCATCATTAAGGAAGTCATTTCAGATCTTTCAGTGTCAGGTTTGTCACCAGTAAATAACAACACTTATAATTCTTGCTTCCTAGGAATTATCTTGAGAAATATGCTTTGTAAAATTGCAAGATAAAATAGAAAAACAAACTGTTACTAAGCCAACAGAATTCACCACAATTCCATTTTTTATCTTGACCTCTGTATACATCATCTTTCTTTTGATTATAGAGAATATAAGGGCAAGTCCTTTCTTTCCTACTAGCTTTGACCTGCTCTGTACACAGTGTTTTATATTCAGTGGGTACTGAAAAAAATATTCTTCGCTGGGGCTGAAAGACCTTTCTTGTAAAGGAAGTTATCAGTAGAAATATGTTGAGGGCCTATGGCTTATAGAGAGACTAAAATGAAAGATCAAATAAAAGCCAAATTCACAAGAATTTAATGCTGAATTAAATCAGTTTTTCAAACTTGTGTGAATCCTTTCATGGCGATTTTCATTTGGTATAAATTAGAAATTTTTTTAGAAAGGTAACAGTCATTACATTATTATGACAGTCCCTGCTCTTCTGCTCATAATAATGTTGTGGCAGAGGGCAATATATAATTTGAAACAATGCACTGCTTTTGGGACTTTCACAAGGGTTCCAATTATGAACCTATTGTTAAGCCTATTAAGAAATGACCAAAAGTTTAGTTTAAGAGAAGCCTGGGAAGACTTGTATGAACTGATGCAAGGTGAAGTCAGCAGAACAATTTATGCTCTGAGAACAACATTGTATCAACAAGCAGCTTTGAAAGACTTCAGAACTAGGAGCCATAATTTTAGAGGACTGATAATGAATCATGCTACCCATCTCCAGACAGAGAGGACTCAAGGTGCCAAGTGAGACATATATTTTTGGACATGGTCATCGTGGGAATTTGTTTTTCTCCATTATGCATGTTTGTCTCTAGGATTTTGTTTTTCTTTCTCAAATGGGAAGGAAACAGGAGAGAAAGGGGAAAAAGTTTATGAATTGAAAAAAAAAAGTTGAATTTAAAAAAATAGAAAGTCCATGACTTCTGTATATTTAGGTAGAAAAGCCGTGGTCCTTTGTAGACATAAGAGTTGTGGAATAAAGCCAAGTCTTTAATCCATCATTTTTGTGGAGTTTCCTCTAATTCCTTCCTGGAAATGACTGTAGCATTAACATTACTTAGACATTACAGTCCATTTCTGATCAGCGAGGTGATATTTCAAATAAAAATAAGGAGTTATGTAAAGAAGGTAGTTAGGAAAAAAAATCTGAACATTGCTTTAAGAATATAAATGTTCCAAACCAGTATTTGCTGTCTGGAAAGCACAAACTTTGGTACAGAACTGTAGGAGAGCCTGGGAAAGGCTTGCATTACCATCCTGGGTTTTTTCCATTGAAGGAATGAAAATAGTTTAAAAATCTTTGACATGCCCGCTCAGTGTGCTGATTAAATGTGGAAATTGATCCCCACCAGGGAGGATGTGAGTTTCTGTGTTAGATTCTTTGATAGTGTTCCCACAGGGCTGTGAGGAATTTTAAATACAGAACACATTATTGTATCTTTACAATATTACTCAGAGTTGTTTTTCTTTCCTAGTTTTCTTGTTATCTAGTACAAACTAAGAATATTTACATATATATGTATATAAGTCGCATAATCAGCAGAGCAGCAACCTACCAGATGTAAAATGCCAGATTTTGCCAAGTTATATAGATTTCATTTATAGATACTCTGCTATTTTATTGGGGGCAGGGAGGAAAAGGAACAGCACTTATTAAGGCCTTATGTGAACCAGGCACTTTTCTAAGTGTGTACAAAAATAATCTCATTTAATCTTCAAAAATATGGGGAAACTGAAACACACAAGTAACTTGCTCAGGGTCACACAGTTAGTGGCTGAAACTAGATTTGAACTCAGGTGTTTCCGGGTTCCACGCTCTATCCACTGTACCTCCTATTTATAAACTGTTCTTCATATATAAAGGTGTTATTTCTGAGCCTCCATCAGCTTACAATCACTCTGAGGTCTTATCTCCCACTATAAGGATAATAGGTTTGCACAGACTTATAAAAACCCTCACCCATTTCACTGTTTCACCACCATATTACAAAAAATGATTTCAATGTAATTCGCACAGCTGATGGCATAGTCAGAAATTTCCAGACTTAGAACCTTAGCATAGGATGGGATTTATAATTCAATTAAAAAACACTTATCAAGTGTAGGCATTATGCAGCATAATGAATTTTAGAGACTACTTTCCAGCCCCTCCTTCTACAGATTGAGGATTTCAAAGCCAGGGATATGAATTAAGTTGGCCAAGGTCATATAACTAGGAATTGGCAGAGCAGAATTTAGGACCCCAGGTCCTTACTTCCAGTCCATTAACCTCTCTACAATGCAACACTCCCTCCAGAGCTACCATGTAGTAATTAATACATTTTAAGGGAAGGTTCTGGCAGAGTTGGATGATGATATTCAGAAGTGTCCGAGAAATCTGAACACATCACAGGATTTAGCTGTGAAAGGATCTGGACTCTCGTACTTAAAAAATGTATCTGAAAGTATGTTTCAGTATCCTGTCATTGAAAGAAAGATGAAGGAAGAACTGTGACTGAAAGACAACTCTTATTTCTGTCCCACTGCAGAGAAAACTCTAACTAGTCTTTAGTTATAAAGCAGAAAATGACTATTGAATGGTTTGCAGTAGTTCTTTCTAGGACCAAAGAATTTCTACTCTCCTCCATCCAAGCATTATCATTTCCTCATGATGAATATCATTTGGACTTTTCTTTCTTCTTAGAGAGTTCCTCCATAACTGGAAATAAAATATCAAGTTAATATTGTAATGCTTTTTGTCCTGGACATTGAGAACTTTTACTAACATAACATTCAAGAAAAAAAGAAAACCATGTCTCTCTTTGCCTTGCCTTTCTAAAGGGCTCTTTTTATGAGCTTTTCCTTGAGTATTTATTTTGTGTGTGTGTATGTATGTGTGTGTGCATATACATATGTTGTGCGCATACATGCCAGTGGGTGGGGGGAGAAATGCTATATTTAAAATAGAGTGAGATATTTCTTCATCTATCTATGCTCTTACACTGCAGGGTCCTTCTGACTCTTCCTATGTTTTCTCTTTCTATCAACTATCTTCTTTCTTTTCCTTTGTTTCAGCCTTTTCATTCCATTTTCCACTTTTAACTAGCTTCCCTCTTCTATACTAATTGATCTGGTTTACTTATCTGAAGTCTATAAATTTCCTGTCCTAGGATTTCTCTCCCAAAATTTAGTCCTACATCTGACTGCCTATAGACACTTGCCCATTGGTGTTCTACCCTCACTTCCAAGTAAATCTATTTAAAAAATGCAGTCCCTCATGTTTCATTCCGAAGTGGTTCCTTTTCTCAAGTTTTCCATATTTGTTAACTGCACCACTATTTTTTTCTCATTTACCTAGGGCCAAAACCTTAAGGTCATTATCAACTTAAAACTCTTCTTGATCCCCCATATCTAATTACCAAATCTTTTGAAGTACTTCTTGTAGCCATCACTTTCTGTTCATGTCCATAAGCCACACTTCATCTAGGTCCCCATCACTTCATGCCTGAATTGTTGCAATAACCACCAACCTGGGAAATAAAAGCTATTGGCCAAGGAGGATGAAGGTGAAGCAAGTGATAATCATCATGTAACTCATAAAGACTCATTTTAATTGTATTTCTAAGGCAGAGCCACTGTTGGTTATAGGGATGAATGATGTCTTTTTCTTCTTATACAAACTCAATAATTGTGAAGAACAATCTTCCTGTTATATAAAGGACAGGCAAAAATATGGAAATATTTAAGTGATAATTAGCCAAGTGATTCCTGTTGTTGTTCAGTTATTTCAGTTGTTTCTGACTCTTTGTGACTCCACTTTGGGGGTTTTCTTGTCGAAGATGCTGTTTTGCCATTTCTCTAGCATCTATTCTAAATTACCTCTCCTCAAAACCTCTCTAACACTTCCTTCCTGCCTCTCTCTCAGTAGAGGAACTCATCTGCTTTATTGAGAAAATACAGGCCATCATTAACTTCTTCTCTAATACTCCACACCTCAAAATTTCTTTATATCATCCTATATTCTATATTCTCTTCCAGTCTAAAAGAAAGAAGTATCCTTTTTATTATAAAGGCCAACTCCTTTGTGTCTTTCGTTCTGTCTCCTTCTGTGTCCACTGGAAACTTGTCCCTTTCGTTATTCTATCTCCCTCTTATCTTCAAATTCTCCATATCTCCTGGTTCCTTCCTTGTTGCCTAAAAATGTCTCACTTATCCTTAAAAAAAATTTCTTACACCTTTCATCACCTCAAAATATTCTCTAATAACTCTCCTCTCTTTCATAGCCAAACTCCATGGAAAATGCCATCTAAACTTAACATGCTGTCTATATTTCTTAACCTTCCACTCTTTTGTCAATTCCTTTTAATCTGACTTGTGTTAAAGATCTCCCCCACCTATTAATAGGCCTCAATACCTTTTGTTAATTTCTATTGAGGCACTGGGTCAGAGGGTCCTGCCCTCATGCTCTGAAAAGTATATAAATAATCAGAGATGGAGTTTTGTTTTGGGGCTTAGTTTTTGGAAGAAGGTGTATGTCACATGAGACTCTGGGAAGCTGCTAAGGAGCTCCCCAGCTTTGAAAACCCAGATGTTAGTGCTTCTCTTTCTGGTAACTATTTATGTATTGCTTATGGTCAGACAGTTAGAAGTCCTATTTCCTGATCTTTATTTCTCTGTTTGTATTTTCTCTGAAGTTCAGGGTGCTGACTTTTTTCCCCTGAAATAAGTGAATGATACATGTGCTTGATTAAAGTAGATTGTTGCCCCTCAAAAGTTGCCTTTCCTTTTATAAAAGCAGATCTAAGAACCTGTACAGCAGGCCCTCCTGTGTGTGTTGGGGTTCTTGCTGTTACACTGCCCTTTCCTAGTTTTCTTTCTGCCTGACTTTTCCTTCTCATTCTCTTTTTCTGGATCATCCATCATCCTACTGATAATCATAAGTGTTCTCCTAGTTAACTTTTTGGGTCCTTTTCTCTCTCTCTCCTTAGTAATCTCTAATGCATTCATTTAGTGACTTTATGACACCCAGATATCTGTAGCTAACCTTAATTTCTCTCCTATACCTCATTTCCACACCAACTACCTTCTAGACATTTCCACCAGGGTGCTCCATAGACATCTGGAACTCAACATGTCCAAAAAACAAAAAACCTCAAGATCAGACAAGCACAGTACATTCAGAAGCTTCTCTATAAGATGTCTAAAGATATCTTGCCATTTGTGGTTTTATTTCCCTCCTTCCATTACCAGCCATTATATTGAGTTGCTTTGGGGGAGTTTTTCATGGTAATATGAAGGAAGATGAGAGCTTCTGTCTGCTTCACATCTCCTGAATTTACCCCTACAAACTTGGTAGCCTGTCATATATTTGATTTTGAAGGACTGAATGTACTTGTTAATATAGAAAATGTGATTGATTCAACTTTAAAAAAAATAATTGTTCAGAAAATCCAGCCTTCTGGCTTTGAAACTGGTCTTTAATTCCCTTGGGACTCCTCCTGCCTGTGTTTCATGGGTTGTTGCAACTGTAGCTCTCCTTCACAATTTTTTTCAGTTCCCTTTTCTCCCTGAGGTTTACTTGTCTGGATTCTGCTCCAGTTTCTCATCCTCCAAAACAAAAATGAAGCATCGGTTTTGGATGACAATCTGGCCTGCAGACTTATTTGGAAAGAGAGGAAGCTTTTGCTGAGGATACTCCTGTTGGCTGCTTTATTTGGCAAGCTTTGGCTTTCTCTCTGAATCGGAGGCTAGCTTTTTGGCTTTGATTTCCTCCTCCCTTTCTCCTTTTGACCCCTGGCCTCATTGCAAGGCCTACTGGGGCTGAGGGAGCGTGTGGCTTCTGGGCATATGGCAGCTAGCTCATGAGCTTTGAAGAAAAATGGGCAACGAATCACAAAATGAGTCCCAATCTGGAAAAATGCAAAACCATGCATCTGGAGAAACCTAATCAGAAGCCCGAATATTCTGGATGAGAAGCCCTAATTCTGGCAACCGGATATCGATCTGTAGATTGGCTTTGCTGAAATAACACCCAAGTTAGTCAGCACATTGGGAGGAGCAACCCACACACAGTCTTATCCACTTCTGGACCAGAGAGCTCTTGAATTCCCCTGCACAATCTGAAGAGAGAATTATAAATTAAAGAGGATTTACAAAAACCATTCGCAAGCTGAAGGGATAGATATATGGGAAAGGTCACAAGGGTTAAGTGCTTTTGTGATAAGTTGGCCACACAGCACAGACCTAGAAGGGACTGGGTAATCATAGCTCTATGGATGTCAGATTTGAAATGGGAATGCAAATTTCCTTGAGACCTTGATTAACTATGATAATTAGAGGCTGGTTGATTTAAATTTCTTTTGGAATCAGATTTAGAGCTAGAAGAGCCCATAGATGGTATCTAATTCAGTCTCTTCATTTGAAGGATGAGACCCAGAGTAACTTAGACAAAGTTATGCTAGTAGTAGTAATTAGGCTACATATCTAGTAAGTTTTATTATTCTTGTTATTGAAAATCTTTCTGAAGTGCATCAGTATATTTTCCTAATTTAGCAAATTAAGTCCTGGACACCATAATGTGTCTTTGTTTCTGCCTCAGTACCTTGTACATGGTATTATAGAAATTAGAGTTGGAAGGGACCTTCAAGATAGAAGTCAATTTGCAAATACAGAAGCTGGGCCTAGAAAGTTTAGGTTCCTGGTCCATGGTCACAAAAGGAACTATTGGTAGATCTGCATCTGGTACCCAAATTTCTTCACTTTTAGTCTGCTGTTATCCTTATTCTACCTTGATACCTCCCCTGTTCTGCTCAGTGAACATTTCCTTGATTGTCTAAATTTAAGAAAGTGAAGGAGAAAATATTAGCAATTCAAAGTAAACTTAAAAGTGTGTGGTACATATATTTCCCCACCCCCCCATCCAGAGTCTGCGTTAAACATTTACCCAGACACTGCTGCATTTAGGTCTAATATCGCTCAAGGTAGAGTTGATCAGAACATCTAACAAGGACCACAGTTTGAAAGAGGTTGCCTTCTGCCTCTTTGCAATTCATGCCGTTTAGAGACTATTGGCAATGTCAATAATGCCACTTTTGCCCTCAGCTTTCTTATTACAGAGAAAACAATTATTAAACTAAGTTATATTCTACTTTAGAAATCAAAAAATTTTTCATCTGGACACGTGATTTCTACAGTATTGGGAAACTTCCTCTGTCAGTGAAACGTTTATAAAGTTTAGTCTTACTTGGAGTTCCAGGTTATAAAGTGACATGCCTAGGGTCACACAGAAAGTTTGTGTTAGTAGTCAGACTTGAAAGTATCCTTAGTTCATAGATTTGCTCTTTATCCACTCTGTAGCCCTGTCTCTCCCAAGTGGGACAAAGTCATAAACATGACAATGTCCTCTGAAAAGATGACACTTTTTTGTTGCTAAAGAACCCAGAGGGTGGGGCAAAGCTTAAAAGATAATATGTTTATTTATTCATACCTAAATTGCATTTACAATAAAATTAAATTTTAGTATCATAAAAATGGAAATGTAACAAGTGCTTAGAAAACGAACAGCCAAGTGGTCCTTCAGTGCAACTTGACTTATATACTGAAATTAATTTCCTTTGAGTCTTCTTGGCTTGTATTGATGTTGTGCTGTTCAAACAATTAAAAAACTCTCTGGTACTTTCTTTAAAAAAAGATAATAAAGCAAGAATGGGGAAGATCAGTTACCCCTGCCCCATGTTTATGATGATCCAGCTAATTTCTTATCTTTTGATTTGAGCCCTTTGAACCATCATCCTGTGCATGGATTTCTCCATTAAACAAGAATGAAACATAAGCCTTGCAGAGGACCATATAAGAGAAACAGAAAAATAGCTTCATTACATCTTGCAAGCACCTCTCCCTTTGGTGCCCTGAGAGCAGAGGGCTTAATGTCCCATTATATCTAACAATATGCATAACAAGATTGTGGCCCACAAAGTTACCTAAGCCCTTTTAAAATAAATATTTGATCAATATTTATTTGGGGGCATGCCATTTTGGGGGAAAAAGCTCTTGCTTTTCATAACAATATTGCACTGTAAAATCACTTTACATCCCAATTTGCTTGGTTACCTAAACACTCTGATCGTGCCCGTTGTGGGAAGAGTTGACAGCATTCTAAGTGATGCTCAAGTTGGAAAGGGAGGGGTGGTGTGGACAGTGTTGGCTTTGGACTCAGGGCACCTGAGGTTTAAACCTGTCTCTGTTAACTGTTACTTTAGTGATATTGGCTAAATCACCATGTCACCTCTCCATGCATGGCTCAAAATGAGGAGCTCCGGCTAGATAATCTCTAAGGTCTCTCCTGATTCTAGTTCTTATGTCCTGGAGAGATGTAAGACATGTACTTATATTTAAAATAAAGTCATCAAGTATTCTGCATCTAGCAAAGGCTTGCTATGTGCAACCACAGCTATGAATGAGTTGGAAGACAGACCTTTCCATGACAGATAAGCATTGTAAATGGAAGATTATGATGTACACACAGGCCAGGTCCAACTACTTTCTAGCATCAATTCCTCATGCCTACTAAGCCCTCTTGGATCATAATTTCCAAGTGCATTTAGATCATATGAAACGGGTGCATAGGGTTACTTTTGGATCAGGCTATCCAAGTGTGTCTAGATCACAATGTAATGCATTCGTAGGGTGATCACCCACACTGTAGCATCTCACACCTCTCATACAGAGCATGTGATCTTTATATTCACTCTCCAGTCTGGTCCACTCAGTCCAGGCTTCCCTTGCCTTTTAGGATGGGGTGGGGGGTCCTAAGTTCCCAAAGAAGAATGTGATTATGCTCAAACTCTCTCAGAGTTTGAGGGCTAACTCTCTTAATACCAACATTTATGTACTGTTTACTACATGCCATACTATTCTAAGTACTTTACAATTATCTCATTTGGTACTCACAACAACCCTGGGAGGTACAGGGGCTATTATCCCCACTTTACAGATGAGAAAACAGGAAAACAGGTTGAATGACTTGCCCAGTGTCTAAGATCAGATGTGAACTCAGGTCTTCCTGATTGCAGGATGAACTTTCTGTCCACTCTTCTGCTCCCTAGCTGCCCAGTTTCTTGAAGGGGAATATACTCCCCCTTACTCATCACTTTAGTACCTGAGTCACCACTTCTGCATTTCCATTTACACAAAACTGATCAGTCATAACAATAACAACACTTTTTTTCTCCTTAACATGGCTATTTACTTATCCAAAGAAAAGCACAAAAGAGACAATAATATCATTTGTATTTACATCAAAAACAGGAATGATCAAGTACTTCAAAGTCCCCTTATAAATCAGCGTCACACTCTCTCACCAATGCACTCCATATCTGTGAGGGAGAGTAAGCAAACATCTCCCATAACCTGCCAAAATGGAAAATGATGGAAGAAAAACCCACATGTTCAGGGTAACTCCACTGTGTAATGAAAAATGTCCGTGTCCTCTTTCTGTTTCCTTGGCTGCCAACAGATGGTCCCTGATGAGTGTGGCTTCTGATTCTTCAGCTTCCAGCTCTAAGCCTTACAATGGTATGATCTTGGCAATGGGGTTGGGATGTTAGGGACGTTGGGATGCCTCCAGCTTGGCTTAAGGACACTTACCTTAAGAGTCCCAGCTGAAGCTTTACTTTCATCAAAGTCAGGAAATTGGATGATAACATTCCCGAGAATAGATAGGTCCTCAGCACTTAGAGTGGGAGGAAAGCATCCCTCCCGAAGGAAATAAAAGGGAAAGCTGAGGATTCTAGAGCAATAATTCTATCTCATTAGCCCACACATCCATAACTCTTCATATTTCTTCCCAGATATTAGCTATCCCGCTTGCTCTGATGTGTTATCAGGTTAACTTGATAAGGGAATAACAATAGTACCTTTATATCATAGATTAGAAGTATTCTTGGAAATCATCTAGCCCTTCTCCCTCACTTTGCAGATGAGAAAACTGAGTGTCAGAGAAGTACATGACTTTGCCCAGATCATACAGATAAAAAGAGGCAGGACTGGAATGCCAAGCAAGGTCATGGGACTTCAAATTTAATGGTCTTCATTCTATATCACAGACTGGAGGGGTTTACAGGCAGTTAGGTGGCACAAGGAACAGAGCCTGGGTAAGTCACTTAACCCTGCATACACACACACACACACACACACACACACACACACACACACTTTATGTGTGTATATATATTTATATATATTCATATATATATAAATATATATACACACATATATATACATACATACACGAGATTGCTATGTAGGTCAGTGGATAGAGTGCTGGACCTGGAATAATCTAGCTTCAAGCACACCCCTGACCAAGTCATTTAAAATCTCTCTGCCTCAGTTTCCTCAACTGTAAAATGAGGATCATAATAACATCTACCACCAACGATTATTGTAAGGATCAAATGAAGTAATAATTGTGAAACAATTTGTACAATCTGGTATATAGCAGGTATTTTACACACACACGCACACACACACACATCCACACATATGTATGTAAATGTTTTATATATTTCTTTCCTTTCTTTCACCCTCTCTCCTTTCTTCCCTCCTCTCTTCCTTTCTTCCTCTCTTCCTTTTTTCCTCATATCTGATCCTCCAACAATATTGTGAGAAACATGATATTATTTCCCCCATTTTACAAATGAGGAAACTGAGAAAAAGTATAAGTGATTTGCCTAGGGTCATATTTGATAGCCAGATTTTCTTGACTCTAAGTTAGCCCTATCATTGCCCTGTTTAAGTATGACAAAGCTAAGACCACTTCTTTGAAGACAGACTGCAAAAGTAGAATCTGGACATAGCTCCACCACTGATCCATATTGCTTGCTGCATGTCCCAATGTGTGATTGACTGTGTCTGCTTCCTTATATGAAACCTTGCAGCAATTAGAACTCCAGGGTGCTCTTCATGCTTGAATGATTCCAGGAGACTGTTCAAGATGTAAGTCTCCACGGGATCAGCTATCTCCAAAGAAGCTACAATTTTTATTAAATATCATTTCAGGCTGGTCAACCAACTTCCATCTTATTGTGAGAGCGTGACAGTTGCAATTCTTGGGAATGGTCACTGTACTGTTTGGATTTTTGTTTAAACTCTGAAACTGTTGGATTTGCCCTCTGGAGCAGATTTAAAAGCTAATGAGCAAAGATAAACAAACAAGATAAACAGTAGAATCACCTACAACCATACTGTTAGGAACAAGAAAAATTCTGAAGACGGTCAATCAATCAACAAGCATTTAATAAGCATCAACTATGTGGTAGGCACTGGGATGCGCAGTAGCAAGCAATAGAGTGACAAATGAAAGTAATAAAAATAAGATCATGAGGAGGGATATCAAAAGACATTGCTTCTAATCCAGGTTTTACTAAAGTAATAGGGACTGTCAATGAATCTGTATGACATTGGCCAAGTCATTTACTCTTGCTTGGCCTCTGTGGCCCAATCTGAGAAATAAGATCATTATTCTCAATACTTGATGTCTAAAGTTCGTGCCTGACATCTGCTAGGGTACAGCCTACCTGAGAAATTTGTTTAGCTGATTGGTTAACACATTTGAATGAATAGGTCAGAAGGAATTAATTACTTTTGACCGAACTATGGACAATGTTTGGAGTCACATGGCCTTAAAAAAGTTGGTGAAATTTCTAAAATTTTAATTTATCAAATTATGACTGATACACATGCATATATGTATGTCTATGCATAAAAATATACATGTAGCAATAAATCAGTGAGTAAACATTTATTAAGTACCTATTTTTTTTTAGGTAGAATTATTATTTTTATTATGTAAGCTCAGCCTCCCCACAGGCAACTGATGGTTTTTTAAATTATTTATTTATTTTAAGTTTTCAACATTCATTTCCACAAAATTTTGAGTTCCAAATTTTCTCCCCATCTCTCCTCTCCCTCTACCCCAAAACACTGAGCATTCTGGTTACCCCTACGACCAATCTGCCCTCCCTTCTAACATCCTTTTTCCCTCCATTAAAAAGGATTTTTCTTGCCACTTTTATGAGAGATAATTTGCCCCATTCCATTTCTCCCTTTCTCCTCCCAATATATTCCTCTCTCACCCCTTAATTTTATTTTTTTAGATATGATCCCTTCCTATTCAACTCAGTCTGTGCTTTCTCTCTAACTCTCTCTCTCTCTCTCTCTCTGTATATATATATATATATATATATATATATATATATATATATATATATATGTGCACATATGTGTGTGTTTGTGCATGTGTATATGTGAGTGTGTAATCCTACTAACTATCTAGATACTGAGAAAAGTTTCAAGAGTTACAAATATTGTCTTTCCATGTAGGAATGTAAATAGTTCAACTTTAGTAAGTCCTCTATAATTTCTCTTTCTTGTTTACCTTTTCATGCTTCTCTTGATTCATGTGTTTGAAAGTCAATTTTCTTTTTAGTTCTGGTCTTTTCATCAAGAATGCTTGAAAGTCCTCTATTTCACTGAATGACTATTTTTCCCCTGAAGTATTATACTCAGTTTTGCTGAGTAGGTGATTCTTGGTTTTAATCCTAATTCCTTTGAATTCTGGAATATCATATTCCATGCCCTTTGATCCCTTAATGTAGAAGATGCTAGATTTTGTGTTATCCTGATTGTATTTCCACAATACTTGAATTATTTCTTTATAGCTGCTTGCAATATTTTCTCCTTGACCTAGTGACTGGAATTTGGCTACAATATTCCTAGGAGTTTCTCTTTTTGGATCTCTTTCAGGAGGTGATCAGTGGATTCTTTCGATACTTATTTTGCCCTCTGGTTCTAGAATATCAGGGCAATTTTCCTTGACAATTTCATGAAAGACAATGTGGAGGCTCTTTTTTTTTTCATCTTGGCTTTCAGGTAGTGCCATAATTTTTAAATTGTCTCTCCTGGATCTATTTTCCAGTTCAGTTGTTTTTCCAATGAAATATTTCACATTACCTTCCATTTTTTCATTATTTTGGTTTTGTTCTGTGATTTATGGATTTCTCATAAAGTCATTAGCTTACATCTGTTTCATTCTAATTTCTAAAGAACTATTTTCTTCAGTGAGCTTTTGAACCTCCTTTTCCATTTGGCTAATTCTGCTTTTTAAAGCATTCTTCTCCTTATTGACTTTTTGAACCTCTTTTGCCAATTGAGTTAATCTATTTTTATAAGTTTTATTTTCTTCAGCATTTTTTTGGGTCTCCTATTGGCTTTCTTTTCATGATTTTCTTGCATCTCTCTCATTCATCTTCCCAATTTTTCCTCCACCTCTCTTACATGATTTTCAAAATCCTTTTAGATCTCTTCCATGGTCTGAGACCACTGAATATTTACTTTGGATGTTTGGGATACAGAAGCCTTGACTTTTATGTCTTTCCTTGATGGTAAGCATTGTTCTTCCTCATCTGAAAGAATGGGAAAAGATACCTGTTCACCAAGAAAGTAACCTTCTATAGTCTTATTTTTTTTTCCCTTTTCCCCAACAAGTTACTTGACTTTTGGGATCTTTGTCAAGAGTAGGCTATATCTGCAGACCTGTAAGATCTCAGTTCCTCCATGGTGGCATAATCAAGCCTGCACACTGGTCTGGGAGCAACCAGAAATTTTGTGCCCAGAATCTGCAAATAGTAGAATTTCCTCTCCACAACCATCCCACCTTCAGTTCCACTCAGGGCTGAGATTCAGATCAGCTGCTTAATTCTCTATGATGAGGTCTCCAACAATGGATCCTGGATGCTGCCTACAGTTGGAAGCCACCACCCACTGTGGCCTCTGCCACCTCCTGGGGCCAGAGCTATGGGGGACCCATCTGCCTTCTGGTCAGCTGAAAAAGCCCTCTCACTGACCTTTGGCACCTGTGGGTTGAGGGATCTGTGTTCACACTGGGGATTCTGCCCCTGAGGCCTGCTCTGGCTCTCCCAACACCATGTGACCAAGGCTGGGCTGCACTACACTACTTGTCAGGTGTGACAGACCTTTCCCATCAGCCTTCCAGGTCACCCTGGGCTGAAAGTCTCCTCCACTCCATCATTCTGTGGCTTCTGCTGCTCTAGAATTTGTTGAGAGTCATTCTTTGCTGGTATTTTATGGGCTATGGAGGAAGAGCTAGAGGATGTGCATCTTTCTCCTCTGCCATCTTGGCTCTGCCCTCTATTAAGGACCTATTAAGTGCCAGGTTCTGTGCTAAGCTCTGAGGATATAAAAAGAGGCATAAGATAATTGTGGTCCTCGATGATCTTACAATCTAATATATATGTGTATATACGCACACATCATTTAAGTTTGAAACAAAACCCATTATTTTTATTACCTCATTTTGTTCTCCCTCCAAACTCTATGAATTAAGTTCTCCAGGTATTATTTGCCGTGTTTTATAGATCAGCAAACTGAGGGTTTCTATGGGTCTTTGATCATACAAGTAGTAACTCAGAGGCAATATTTAAAGCCACATCTTTCCTAATGCTAAGTCCAGGCTCTGGCTAATATTTCATATTCCTCTCAGTAAGTCTATATGGAAAGATTTCTCATTTTGTCAGCCACTTGGTAGCCAAAGTTGCTTTAAAAAAATGCTGCCTTGGGAGGTCAAAGACCATGTTTCAAATCTTGGTTTTGTTACTTAATTCTGAACCTCACTTTCCTCACCTGTAAAATGAAGACATGGTACTGAATTACTCTATTTAGTTCAAAGGAAGGCAGTACTAAACCTATGATCCTCATCTTCATCCTCTCCAAACCACTTGATTGCCCCTGAACTGGAGCATCCACAAGGTCTCTTATAGTTCTAAAAGTTTATGCTCATTTACAAAACAAACCTCAACAAATTAATTTAGAATGGTATGTTTGGGGCTTATGTTAGTAGACATGCCTGAGAAAAGAGTAGGATTTGGCATGGCAGCAGCTATCTGACAACTGTAAACAACATTGGGCAAAAAGCAAATGAGCCTAGGGAATTCCTTGCAAGGAATGTGGAATTGCCTTAAATATTTAATAATAAGGTCACATGCAATTTATTCAAAGTCCCATCTGGTTTGACTCTGGAGCCTGGATGAGAGATGAGGCTCTACCTTTTCTAAGGTTAGGGAGAAAGGTAATTGTCTTCAGACCTGCCTTCAGCTCAAAAACAAAGTTTTGAAGAGCTCTATGTAAACCCAATTTTAGGATGCTGAATCACCTGTATTTAGAAATCTTGCTGTGTAAAAGATTTCTCCTTTGGGGAGAAAGAAGGGGAATGTTTTGCTACCATTCATCAGACTATTTAAAATTTTTTAATTTTATTTTTCCATCAATAAAAATCTATTTTCTCTCCCTTTTACCTCTTTTCTTCCTCCTCTGTCTTCTTTTCAGGAAAAAAAATAAGTCCTTTTAATATATACATATACATATATCTATATCTATATATGTATGTGTGTATATATATATACATATATATGTATATATATGCACACACAAGCAAAACAAATTCCTACATCAGCCTTGTCCAAATATATATGTATGTATATATATACATATATATATACATACATATATATATGTATGTATATATATATATGTCTCAACCTGTACCCTGAGTCCATCACTTGTTTGAGAAAAAGATAAAGAGGGACCCCATTCCAGGCATAGGAGATGGCCAATGTGAAAGCTGAGAAATAGGAGATAAAGTCCCATCTGTAAGGAACAGAGAGAAGGGCAGTTTGTCTCAACTATAGAGTGAGAAAGAATGAATAATATCTAGTGAGATTTGAAGGATAGATTAGGGCCAGGATGCTGTAACAGCAAGGACCCCGACATGCACAAGAGGGCCTGTTGTATAGGTTCTTAAATCTGCTTTTCTAAAAGGAAAGGCACTTTTGAGGGGTCAACAATCACTTTAATCAAGCACATATATCATTCACTTAGTTCAGGGGGAAAAAGTCAGCACTTTGAACTTTAGAGAAAATACAAACAGAGAAATAAAGATCAACAGACAGAGCTTCCAACTGTCTGATCATAAGCAACACATACATAGTTACCAGAAAGAGAAACACTAATATTTGGGTTTTCAAAGCCAGGGGGCTCCTTAGCTGCTTCCCAGAGTTTCATCTGGCATAGAAACCTTCTTCCAAAAACTAAGCCCCAACGTAAAAACTCACCTCAGAGTATTTATACCCTTTTCAGAGCCAGAGGGCATCATGACCCTTGAGAACCAGTGTCTCATTAACAAAAGGTGTGGGCCTCCCCTAATTGAGCTTCCCTTAATGGGCAGGCCCATCAATGAGAGGGGAAGATCTTTAACTCTCTAATCTATATTACAGATGAGAAGGACTCAACAGCCAAACTGAAGAATTTATGTTTTATCCTAGAACTAACAGGGAGCGACTGTAATTGATGGAGTACAGGACTCACATGATCAGATCTGTACCACATTAGTACCTGTATGATGAGTGGATCTGAATTTGGGAGAAACTTAAAGGAAGGGGAAGAATTAGCAAACCATTGGGATAGTTCAGTCTTTGTATAAGGAGGACAAATTCAATTAAGGTGATAGTTGTGAGTAGCGAGGAGGGGTCAGATAGGAGAGGTGTTAATAAAATAAAACCAAATTGGCCACCGATTGTTTATATGAAACAAAGTGAGGAGAAGGGGATAATGTCAACTTTAAGCATCTGGGAGTCTTAAGGAACATTGGTGCCCTTGTCAGAAAAAAAGAAGTTCAATAGAAGTGAGGTTTTAGAACGGTGGGGAAGATGACAAATCAGTTTTGGACCTAGTGAGTTTGAGATATCTCTGGTACATTAGGAGAGACTAGGGTTGAATATAAATATAGATATAGATGCACACACATACACACATATATACATGTATAAATATGTATACGCATACATATATACATTCAAATATACATTTATCTATACACATACATCAATACATATATCTACATATCTACATGCATATATATACATATATGTGTATATACATATGTATATGTAATAGCAGCCATACTAGCACACAGGTGGGCTGCTCGCACAGGTTCTTTGATCTGCTTTTCTAAAGGAAAGGCAGCTTCAAAGGGATAAACAATCTTATTTTAGTTAAAAAATAAAGAAAGATACATTACCCAAGAAAGACAAGCAGAGAAATATTGAGAAATTAGCTCAGAGGTGCAATAGATAGGTCTCCAGTTTAAAAATCTTGCCATACACTTTAACATTTACATACGTCACCAGGCCGAGAGAATACCAACATCTGAGTAGTTGGGGGGCTCTTAACAAATAGCTACCCAGAGTCTCATCCAGGAAATAAAAAGGTCCATCTCATGAGTGAGGTCCCAAAGCAAAATGCCAACATCCCTCAAAGACTCGTCCCCTGATGATCTCAAAGTCAGAAGGCACAAAACCTAAATGACTCAGCACAACTATGAATTATCAGGGTTCAAAGAAGATTAATCCTTCAGAGGTTTACAATTTAGCCTGAACCTGGGAAACTGAACTCCAAAAAGAAAACAACAAAAATCCCATCTTGCTTGTGCTTTCAGTACACACACATACACACCCATATGTGTGTATGTGTGTGTGTGTGTATATATATACACACATGCACTTATGTATAGATATATGTATATATGTATATGTATGTATATATACGCACACATCCATCATATGTGTGTATGTCATCTGGCATAGTGAAATCCATGGAGACTGATGAGATCACTAAGATAGAGTGAAGAGGAAAGAGAAGACAACACAGGCCAGAGCCATAGATATTATTAAAGGGGGGGGGGGTGATATGACTATCTGTCAGTGGAAATTGAGGAGACAGTAGGACAGGTGGGAGGAGTATCAGGATAGAGCAGTATCATAAAAATCCAGAAAAGAAAGAGTGTCTAAGGGGAGAGGGTGGTTATCAGAGTCAAAACCAGCTGAGAAGTAGGGAAGGATGAGGCCCTGAAAAAGAAAACACTAGATCTGTCAATGAAGTGATCCCTAAGAACTTTGGAGAGAGCAGTTTCATTTGAATGATAAGTTCAAATTGCAAAGGGTGAATGAGAGGTGAAAAAGGGAGTGCAATAAATGTAGGCAACTGGGGAGGGTGGAGTTTGGCTGACAAGGAGCTTAGTTAAGAAGAGGAAGATAGTTGTAGCTTCAGAATCTGGTAGGATCTGGGGAACATGGGGTGATGGTAGGGTACAGTAATTTTTACGATAAAGAAGGTTTGAAAATGTTGTAAAGCAGTAAGGAATTAATGTAGTGATTGATGCTGAAGAGGAAGAGAGAGGAAGGGAAAGAGGGAGAGAGAGGGAGGGAGGAAGGAAGGATGGATGACTGAGTAGCAAGAGATGATCTGCTGAAGGTAGGAAGGGTCTCAAATCCAGCTGACAAGTAGAAGGGGTTACTTTGGCAAGGAGAGAGATCACTTCATTTTCAGAGACCAGAGGAAAGGAGAAAGTAAGTGGAATGATGATAAAAGGTTTTGAGAGGAAGAAAAGCAGTTCAACCAAACCAATCTCTTTACTGATCACTATGGCCACACATCCTCTACTCTTTTTTTTTACCTCAGTTTCTTTGTTCATACTGTTTCTTCAAAGTGTAAAGCTCTCCCTTCCATCTCTTTATCCACGTCCCAGCCATCCTTCAAGAGCCAATCAACTCAAGCTCCATCTCTTCATAAAACTCCCTGACCATGCAAGTAAGAATGAACTTTTAATGCCTTATACTGTGAATCACTCTCAGGTCCTCTCAGAGATCCTCACACACAGTAAGTGCTCAATAAATATTGATTGATAAAGAAGCAGTAGGCTACTGTGATTTGGATTTGCACACAAAGTCTACATTTTGTTCCATCTTGTTTCTCAATAGCTTGTCAGCCCAAGTTGAAGCACGCAGAAGCCTGATTATCTCATGGAAACACTTCAAGTACTTCTCCACGCTTTTTTTTTGTAGAGAGTTTTTGTTGTTGTTCAGACATTTCAGTTACGTCCAATGCATCATGATCCCCTTTGGAGTTTTCTTAGTAAAGACACTGGAGTATCTTCTTTTTTGCTATTTCCTTCTCCAGCTCATTTTACAGATGAGGAAAGTGAGGCAAACAGGGTGAAGTGACTTGCTGAAGGTTGCACAGTTAGTAAGTGTCTGAGGCTAAATCTGAATTCAGTCTTTCTGACTCTAGGACCAATACTTCATCCACTGTACCACTTGGCTACTGTAAAGAAATTTATAACAGGGAGAAACACCACTGCCCTCTTCTGTCATTTGTTTTTAAGCTAGACAAGAATCCTGGATTCTCCAGCCTCAGCTTCCCTGATGACATAATGATAGACTGGAGAGGAGTCTCATAGAAAGAGGATCTAAGAGCGGAAGGGTCCACTGACTAGTCCTCTTTGGGAAGCCATGGCTTCACCTGTCATCACAGTCACCGTTAAAAATATGGACTATAGACTATAGTGGACACACCAATGGTTAGGGAAATTGGGTTCAGGTTTCAGCTCAGCAACTAGCTAGAAGTCTAATGTTAGGAAATGAGCTTCACCTCTCTGTGCCCCAGTTTTCCCATTTGCAAAATGAAGTAATTGGACTATCTAGGGTCCATTCTAGCTTGACTGTGCTATGAGTTTTTACTTTCCTTTTTTGCCATCCTCCCAGTATTTCTCTGCCCCACAGTTTGAGAAGCACTTGGCAGAAGGAAGGCTCTGTAATCTTAGGACTAATAGTTCAGTGGGTTGATTATGGAACATTTAGGATACATTTTTAAAAGTCCTATTTTGAATGCTGTTATATATAATATCCAGTCTTTTTCTTCTTCTCAGACACTTAGACTTAAAAAGATAGGAATGAAAGTCTTAGAGATTTCTTAGGAAATATTTCAGAAGGAAAGCTAAGAGTCACGTTGAAAGATAACATCCTTTGTGACTCGCCTCCAGTCAGACTGACAAGATGCTCTGTGAACAAAGCCTTAACAAATGAGCATATTCTCTGAGAAGAGTATAGAGGTTTCCCAGTCCCCTGGTAGACACACCTACACTACCATAAACTCAATTTTACATTAAAATCGTATTATAAAAAAGGTCATTTTGCAGGAATGAACTTTTTGGTGGTTCAAAAGACCTGAATTGCTAGATTCATGCTTTTATACTCTCACATCTGTCACAAAGAAAAAACAGAAGCAGGATGAACCTTCTTCTTCAAGATAAAAAGCAAAGGAAATACAGTATTCCAAAGAGTCAGTTATATTATTCATTCCTTCATTTATTGGATTGGACTGAAAATACTGACAATGGGACTTAAATATCTCTGAGCTTCAATTTCCTATCTGCAAAATGGGAATAATAATGTATTATCTATGTCAAAAAGGATATGAAGTAAAGGACAAAGTTTGTAAATCTTAATGTGCTGTGTATATAGAAGCTACTTTTGTGTACAATTCTTTACACAAACATGTATTAAATACCTTCTACTTGCAGCTAGGTGGCCCAGGGTATACAGCACCAGACTTGGAGTCCAGAAGTCCTGAGTTCAAATCCAGCCTTAGACACTTACTGTGGCTGTGTGACTCTTAACTCTGTTTGCCTTGCTTTCTTTATGTAAAATGAGTTGGAAGTAATGGTAAACCATTTCAATATCTTTGCCAGAAAAAATCCAAATAGGTTCATGAAGAGTTGGACACAACTGAATGACAATTTGCAGCTTATATAGCACAAGATGATTGAAGAAACATAAAGGTGGATTATATAACTTGTTTTTGCTTTCAAGGATCTTCTAATCCATTAAAAAGTTTAGAATGGGCCACAAAAATTCATGCCATGTGATTAATTCTCTACCAGGTGTGTTGTAAGAGTTACAAAGAGAAAGAACATTTAACATATGCTGCCTCCCCACTAGGAATACCCAGGTTTGTTGGGCAGATAAGGCTGAAGCCTGTATAACAAATCAGAAATTCCCCATTATTATCCTTGGGATTCTGGCCTTGACAAGGGTTAAAGTAGAGTGTCTCAGTTCTTTCAACCCACATTGATGAAAGCGTATCCATTATTATCATATTTGCTAGTTTTACTAATAAAAGACCACATGTATAATACTTAGCATGATTACAAGCCCTTTTGTCATAAACATCCCCATGAAGAATCACATGCTATCTGTATTTTACAGATTGGGAAACTAAGACAGAGAAAGTTCTGAGCCTTGTGATTCGTAGTAAGTGACAACACTAGACTTCAAATCTGGGTCTTCTCATATCTAACCAGAGTTTTCTTTCTGTTACTACAAGTTATGCCTCTAAGTTTGTCATGACAGAAAGGGATGTGGATTTTACAGATATTGTCTGAAAGGAATAGAAATAGAAGAGGTCTCTGGAAAATTTTTGCTTGATAATGATGCTGAATATGGAAAAGAAGAAAGAAGAGAAAAGGAAATGGAGAGCAGGGTCCACTGGCTACCTGAGCAAGTCATGAACTGAACAGGAGACATGGAGAAAGGTCAGCTTCCTCTGTTATACCTACGAAGTCTCACAAGGACCATGTTGTTACAGTGGTTGAGAAATGCAAGGTTACTAGCAGGGCCATCGCTCAGCAAAATTACAAAGTCAGCACAGTTGGTCTTCAGCATCTTAAACCTCCCTCTTCTTTCCATCTCCTTTTCATACTTCAGGGTACCCCTTTGTCCACTTTAGTTATCTTGTGCCTTCCTGTACCCTCTTCTCTCTCTTATGTTCCCACTTCCTCCTAGTACATAAAAATCTATATTCAGAAAAGATTTTATATTAGAAATTTACTCCTTAGGGGATATTTGTATTTCTGGGACCCCATTTTTCTTGTAGAATAAGACCATGTGATCTGTTAAAGAAAGTTCAGTCATTCAGGGAACATCATAGGGAAGATTAGAAGGTTGGTATTCCTGGCATCTAAGAAGTCACATTGTTTTGGTAGCTACCTACTCTGCCTATGCATGAGGGTGGCCCTAGCTGTAGGTTTGGACTCTTAGGAGTGGTTTTTAAGGACAGATATCATCCATAATTGCTATTACCAGTTACCTGAATGAAGTAGGGGACCAGAAGCAGAATTAATACTCACAGATCTCAAGGTCAATAAATGAAGAGTTTTTAGCCCACAGAATATTTTTAAGACATCCAGAAGACTATTATATGGGAAAGCTATCATCAGAGTGGTCATAGATCTTTGTATTTTCCTTGAGGTTGAGAATATTTGCTAACTAGAGAGCAAATGAAAACTGATAAATATTGTAGTATATGAATATCCATAGTAGCCACACCCTATGATCTTTTTAGGTTTCAAACTATGGGATATATTTGCCATTATCTACATCCTAATTTCCACCCAGATACAATTACTCAGCAGTTTTACAGTGGTAAGTAAAATATAGACTCATTCAAGAGGATTATAAGTATAAAGGCAGAAGGTACCACGATAGAGACCGCCAAATCCAATGCCTCTATTTTGATGGTCAGAAAACTCAAGTTCAGAAAAATTAAGTGATTTATTTATAATCCCTCCTATTTATGTGTCACAGGCAAGATTCAAACTCAGTACTTCTTAATTCTAAGGCCAATATTCTATCTTGTAAACCATGTTGCCTCTCAATGCCCTGAGAGAGAAGAGGACATCAAGATATGTGGGTGGGAGAGAAGTCATATTTTCAGCTATTTCATGGAACATATGAACAATATTTTTGTTCCCTATTGCGCTTCTGAGATCTTTATTTTACAATTCCTTGAGCGTCGTTAGGGAGAAGATGAAAAGATTTTGTGGGGTCAGAGTCATCTGGGGTGACAATGGTTTGGATATTTTTTATTATTAAGTGATTAAATCATATCCTGAAAGAGGAAATTCCTTAATCTTTCACTGTGTTGCTTTGAGAAAAACATCTAATGACCTTTTTGTCTTTTCAGTCCTAATTCCTGCCTTCCTGGTTAGAAGGAAGATCTGGGAACACTGCTCTTCTGAGATATCTATCTCACAGAAAGAAGAGTTATTATTGCATATTTACTGAACTCTACCTCTTTGTTGGGTACTTTGCAAGCCTTGCCACCTCATGCCATAGCCAGTGAGAGACAGACGTAGAAAAGAGGGAAATCTCCCCTAGGTGGTCTTAGGGAAGAGGTCAGGCTGCACCATATCCCTCTTTGGTAATCCTTAGAGTCATAAACACAATCTCTCAAAAATTCAGTCTGTCTTTATCTTTGCTCCATTTTCCAAGAATCCTCTTTGTGCCTGCTGAAGGGACCTCATGAATGTTGACCCTTCTATAAAATGAGATTGAGGAATTCTCCATTATAAGAAACTGGTACTTGAAGACTGACTAACAGGAAGCACTTGGGATATGGAACATGGAGATCCGAAAGTCTTATAGGCTTTATAAAAAGTCAAATCAGAAGAGCCTGAATGGAAAGCCAAGACACTCAGATAAGGTTATGTTTTCCATTTCCTGTTCTATTTCTGGTAAACAGTTGTGTTTCTGAGCCTAGTATCTTCTCTCTGGCACTACCTTGGCAACTTTGAGATTCAACAGAGCCCTTGCAGAGACTAGAAGTGGTGCAAAGGGTATCCAGCAGTTGATTTTGCCAAAGAAAGGAAGGGTGCTAGTCCAGGAGATTCAGATGATAGCACTGATTTAGAGTGGCCTAGAAAGGACACAAAAAACCAAATGGACCTCCATGCAGTAACCTCTGAAGTCACAGGCATAGGGAGTTCTCTGTTAAAGACAGGGAAATGTGTGTGGGAATGGGGAACATAGGGGAAGTTTAGTGAATATAATACTACAGTGACAAGCTAAATGATTCAGCTCAGCATTTTCCGTATTCATGTGTGTTTCTGCGTCCTGTTCATCCAGTTAAATCTCTCCCTTCAAGTTGCCATCTCCTCCTTAATACTCTCTTTGACTGCCCAACCCCCTCAAGTCAGAAGTTCTCTTGACCTCAAATAAAATACAATAATTTAAGAAGGCAAAAAAATGTATTATATACTTTCTAAAGATTTACACCTTTTAAAAAGTTTAAGATATTGGAATATAAATTCTCAGTAGTCTGGAACATTCTGTTATTCATAATGTTCCATTGTCTAGTTCTAGATATTAGAGGTAATCTTCATTAAAACAAGTAAAAGTTCTATATGGCAATGTTTTTCTTTCTTTTATTTTATTACAATCACTTAAAATTAATTTTTTTTGGAGAATTTCCCATTGCATTTTGAGGCAGCAGGGTAATATAATGACCAATGGATAAAAATGGTCATTTTTGGTTTTGGCTTTGCCATTAATTAACTGTGTGACCTGGGATACATCACTCAACCTCCCTGATTACTCATTCAATCTGTCTGTAGAATAAAAGGGTTCAAGTAGGTGAGGTCCCTTCCCTTTCTGAAATTCTATGAGATCACTCAAGACACCTGATATTGTCAAAAGTAAAACTAAAATAGCAGTGATGTGGACTCACAAGGCTCATGTTTTCCAAGGCATTGTGGCCTCATAAACAGTTAAGTATTTGTATCATTTAAATAATTCAATAGCATCCTTCACCATTTTGTTCTGTTTTTAAAGTACAGATGTCCCTGTCAAATTCTGCTAAGTGTCAACTCAGTGGGGCAGGCTGTAATTTCCTGTGACTTTTGAAAAAATCTCTTAGGGTGAGTTAGTTTCAGGGTCACTGTTTCTCTCAAACATTTGCCTGTGAACTTAAAGGGAGTCCTGGTGATGGAAGCTTTATGGCATCCTCTTAAACGCAAGCGTGTATTTCATTGTTAATTAAAATGAGTGTTTCAGGGGAATTGAAATACAGCACACAAAATGCAATATATAAGGAGTGTTAAACAGCCTTACTTATTGTTTACAGTTAGATTATAGAGGTCTTAGATTATAAGCTTTTTTTTAAAAAAAGTATTCATTATATATATTACATATGATAATCTTTATTTATTATTTATTTATTCTATTGTTTTAAAATGTTGAGTTCCAAATTCTCTTCCTCCCTTCTTCCCTTCCCCTACTTCCTTAGGAGGCAAGCAAAATTATATCAATTATACATGTGAAATTATTTAAAACATATTTCCTTATTACCTATATTGCAAAAGATATACAGAAAGCAAGAAAATTATGCTTCAGTTTGCACTCAGAATTCATCCATTTTCTCTCTGGAGATGGATAGCCTTTTTTCATCATGAGTACTTTGCATTTGCGTTGGATCGTTGTATTGATCAGAATAGCTCAGTCTTTCACAGTCAATCATCATTAAAATATTGCTGATTTATGCACAGAGATATCCTGGTCCTTCTCACTTCACACTGTGTCAGTTCATACAGATCTTGTCATGTTTTGTTTTGTTTTTTCCTGAAACCAACTCCTGCTTAATTTCTTATACCACAATAGTACTCTATAACAATCACATACTGCAACTGCTCAGCCATTCCACAGTTGACAAGCATCCCCTCAATTTCCAATTCTTTGTCACCACAAAAAGATCTGATGTAAGTGTTTATGTACCTAATAGGTCCTTTTCCTTTGATATCTTTCAGGTACAGATCTAGGAGTGGTATTATCGGATCAAAGGGTATACACAATTTTGTTGTCCTCTGAGCATAATTCCAAATTATTTTCCAGAATGGTTGGAGCAGTTCATGACTCCACCAGCAGTTTATTAATGTACCTAATTTTAACCCTCCAGCATGCTGTTTCTGTTAGGTGTGAAGTAGTTCCTCAAAGGTGATTTAGTTTTTCTCTAATCAATAGTGATTTGTAGCATTTTTCATATACATCTTTGATTTCTTCTAAAAACTGCATGTTCATATCCCTTGAACATTTATTAATTGGGGAATGGCTCTTATTTGTACAAATTTGACTCACTTCTCTTTGAGAAATGAAGCCTTTATCAGATAAATTTACTATAAAAATTATTGATATTACTTCATTATCTCTGGTACTTTTTAGCAAAATGATGTTTCCTTCCTCTTTGGGTTAGGTCTATTTTTGCTTTTACTTCATCTGAGATCATGATTGCTACCACTGCCTTTTTTACTTCAGCTGAAGCATAATAGATTCTGTTTTACTCCTTTATTTTAATTCCGTATGTCTTTCTGTTTCAAATGTTCTTGTAAGCAACATATTGTTAGATTCTGGTTTCTAATCCATTCTGCTAACCAATTCTGTTTTATGGCTGAGTTCATCCCATTCACATTTCACAGTCATGTTCAATACGTGTGTATTTCCCTCCATTCTATTTTTTCTATGTATATTTCTTACTCACTTTTTATCCATGTCCTCCTCAAAAATCTGTTTTTCTTCTAACTACTGCCTCCTTTAAATTGCCCTCAATTTTGCATCTCTTCTCCCCAATAGATCTTATCCCCTTTCCTTCCTATTTCACTATTGGGTAAAGCAGATTTCTGTACCCAACTGAATGTATACATACATAAACACCCACATACACATATGTATACATGTATATATACACATACAGATATGTGTACACACATACAGATACACATACAGATGTGCGGTGACACATCTATATATGTATACACACACATACATATATATATTCATACATGCATACAAACATACACATTTATTTTTTCTTCCCTCTTTTAATCAATTCTGGTAAGAGTAAGGTTCAAACATTGCCCACCCTCCCTCTTTTCCTCTGTACTATAAAAACTCTTCTTTGTGTATTTCTTTTATGTGAGAAAAATTTCCCCATTTTACCTTTCCCTTCCCTTTTCTTTCAGTGCATCACCCTTTCTCACCCTTTTTTTCTTTATCTTTTTTTTGGTCAATCATCACATTGTAATTGACTTATTATGCTCATTACCCTCTGTCTATGTAGACTCCTTCTACCTGCCCTAAGAATGATAAAATTCTAGGAGTTACATGTACCATTTTCTCATATTGGAATGTAAACAGTTTAACTTTGTTGCGTCCCTTATGATTATTCCTTCATGTTTACCTTTTATGTTTCTCTTGAGTTTTTTCTTTTCAGTTCTGGTCTTTTCATTAGAAATATATGAAAGTCTCTACTTCATTAAATATTCATTTCCCTGCCTGAAGGATTACACTCAGTTTTGCTGGGTAGATTATTCTTAGTTACAATCCTGACTCCTTTATCTTATGGAATATTGTATTGGAATGAATGTTGTATAATGTAATATTGCTCCTTTAAAGTGGAAGCCACTAAATCTTGTGTGATCCTGACTGTGACTCTGCCACATGTGAATTGTTTCTTTCTTATTGCTTGCAATAGTTTATCTTTGATAAGAGAGTTCCCAAATTTGGCTTTAATATTCCTAGGAGTTTTCATTAAAGGAGGTTATTAGATCCTTCAAATTCCGATTTTGCTCTCTGGTTCTAGGACATAAGGGCAGTTTTATAATTTTATTTTTAAATATATATTATGTATATAATTTATATGATTTCTTAAAGCATGATGTTTAGTGTCTTTTTTTGATCATGGCTTTCATGTAGCCCAGTAATTCTTAAATTATCTGTCTTCGATCTATTTTCTAGGCCAGTTGTTTTTCTGATGAGATATTTAACATGTTCTTCAATTTGTTTTCATTCTTTTGACTTTGTTTTATTCTTTCTTGATGTCTTATGAAGTCATTAGCTTCCACTTATCCAATTCTAATTTACAAGAGTTTATTTTCTTCAGTGAGCTCTTGTACCTCTTTTTCTATTTGACCAATTTTACTTATCAAGTAACTCTGAAGTGAATTTTTGTGCCTCTTTTACCATTAGGACAATTCTGTTATTTTCTTCAGTATTTGTAGCGCCTCATTTACCAAGCTCTTTGTATAATTTACTAATTCTCTTTTTATAATTTTCTTTCATCTCACTTATTTTCCTAATTTTTCCTCTATCACTCCTATCTTCAGCAATTATCTCTTCTCCTTCAGAATTCTTGTTGGACTTGGGTTCAATTAGCATTTTTCTTTGAGGCTTTGCTTGTGGCATTTTCACATTGTTTTCTTCTGAATTTATACCTTGCTCTTCCTTGCCCCCATAGTAGCTTTTTATGTTCAAGATGCTGTTGTTACTGCTTTTTGTTCATTTTTTTTCAGCCTATTTCTTGACTCTTATATTAATATTAAAGTTGAATTCTATTTACCTGGATGTGGGGCAGCACTGTCTCAAGCTTCACACTTTTTGGAGCTGCTGTTTTTAGAGCTAGTTCTGTTGGTCTGCAAGTTTTTGGTGCTTCCAAGGTGGTGTGATCTGAGAAGAGATGTGATCACTGCTCTACTGATCTGAGCTCTGCTCTTTGCCCAGTAACATGCTCTGGTTCTCTTTAGCCACAAGTCCTAGTGCTACCTTAGAACTGGGACTGGGGCCCCTGCTCAATCATGACTGACCCCACACACTCTTCTCCACTCTGAAACTCTGAACTAAAACTGGTACAGGCACAAGAGTTGTCAATCAGTGCCAGCCAGACCCAGTGCCAGCAAAGGGTCCCCCGTAATCTCTTTTTGACCAGTTGTCTAACACACACACCCTTACCATCTCTAGACTGAGAGATCCTGAAGCTTTTGGCACTGTTTTAGCTGCTTCTAGGTCTCACTGTTGGTGCTGCCATACTCCAGGCTGGCTCCCTCCCTGGTATCTCAGACTTTTAATAACAATGTCTTAAGTTGTTGCAGGCTGGAAAAATGTCTCCCTCTGACCTTTTGTTGGCTCTGATGCTCCAAAATTTGACTTGAGGAGTTATTTTAAAGTTTTTGGAGGGATAAATTGAAACAGTTTCACTGAATTGCTTTCTCTGATCTGCCATGAGATTACAAACTTCTTGAAGACAGATTCCCTCCTCTTTATACCACTGCAGTTTTGCATGGTCCTTGAATGCTATTGTTTGTTGAACTGTGTTTTTTTAATGATGTGCTCCCAGTTTTCAGGGGATGATTTTTGTTTTTTCTGTTACACTTCTAAAATCAAGAACACTGAAGCCAAAAGGACTTTTAAATCTCATCAGATACAATTGATCAGATTTTTTTATTCAGATGAGGCAATTGAAGCCCAGAGAAGCTGTTTCCATAATATCAGACCACAGGCTTTGAGGCTTCCTTTCAGCTTTTGAGGCTAACTCATTTTTCCCCTCACCTTTTATTCTATGAGAAAATTGGCCTGGTATAAATGAATGGAGAAGAAAGTCAGAAGTTAAGGTGACTTCTTTTAAGCAGCTCCTCTCAAAACCTTTTTTTTTTCTTTTCTTTTCGGTATTGCACAAGGAAAGGGATAGGACACTATTTAGAGAATAGAAGATTTTGTTTTGGTTTGGTTTGTTTTGTCTTAGCTCAGAAACCCAGGGCTGTTCCATGGGATGGTGATGAGGGAGCATAAAGGGAAGATGGAGGTTGGGAGTGGGGGAATATAAGCTTTTTTCATTCAGCAGATGTTTAGATCACATATTCACATTTTTAAAATCAATCAGAATGAATCAAATCTGTGCCTTGTTTTTGGTTCATTTCAGAGGCAGAATACCTATGAACATGAATGGTTTCCTCCGTCTCACAATCAGAACTCTTACAAGTCTACTTTTTAGTAGCATCTAACATATTTGGAATTCAAGGACTCATCTCGTTGGTTAGATTATTCCATGTTATGAAAATTATTAATTATAAATTACAAGGTGGTTTTTCATCTTGTTTCTCTAATGGAGAAGGATGTTTTAAATCTCTCATTCTCTTTGTATTAGTGGAGAATAGTAAAAAGGAAATTGCAGAAAGCAGCAGGAATTATTGGGTTCTTTTCTCCTCCCATTTCTCAAGAGAGGTTTCCTCTCTTACTGTCTCCTGATGTTGTTGAGTTGTTTCAGTTATGTATGACTCTCCATGACCCATCTGGGATTTTCTTGACCAAGATTCTGGAGTGGTTTGCCATTTCCTTCTCCAGCTCATTTTATAGATGAGGAACTGAGGCAAACAGAGTTAAGTGACTTGCCCAGAGTCATATGGCTAGTGTTCAAGGCCAGATTTAACCTCAAGTCCTGCTAACTCCAGGGCCAGCATTTTACCCATTGCATCTCCTAGTTGGCCATTGTGTCCTGAGGGGGACTATTGTGAAAAGGGAGATGTACAGTCCTTAGTATTCTGATAAAATGTAAGTTCCTTGAGGGCAGGGACTATTTCATTTTGCATTTATCTTTCTATCTGCATGATGTGGGGATACCTGATGGTAGCAGATATTCCATAGATGCTTGTTCATTGAAAGATCAAGTCAGCCCAAACCAGAGCCGGTTTGTAGAATTTAAAGCTGGGAGGTACCTTAGCAACTACCTTGGTCAATCCATTCACTTCATAGATGAGATCACTTCCTAGGGAAGCTGCCCAAGGTCTCCCAGATAGTAAGTACAGAGGCAGAGTGCAATCTTGTTTCTGTCTTTTGCTGCCAAATTTAATGTTCTTCACAAAGCAATCCTCCCTGCTGCCATCATCACAGCACATGAATGTTTTTGTCACAGACAAGTATGTGGCTTAAATTACCCAAGAAAGTATTTTACAAACTAAGATAAATACCTGTACGCCATAATTATTTCAATACATCTATGATCCCTCTGACTTAGACATTCTTTCTGTAAGTCTGATTTGCAGTCATTTCATGACTTCTCTTCCTGTCCTGTTCTCATTCATATCATCTTAAACGCAATCTGTAGAGAATCTATGCAATGCATTGGAGGCCCTCCACTAGGTTTTTAATATTTTATGTCTTTTCTGGTGTCCATTAGTTCTTTCCCCTTACAAAGTATCAGTGTTATACTTCTTCGCCCAGTCCTATGCATCAATAGTGATGTCTCTTGAGACAATTTTTGCTTTCAGTTCAATGTTGGTAACATGCTATAACCTATGTGAACTTAATTTTTCATTTTATTCATAATTTTGAATCTTCAAAGATAATTTTGTTTTAAGATTTATATCTAAAGAACATGGTTTAGAAAATATCAGCATAGAAAAGATGGACTTTTCTGATAGGAAACAAAAAAAATCCTCTAAAAGGCCCAACTCATTATCAGCTTAACTCTTGATGAATAATTCATCAAGCTGCCCATCCAAATGTATGTAACTATTTCCATTCTTCATCCACTTGATTGTCCCTGGGTGGATTGCTAAATGTATCTCTTCTAATTGGCTATATATATTTTCTGAGAATTCCCTTTAGTATTATGGGGCTTGGTAAAATCATCCCAACATCATACACAAACAAGGAGCACCACGACAACTTTATCATGTTTATTAACTCTCTGTTCCTTTGGAATTCTGCAGAGGATATTCACCTTTGCACCCCCAAACACCTTTGGTGAGCATAATGGTTCTCCATTCTTATGACACACTTCACACTAATAATCTCTATATCTTGATTTTATGACATAAAATGTTTTTATAAAAAGCAATATTAAAAAGTAAGCTCCTTTATACTCACTATATATTATACCCTAGGCTGCTGTCACTTTGCTCTCCCTGGTTCCAACTCTGTCCCATCTTTTAGTCTCATATTCATCATTCTAAGAAAGAAGATTGTAATGGCAGTCACAGTCACTATTGCAGGCAGTTCTTTTAATTCATCCTCTTTTGGGTAAGGGACTGCTACATAATGATATGGGTCAAGGATGATTGTGTTAATAATGGGGATCAATTCCATAGGCCAGAAAGGGAGGAACTTATAATTCAGATATGTAGTAGGAAGGGGAGAGGGTCTGAAGTTCAGTGAAAGAAAAGAAAGAATAAATAGAAACCATTAGTCTAGACATATAGGCAACTCCAGGTCCACTAGCTAGACTTAGGCTAGACCATGCTTTTCATCCCAACTGCCCATCTTGACCATCTTCTTACAGCGTGGCTGGTACCCATGTCCTTTGCCTTCTCCACTTCCAGGAACAGTAATTAAATCAATATTTTCATTGCTTCTGGAAAGTGTGAGTCAACCCACTATGGCTTTACTCTCTGTCCTTGAGACTTCCCAAACCAAAATGTCCTTTACTGGAAAACAAAAGGCAAAAGAGCAATTATTTAGCTCCTATTATGTACTATTCACTCTTCCAAGGGCTTTACAATTATTATTTCATTTAGTCCTTGCAACTTGGTAAGGTGGATGCTCGATTGGTGCCTACTGCCTTACATTTCTTGTCTCTCCCGTCAGAATAAAAGCTTTTTTCTCAATGTTAAAATTATATTCCTGGTGAAAGTCTGGAAAGTCACTTTATCAAAAGGAATAGAAGCCTTGGTTGGCAGGGTGGATAGAGCTCTCACTCTAAGGTAGAGGCTGTTGGCTACAAATCCTGACTGTTCTTGAGGCATAGCAGTATTTTCTCATAATTTTTCCATTGTCCTCCAGGGTTTCTCTAGCAGCATTTTGAAAGCTCATTGTCCCTGAGGAGAAATTCAGATTCAAATTTTATTATTCTTTCCAGGGCTTAGTCTCTGTGATTAGCCCTTCTGAATTATACAAGAGTGGAGGCCCTATCACAGGGATGGGTATTTGCCATGATAGCATGGTCTGGCTTCCTTTTTATTGAGGCTTGTACATCATCACAGAGTCTTGAGAAGGAAGGAGACCTTGAGAAGTCATTGAATCCATCCTACCATCTTTTGATAAGCCCCAATATAGACAAATTAGAATCTATCTAATCTCATGCGTTTATAATTCCCATTCTCACCTCACTGCTTTTTTTGATATTGTTCCCCCATCTAGAAGGCCCTTTGTCATCAAATCTCCAAACTGGTAGGGATACCAGGGTCTTCTTGTCTAACCATACCTGAAAATAAATCCTTTTTGCACCATACTGGACATGTGATCATCCAGATTTTGTTGTAAAGACCTACAGTGAAGAGAAACCCACTATTTCTTCAGGTGTTCCATTCTCATTGTTAGAAAATTTCCTCTGACGTCAAGCTTTAATTTGCAACTTTGCTACTTCAGGTTCCTAGTTCTTCCCTTTGTGGCACAAGTAAAATGAGTGAGTCATTTATTTTCTCTGGGTCTCAGTTTCCTAATCTGTAAAATGAAGAGTTTGGTGTAGATGACCTCTACAGTCACTTCCAACCATACAAAAACATACATGTCTGTATGTATATTTTATGTGTATACATGTATGCATATGCATACGCATATATACTTATATGCGTATGCATATGTAGACATATGTGCATACATATACAAGAACATGCATTTGTGTATATGGTACAAAGAGCCTAAATCTAATCACTCTTATCCATCAGATATTTGAAGATCAAAATTTTGGTCCTCCTCCTAAAGGTTTTTCTTCTTTTTCCCCTTGTATCTCCCTCATTTATCTAAGCCGTAACTATTTATCAGGATCTAGATCAATTCCCACTGTCTTTATGAAGGCTTTTTTTTTTTTTACATGACTCCAGGCCTTTTGGCCTGATCATTTTTCCCTGAGTTTCTGTAATGCTTTTGTCTCATATCACATAATTTGTGATGGAATTACAGGTGTTGATCTCTCATATTTTACATTCCTTAGCCATGACTCCTCAAATAGATTATGAGCTCTTTGAGGGCAGACAAACTTTTATACTTAGTGCAGAATTCTCATTACAGACTCTATAGCAACCCTTCCAGGCTCCTCACCTAACTTTCATTTATACTTACTGGTTCAGTCCCCATCACAATGTTGCTCTCTTGAGATTCAAGGAGGTACTGTTAAGGTACCCACTTTTAAAGCTACAGTTTGCAAGCACCCACTGGTGTGCTTCCCATTGACAATCAAACAGTAGAAACATTTAGTTCTTAGTAAGGACATTTACTGAGAAGGAATAGTAAAAATTAGCTGCAAAACATTCTCCTCATAAATATGCGTAGCATTTGTGGGAAAAACTGTCATTTACAGGATACAAATATAATGAAGCACACAAAGAGGGAACACATGTGGCCACAAGAACTTATGAACATATGCCTACCTCACCTATGGTCACACAGCTAGTAAATTCTATGGCAGGGTTTGTACCTAGGTTTCTCTTGAATCAGTTTTAGGTTCTTTCAACTATGACAAATTGCCTCCATGGTATTACGAAGGGTATAAAATATGATCAGAACAGTCTTGTTCCTTAAATTCTAGAATATTCTAATTTCTTGGACTAAGGATGAGTGGAAGAAGTTCTTTGAAGGAGACAATTCAAGGCACAAAGAAGGAAATATGTCCTTAGGTTTGTAGTAAATGCATGGAATTTATTAGCCAAAGAGAGAGCACAGGGAAAAGAGTATTGTGTCTAGTTCAAGGACTGCATTTTAGAAGGAGGTTGACTAAGACAATGGAAAATTGTAAATGGTATCACTTCACAAAATAGCAAAAAAAAAGTTGCATATGTGGGAAAATAAGACTGCAGAAAAGACAAGTTTGAAACTCAGCAAAGCTAGATCATCCCAAAGTGTTTTAAAAATACATCTGCAAGGATTAAAAAAAAAGATTTAAAATGGAACAGATGTTCAAGGTTTCTGTAGTGATCTTTTCCTGTCCCTCATGACAGTAGAACCACTACACTTGGAATCTACAGCTCAGTGCCCATTGTGCTATATGAGGAATTTAAAAGGACATTTAATCATTTATTCAACACCTACTATTGGTCAGACATTGTGATAGATATCGTGGATACAAATAGAATAAATGACACAATCCCTACTCTTAAAGACCTTACAAATGGAGGAAACTATCTATCTATATGTATATGTATATATGTACATATACATACACATACATATATATGTATGTATGTATATATATGTATATGTGTGTATATATGAATATATATATGAAATATATAAATATAAGAATAAATCTAATACAAGTGACATTTATATAGCGCTTCATGGTTTGCAAAATACCCTACAAGTGTTTTCTCATTTGATCTTCACAACAACCCCACAAATCAGTCTTATATTTCTTATTTTGTAGATCAAGAAACAAACTAAGAGATCAAGTAACTCCCCAGGATCATGCAGCTAATAAATATCTGAGACAGGAGTTGAAATTAGCCTTCCTAAATCAAGTCCAGTATTCCGTCTACTGTACCACCTAGCTGCCAGCAGATACAAAATGGTTTGAGAAGGAGGAGGATGCAAAATAGTTCGATATCAGGTAATTTGAGAAGGCAGGGGATATTTTGAGTGTAGGAATAAAAGGATCCTTCCTGAATAAGATAAAAAAATCATTCAAATGCAGGAGCTGATATTATTTAGTAATAATGTTATTTAGTAATAGTGAATCATTTGACACTTAATAAAAGAAAGCTATAAAGAGCAGACAGACCTGATGAAATAACACACAGAAGAAATCTGGACTGGAAGTGGCTTCATTTGAAGGACACTCCAGGATGATTTGCAAGATTCCTCAAAGAGGGGATGATTCCAAATGAATGAAGCTCGCAGGTGCCATTATTGTCAAAAGGTGCCCTTGACCTTTCTGCTTGAAAGGTCTTTCTTTCCATCCCTTTGTGTTTATGACTAGAAAATAATATCCGGCTCCTCCGTGTCTTTTTTAAATTATTATATAGGCCAGAGCTGGACATGGTACCTAATCATGGCAGAGCCTATTAGAATCAGGATGACTTAAATCCAGAACTTTTCTTCATTATTTGGATATGCTTTTCTGACATATTGAAGGAGGATGCTATTTTTCATATATACATTTTCTGGTGTAGAATGCAAGACACTCTAGCCACAAAAGAGAAGACAAAAAAATGTCAAAAGCAAAGCAGGAACTTTAGAAGAGATAATCCTAGTGAAGGAGGAGCAGTGAGGATGAATAATGAAAAGAAATGTGGGAAAAACAGATTAGAAAAACTATCCGATAGGTGCAAAAATAGAGAAGAGTTGTCGATGCCTTTGATAACTCATCTACCAGGCATCTGCTGAGTCTCAGTTGGAGATGAGACTATAGTGGAATCTTGATGGGGGTCAGATCTTGTTTGGTATTCAATGCTGAAGGTCTTTGTGGCTAGATGATATCAGAGGAAGACTAAGGAGGTAGGTTTGACCCTTGGGGGCAATCAGTGCTTTTGGGAGCTCCGCTCTGTTCTGATTTGATGTTCTGTTCAGGCATGTTGTTAACTGTGTTCCACATTTTGCATTTACCCGAGCTTAAAGAAGGGATAGATTTGGCAGCCTGACAGCTGTCTTGCAGTGCTCATGTTTTAGGCTCATGTTCCAAAGAGGACTGGCTGAAGGGGAAGGTGAATAGAATTCTTTCCCTTGGGTCAAGAATTGAAACTATTTTAAGTCAAGACTGAAGGCTCAGGGTACCATAAGTTTCTTAAAAGAGGTGTAATAATATTTGAAATACTTATTTCACAAAATTGGTGGAAGGAAAATGCTTTTGCTACTCTTAAAATGCTATTAAAGTAGGAGTTATCATTATTATTAATTATATTTCATATGTCTTATACAGTGTGGGGTCCTACCATTAGAGAGTTATTATGAAACTCAAATGAGTTATGTTTGAAAATTATAAAACGTGTTGCAGTTTTTAAGATATCTATCATCTTCATTATAATTATATTCACATTATAATATATTATTAATAATATATGATGTATATAATATCATTATATCATGTAATATATTATTATTATTGTTAGAAAAGCAGTGTGGCTTAGTAGATAGGGGCCAGTCTTAGAGGAAGCAGGACTAGATAATCTTTTCTATGAAAAAAAGATAGGAGCATTTTAGTGGCCTTCAAATTCAACACAACAACCACTTGTCCACTTGTTAGGGATATCTTACAAAGTGCATTCTAATTCAGGTGTGGTTTACAGTAGATGGTCTGTGAATTCCCTTTCAGCGTTGAGATTTTATGCCTATGGTTTTGTGACATAACTCATTTTCTTATCTTTGTTTCAAGACTACCATAGTTATATTTCTTATTCTCTATCATTTTTGACACTATTTCACTTACTCCTTAATGGAATGTCTGTACAGTAAGTATTTTATTTTTGATGCCTATGAGCTTTTCTGTATTTTTTTTTTGCCCATGGGTAATGAAGTTTTTTGGTTTTCTTCTGTTTTGTATTTACTACAATGTTATGTCATAGATGGAAGAAAGCACAATGTGATGTAGTGCAAAGCTGGCAGTTTACAAGCATTTGTTAAGCACCTACCATGTGTCAGGCCCTATACCAGTTGCTGAGGACATGGGAACTGAGAATCCCCATTAACAATCTCTATTCTAAGGAGTTACATTCTAATGGAGAAACAAAGGAAAAGAGCATTGGAGTCAGATGGCTTGAGATCTGGATTTAGGTCCACACTCTCCTACTTGCTGACTATGTGAGCTTGGTCAAATCACAGGACTTCCCTGACCACTTTATTCAGGAATGAATTTGACTAGATATTCTGTAAGATTGAACCATGCTATCTTTCTGGTCTCCGTGTTCTGAAATACATTGGACTAGATCCCAGGTCCTCTCAGATCTTGAGTTTCTCTGATTGTGTCATCAAAAGAAAACTTGGTTTTCTTTGGATATCTCCAGAACAGTGAAGAAATAACTCCCTCCTTCCACTGCTTCTGGATTCTCTGTCTACATCCAGTCAGTGTATGGTGGCTGTTGAGCCCCACACTGCCCCTACTACCTCCTCTGTGTAGTGTTGGGAGACAATTTTTACTGATTTCCCCCTACCTGTCCACATAGATATTCCCAGAGGATGATTATTGCAGAGGGGCAGAGTGGACCACAAACACAGAAGAAAACCATAGAGGTGCCATGATAGCCCTACTTTCCTCTTCCTAAGGAACTCTGAGATTGGAGTCTGCAGGGCTGAGCAAGAGGAAGAGACATTCCTCTCTGTTCCATCCCCTATACAAACCCTCTGATCCTTTCCTGAGCAAGGACAGTTGAAGTCAAAAAATTCTCTATATAGACTCATAGGATTAAGAACTAGATGGGAACTTTAAAATGATCTAGTCTAAGCCTCTCTGTCCAAATTAGAAACTGAAGCCCGAAGGTGTGAAATGACTTGTCTGTGATTACACAGGAAGTTCCAGTGACAAGATTCAAACCCAGGTCCTCTGAATCTTCCGGCAGAATTGTGATCCTTTTTATTACTGAAACTTCTAAGAAGTTGTCGTTAGGTCAGCAAACTCCCTTCTTATCCAAATATTCAGAAATCTGAATATGATTAGACTTCAGACCATAACTGATGCTTTTGCCCAATTCCTGAATTTTCACAGTAATCATTTTTCTGTCTCCTTTATCATGGAATTAAAAGGCTGAGATATGAAAGGGACTGTTAACTAATCTTTCCAAAGGTCACACCTAAACTTTCTATGGACCTTTGAAGATTTCCCCTTATATAACATTTTAAAGAGATTTTCATGAACTCTCTTCAGTAAAACCTATTCTGATAGCCTTCTCTGCTAAGAAATTCTGAGGCAATGTGGTACAATGGAAACAGTACTGAAATGTCATTATGTCACTTATTACTCATGTGACTTTGGGCAATACCACCTGTCTAGGCCTCAGTTTTTCACCCTTAAAAGGAGAGGGTTGAGTTAGCTCATGAGTTCCCAACATTTTCTTTTTTGAGTCATGTACAGCTTTGGCAGTCTAGTGAAAGCTGTGGATTCCTCCTCATAATATTTTTAAGTGAATAAAATGAAATATATGGTATTACAAAGGAAACCAATTATGTTGAAATAGTTTCAAAATATATTTTTTTAAAAATTCATAGACACCATGTGAAGAACCCTTGATTTGGATGATTTCTATGGTCCTCATTATCTCTCTGATATTCCCAGTGCAGAATCTCTAGATGTGAGGCATTAAATGACCAAGCAGTGACAAAACCAGAAACTGCTCCTAGTATCCCTCCTTCCCAAGAACCCAATTGGGCCTAGAGTTGAATAGTCCCCAGTTTCTCAATTTTTACTCTACAACTGCCTACAACCTGCCATTTAATCAGTCCTTAGTCTTTATGAGAAGGGATGCCCCGTTTGTATGTAACCCGGGAAGGGAAAACTTGCTTAGGAGGATGCCTCCTCTGCTTGTTTATTACTTCTGAGTCCATTGCTCTGTGGCATTTTGTGCCCCTGGGATCAGTCCATGAGCAAGACAGGTCAACCTGGATGTGTAGGGTCTCCAGGAGCATCTTATCTGACTCCTTAATTACCACATGCCTTGTAGAAATCCTACAGCTGATGGCAAAAGCTTAACTCAATCATCTCAAAACAAGCAAGGACAAGCAGGGACTGATGTGCTATTAGAGAGTGTTGCCAGAGAACAAAAACATCCCAGTTTAGTCCTCTCACCACAGCAGAATGCAATGCTGTAGGGCTAGGGAAGGGTCTCCTAGGAGTCCAAATTAAATTTAATCCTAAGGACTTGAGTCCTGAACATTGCCATCCTATACCACTTCATTACACTGAGAACACTGCCTAATCCACCCCGTTCCCCTTAAGTGGCTCAGTGGTCATTAATATGCATTTGCAAAGGAAAGCCATGTATGAAATTAGACAAACAGGGAAAAGTCGACTTCATAAACTGTTCGAGGGAGAATACAATTTAGAGATTAACCTATTCTACCCTTTCATTTTATAGATTCAGACACAGGGACCCAAAGAATCCACTGACTTGATCCAGTTCAATCTATTATTGAGGTTAGCAGATCTATCAGCCTCTAGCTTAGTCCTCTTGGGGAAATTTTGGGAAATTACTTTATTTACAATCCCAAAGACTATTCTACCAGATTTATTATTTATATATGTATCTCCCTTTCCCACAGGTCCTGGTACAGCATCTGGAATGTAGTAAACACTTAATCAATGTTTTATGTGTAATAGAATGAATGAAGATATATATGTACATATTTATACACACATACAAAATGCATATATTATACATATATGTGCATAGGATATAACATATACACAAATATATAAACACATAGATCACATATATAAACATATATATTTATAATAAATGCCTGTTTATCTGTAAGGGAAACATCTAGAAAATTCAAATAACTAGACTTTAAAATTCATTATGTTTTGCAGGAAAGAAAAAAATGAAAAGCAAGCCATTTTTTAAAAAAAAGTTAAATATTTAGTACTCTGGATCAATCTTGACTCAGTCTAGTCTCGCACACTTTCATCTCTCACTGTAAGAGCTGATGTCCAAAAGAACATTGTTGAAGGCATGTTGCTGTGGAGTTGAGTATGGATGGAAAGACCAGTAGTCCTTTCCATATGTTAAAGGCACCAAATTTAGAAATATGCTTTGCTTTAGTGACTTGAAGGCCCCCTGGGAGTCATGATAATATAGATCAGGGGTGGGTACCCTGCAGCCTCAAGGCCACATGTGGCCCTCTAGGTCCTTGCATGCAGCCTTTTGACTGAGTCCAAGTTTTACAGAACACATCCTTTTATTAAGGGGATTTGTTCTGTGAGGTTTGGATTCAGTCTAAGGGCCATACCTGAGGACCCAGAGGGCCACATGGGGCCTCCAGGCTGCAGATCCTCACCTCTGACCTAGATTCAAGGACTGTTTCTCATACAGACTGACATCACAAACCTGGGTAAGTTACTTAACTTCTCAGTGCCCCAGGTAGCCCTTTTAGGCAGCTTATCTAGAGCTCTAAATATGGATAAAACCACAGGCTAAGGCAAGCAAACAAGAATCCTATATATTTCATATTCTATAGTAATATATTTCTATCCTCATTTTCATGGCCAAACTCCTTAGGAAAAAAAATCTCTATTTGTTGCTTCCAATTCCCCCCTTCTATTCATTTCACAACTCTCTTTTACCAATACCTTCAATGAAAATTTGAAATCAAATTTAGAAAGGAACATACTGATTAATTTTGATATTTAGCATGTCCCCAAAGTCTTAGTGCATCTGGGACACCCTTTACTTGATTAATGAAAAGGGAGAGGAAGGGAAATAAGCAATTGTATGTTGCCTACTACATGCAAAGCCCTGTGCTAAGCACATTTTACAAATATTACCTCATGTGATCCTCACAACAATCCTGAGAGGTAGGTGATATTATTATCCCCATTTTACAGATGAGGAAACTGAGGCAAGCAGAGCTTAAATGACTTGTCCAGGATTACACAGTTTGTAAGCATCTGAGGATTTCAACTCAGATTTTCCTGATCCCAGATCCAGCATGTCCATTGTGCCACCAGTTGCCTAAGTGGAACTTTTGTGACTAGGATTTCTGTGCCCCAGGAAAGTGACACAAAATGGGTTTCCATTATGGGAGGGGAAGGGGATGATAGAGACCCTAGGACACCAATAGAAGACTACTATTGGAGAGGCTCCTATATGGGATTGAGTAGAAGAATGGGGCAGGGGAGGAGTTCACCTCAAGCTACCATCTCATAGCGTCCTTTTAAACCAATCATTCTTACCAACTACGTGCTAAATTCTGTCATTTATACATTACTGAATCACTGCACCATGCTGTCACTGCCCTGTAAATTTGGCACCCTGGGGCAAAACCCTGTTCCCTCTGCCCTAGTTTCGGCTTTGCTCCAACATAACCTTGTCCTGATTTATTGTTCTCTGCTGAACCATTCCTTTTCTTCAGCATCTTTTTAAGATGCTAGAATTTCTGAATTATAAAGCAGGTTCCACAAATGGACCATAATTTTAGTGGTATTGATATTCAAGCAGGGAGATGAAATGATACATACTTCTTTCCAAGTTCTATAAGGGAGGAGAAAGACTATTCTAATGTGAATAAATAGGACAAAGCATACCAGGTTCTGCCTTTGCCTAAATTTAGTGTTCCCATGCTGGAAATATAATGTGACCCTAGACGGTATTCCATATTCAAGATGAGACTTTAATCTGGGATAAATTAATTCAGGAAAGAGAAATAACTGGTTTCCTGGAAACTTAGAATACCAGCGCATTGAAAAGGTAGAGCATAATCATAAGAGAAAAATCTAACATGTCGCTGGCCTAGAGGGAGTTTGCAAAATACTTAAAGCTCTGTACTAATAGTATTCATTACAGAAGCTATTTGAATACCAAGTTTTTCCATCTCAAGATAGCATGGTAGGGGCAGGTGTGGCCTAGAAGAACATGGGGGCTCTGTATGGCAATGATGGGAGAACTGAAGGGGAGACTCCTGTTCCCTCAATCCTTCATCTTTTGTGGTGGGAAGGTACTAAGGATATCAACATTAGAGATTCATCCTTTTGAATTAGACTTTTCAGAAATATTCTATTAAAATGCAAATATCCCAGAGAAGGGTAACCCATGGAAAAGAATAGAAATCCAGAGCACAGAACATTCCTGGGGAAGGCAGACATGGTTGAGATAATTAATTTGGGAGAGGAGAGAAGAGTTACCTGGGTAGCTAAAGAACAAAGAAATCTCATGGTATAGTGAAAAGAAAATTGAAATGGGAATCAGAAAACTGAAATTCAAGTACCAGCTTTGCTACTTCATAGTCACATGACCTAGTACAAGACCCTTCAGTTATCTTTGGCTCAGTTTCCTTTGCATGTCCATTAAGAAAGTTGGATGAAATGATCCCAAAGGTCTATCCATCTCTAGCATTCAGTGTTTCCAGATGACAGCGTTGAGGATAGTACCCTGGATTTGGAGGCAGAAGATCTCAATTCAAATACCACCTCAGAAACTTACTTTTGTTACCTTAGGCAAGCACTTTAATTACTCCATGCCTCAGTTTCATCATCTGTAAAGTGAGAGGACTAAACCCAACGGACTTTTGGACTCTTCTAACATTAGATCTATGATCTTAGTATCTTAGAGGGGACAGAATCCTGGACTCAGAGCTGGGAGAGGCCAGGGTTCAAAATACAATGCTGACTTTGTTTGCACTTAAAGTGACATTACCTTCCTGAACTCCAGTTTCCTCATTGATAAAATGGTAGTCATAATATTTATTGCTTACAAAGTGGTAAGGAAAATACTTTACAAACTTAAAAGTTTATTTATACTGGTTATTATTTCTGTTCAGTGTTACTGAAAAGGACAGTGGGTATGTACTGAAGAATCACTTTGCCCTCTTCCCAAGTTTTTTTCTCATCTCAGAGCATTCACAGCTACCGCGTGGGTAGTTAGGGTCTGCATCTCCACAATAAAGAAGTTCCATGGCTGGCTGAGCCAACTGAAGTGAATTGTCCATGAGATCCCATATGTTACAGTTGTAGCAATGCCCGTGGAGTAGCCACCCACCCTCCCCCAAAGCAGCTACACTATATATTAGCTGGTACTCAAAGGTTTCTGGGATCAGTGATTATCATATGCTCATTCCCTAGCTTTGCTGGGGAACTATTGCAGAGAGGTTTATCCATGTTCTCCACTTCTCCTTTTGCAAGACCTGGCAGCCCAAAGCACTTCTTTCATATTTTTGTGCATTTGTGAATTCTTCAATATGATGTCCTTTCACAAATCATCTTTGCCTTCTTATTCTCTTTCATTTCTGCCCATGTTTTCCCATAGATCTGATCTGCACAACAAGATGGAGGCCTTTGTCTAGGCCTTCTTCTATTGTAGGGGTGCCAGCGTGGCATTTACATTGTACATCTGTTATTTTTCAAACTTTCTAGATGAATGTAAGTTTTCTAATCATGCCTGTCCTCAAAGGTCATCTCCCTTACACCACTGGAGGTATTCCTACTTGTACCTACTATTCATCTCTCCAGTGTCTTTTGGGTCAACCATAGCTTCAATTTAGCAGATGTTTATGGAGTTCCAAGATCTATAAACACAGCCCCAATGGGAAAGCATCTTTGTTTAAAAAAATGGACTTTGTCAATGGGGAAAATTTGGGAACATCAAAAGCACTGTATAATTTCCCCAAATATAGTCCACCCCTGTTCTCTCTCTGCCAAGCCTAGAGGCCTGTATTGGGCTACCCGAGTCTTTCTTACCTGTCCCAGGTCTTCGGTTGGCCAAACCGGATAAACGTATGAGAGAAAGGACGTTCCAGAGTCAAACAGGGGTTGAGCTTTATTTCAGGGTCCGGGTTACAAATGCAGGGTGGTCTTCCTTAGGAGGAAGAGGGGGAGATTTCCTAAGGAGGCTAAGCTTAAGGGATTGGAAGTAGAAGTACAAGCGGGGAGAGAGGGGGAGGGGAGAGAGGAAAGAAAAGAAGCGGAGCCCTACTTTTCTCTTTGGCTCCACACGTGCTAAGAGAGAGCTTTCTGGCTTCCTCAATCCTACTTAATCTTCAGCCACACAGTTTGCATCTCAATACCGTGCTGTTAGGTAACTAGGTGTGCTCCAATCCGGGACGACCTCGAGGACAGGGAGACTCCACCCATCAGGTATCTCCCGGGGAGAGGCGGAAATACCCGAGCTAGCCGAGCTAGCTCAGTCTGACCTTCTCGAACCCCCACTGTTCATGGAGGGCCTCGTAAGACTCTAAGATTTAGAAGTCCCACTTTTACCTGCCCAAGACTGTCCACACGGAATTGAGCTTCCAGTCCCAACATCTCTCCTCTTTCACTCTGGGTCCTACTCACTGTCCAACTATAGGTTTTGTTCTAGGTATCATTGCTGTACCCATTCAGTAGAATGGCTGTTCAATAACACATTGACAGTAGGTACTTTTCTTTCAGTCACTCTTTTTATAAAGACTGCTGACCTAATCTCTTTTGTAGTCTTGGTTCTCACTGAGAGTGCCCTGTCATAGTTCTGGAACTTGATGCATTCAGAACAATGTCATTTAGAAAGAAGTGCCTTACTCTCTATGGCGATGTGTCAGAATAGTGTAGCTTAGTTGAGTTTCACTCCCTGTGTTCTGTCATCCACTTTTCATTTCCATTAGTTTTACTGTTCCATGATGATCACATATGTTTATAATCTGCCACTTTTTCCATGATACTACAAAAATGAGTTCGTATTATAAACTGGTGTTATTCATATTTGCCATGTCTCTGTCCTTGGAAAGAAACCAAGTATTTGCTGGCTGTGGTGGTTTCTGATGTGGTTTCACCATGTTTTGGTGACCACTTTATCTCTGGTGACATTTTGTAAGGGTGATCAAGGTCAATATCTGCCCCCTTTTTCCATTTTCCACTGATTCTCACTTGTCAGGTTGAAGCTACTGCTGTTATTTACATTGCCTTCTCTTCTTTATCTTCTAATTTCTTGTTGATTTTAACCTAACAAGTTGATGGTCTGATTATACACAAGATAGCAGTTTGTGAGATGATCCTCATGTCTGGTAATCTTTCCTTGACTATTAAGTAAGTTGCTTTCAGTTTTTTGGGTGATGTTCCTTACTTGCCATGACTAGCACTTATAGATTATCTTGTTAGTATGTGTCTGTGTACACATATAAATCTATACATATATAGATATAGATGTATGTATATGCATGAGACTTCCAAGTTGTCTACAAGCCTCTGGTCTCTTATATTTGTCAAAAGTGAGTCATATTTTCCAATGTACTCTTGCCATATTTCCTTCTGTATACCTTTGTACTGAAACCGCTAACTCCATCCTGAGTTGCTTTGGAAGATCAGGCAGTGAGTCAATTCATGCTAAATAGGGGGAATATAGCACAGAAACAGAAGCTGAAAGTGGGGCAAGGTAGAAGGTATTTGTATAAATAAGATCAAATCCTGCATCTAGGTTGGAAATTATTAGATGACTATCTTGGTTCCCCTTCTTAAGTGGAAGATCTGGAATGGGAGCTCTCCTATCTACATTCACAGGGAGAGAAAGACCCCAGATACATGAGTTCCTGAGGAGGTATGTAGATCTTGTCCAATTTTCATAGAATTTCTATATACTTTTATTCTCCATAATAGGTATTAGTGCACCACCTGCAATTATCTTCATGACTGTCTATGTACTAATACTCATTGTTAGCTCTCCAAGTGCTTCATAAAAATGGTATTTCTTTTCTCCTTTAAGTGCAGGATAAATGAAACTCTGCTAACACTTTTGTTTGCCTCTCCAAGAGTGATCTGTGAACCATCTTTCCATTCAACTGCAATCTCTTTTTGTCTTCTGGTTTCATTCATTATGGATATTGTTTAGGTTTTCTAATAGTATGTAAGTTAATTTTTCATTGGACAAAGATCTTATGCTTAGAGTACCTATCATTGAATATATGTTTATAAATATACTGCCTAGTGTGATTCTTAGGATGTGCTGCCCCTTTTTTCCCTTCAAATTTTGACCCCATCGATGTGCAATTAAATAAAGGCCATATAGAACTGAGATAAATGCTTTATGTTCCTTTGTTCCATGCTGTGCATAAACCTGTGAGAATTGAAGGATTACTTCCTTATTTCCCTCTAATAGTACTAATGAGCCTACTGTGTTAGGTTCATCTGCACCTGTCTGTGTGTGTGTGCGTGTGTGTGCGTGTGTGTGTGTATGTGTGTGTATTTGTCCAAGAGAAACAGGACTTATTTTTCTATGACCTCCAGGCAGTATGAATTCAAAATGGGTTTCCTTTTGGTTTATGTCTGCTTGTGGATAGCAAAAGTAGCTTAATCTGACAGTCATATTATTGAGGGCAGCCAGTGAGGCTTTTGGGGAAATAGTAGCCACTGATGAGCACTTATCCCATTTTACTCCAGCTAGACTTCTGAGAATATAATTCGCAAAACCCACTAGAGTAAGTAAGAATTATCATGGAAGAGCATTTTCCTGACACTTTTATCTGGAGCCTTTTCTGTAAATCATAGAAGGAACAAAGCAGCAAGTAGAATATAAACATCTTGAGGACAAGGTCAATTTTCATTCCTTTGCTCTGTACCCATAGTGACTTTCATCACTTCCATGGTGTCTGGCACATAACAGTTGCTTAATAAATGTACGTCTAATTCGCAATAATTACTTCATGGTAGGGACTACAAAGGCAATCTTATACAGTGAGGCACTAATGTGATCCTAAGAAAAGATGTCTCACTAATGGCTGACTTATAGAAATGCTTAGCATCAGCATATTTCTGGCTGCTCTTCTCAGAAAGGGAACTTTTGTAGTCCCTCACCATCTGTAAACTGGTAACAAGGTCTGTTGGTTGGCAATAAGAGTCAGAGGCAAAGATTTAGGTGCTGGTAGTCAACTTAGCCAATTTTTGCAAATGCTCCATTTCAAAAGCATGGCTATGCTTGGATAAACCAGAACCCTATAGGCTTTGAGTTTATCTCTGGGTGCCATGTGAGTGAACATTGATTGACAGGGTGTGGAGTGCTATAAAAAATAAGATTATAACTTACCATTAAAATTGATATATTTTATTTACCAATAAATAATATTCTGTAGGACCTTCCAACATTTAAGGAAAAAAATCAGGAAAATAATTTGTCAGGACATGAACTTAGGGAACATGTGGTCTTCCTTTTTTTTTTTTAACAGAATGTGTATGCTTTAACCTCAGATATCTGGAACTTGCATCATCAAACAGTCATAGGATCACAGATTTAGAGTATGAGAGAGCCTCAAAGGTGATTAAATCCACACTTTTCATTTTATATATTAGGAAACTGAGACCCAGGTAGTAAGTAATAGGACCAGGTTTTAAACCCAAGTCCTCTGACTCCAAACCTAGCACTCATAGTGCCAACTAATGTGTCTCAGATTATTTTTCACAACCATTATTCCTTATGATATTCCATTATATTTACGTATCACAATTTACTCAGCTATTTCCAAATCATTGGACCTGAATTTGTTTCCATCTTTCTACTACTACAAACGGTACTACTATGAATATTCTGGCACATATGGGACCTTTACTTTCTATCACTATCAAGTAGTGGAGTCAGTGGGTCAAATGGTATCAATTAGCTATTAATTAAGTGCCTATTATGTGTCCAACATGGTACTAAGCAATGAGAATGCAAAGACAAAAGTGGAATAGTTCCTGCCCTCAGAAAGCTAATCAGAAAGTCTAATCAAGTAGGCAACATCTAGATATATATAGTTATATACAAGGTTCATAGAAAATGTATACAAGATAACCTTGGAGAAGAAGGGACCAGTAAAGGGAACCAGAAAAGGTATCATGTATTAGGCTGAACAAGAGCTAAGTGTTGAAGCAAAACAAGATTCCAGCAGTTAGAAGAAGAAGAATATTCCAGTTATCTGAGATAACCAGTTTAAAGGAATAGAGGTTCCTCATCTTGTATGAGTGACCACACTTAGATTAATATGACTGAATGTGGAAGGATGTAACATGGAAGTAGAATGGAAAAATTGGAAGAGGCTGGATTGTGAAGAGTTTTAAATGACCAAACAGAGAAGTTGATCCTAGGGGTGATAAGGAGCCACTGAAGTTTCTTTTTTTTCCCATTATAGTTGGGTAGTGACATGAGCAATTTAATATATTTTCTGATATAATTTGATATATATTATATAATTCTATTTTTCTCCTAGAATAGGTGAACCAAGAATGCAGCTTAGCATGTTATCCCTGAATGGTAACCAACATCAATCTACCTGGAGGGAATATATTGTTTTGACCATTATTTATTTTAAGAGTTTTTTTAAATCCCTTTTCCTCCAAAGAAATCCAAAGAACATGGCCCTTTCTCTCCTATTTGCTATCTACCCACCAGTCATGGAGTCTAAATGAATTGATTTCAAATTATTCTGTAGATCATTTACCAAGGAATAGGACACACATGCATGTCCACATTGTAACCTTCTGGGCAGAACAATTTGGTTCACAGAGTACTGAAGATTAATAGCTTAGCATAATAAGAAAAGTTCTGGTATATTATCATATTAGACTTACCTCCAACCTCCAGTGCCTTCCCCCCAAATTTGATAGAATTATATTGTTGACTGAATTCTTGTCCAATGCACTCTTCTGTCCCTCTCCTATGGTATGAAATCAGTCCAGTAGAGTTTATTAAATGTTTATTATGTACAAGGCTTTGCATTGTTGGGTACTGTGGATATAAGAGCAAAAATATAATAGACCCTGTGCTTAAGGAGCTGACATATTACCAGGAAGCTACAATATGTATACATCCAAATAAATACGAGAGAATTGGAGAATGAACAGAGCACCAATAACTACAGGGATTGTGGAAGACATCATAGCAGAGCTATGTCATTTGGGCAGATTCTGCAAAGAAGTTGAGGTATCTAAGAAGTAGCTGAGGAGCAAGCGCATTCCAGATATAGAGCCTGGCTTATACAAAGATGCATGAAATTGAAAGTCTCATCAAAGTACTAGCTAGTAGTTCAGTTTGGCTGGAACACTGAGTTTGTGAAGTGAGATGATGCTGGAAAGGTAGATTGTGAAGGATTTTAAGTACCAGGGTAAATAATTTGTGTTGTATGCATGGAGGAATAGGAAACCACTGAAGATTTTAGAGCAAGGGAATGGCATGATCAAGAGTATGCTTTTGGAAGTTGTCAGTTGTCTAGGTAGTCAATTGGAGATGGGATAGAATGGAAGGTAAAAGAAGATCAGCCAGCAATTAGTAAGTAGTCCAGTCAAGAGGTGTTAAGGGATAGAATTAAAGTGTCTGCCAACCTAAGTGACCAGAAGGATGGTGGTCCCCTCACCAAAAATGGAGAGATTTAGAGAGATAAGTTTAGGATAGAAGAAGATGGTTTCTTCTTTGGACATGTCAGATTTGGGACACCAACAATATTTGCAAGTTGAGATATCCAGGATAATTGTAGCTATCGGTGAAGTTACTTATGGCCAGTAGTGCTTTGATAACTTGGATATGTAGATTTAAGAGTCTTCTCTGTTCAGGTTGAAACCATCAGAGTTGATAAGGTTCATGGTAGAGTATTGTTCAGAGGATGGAATTTTGTGAAGGAAAAGGTGACCCAGGTCAGAGGTTTAGTGGAGAGACATGGATAGCAATACAGAAGAGAATAGGAACACATCGTCCTACAGTTAAAAGAAGATCCAGGAGGAAAAAAAAGCGTCATGCAATTCAAGGTAGGAAAGTATATTAAGGAGAAGGGAATGGCCAAAAATATCAAAACCTGCATAGTGGTCAAGGAAAATCAAAACTGAAAAATTGACCCAACTAAGAGATTATTGGTAATCTTGAGAGAATGTAGAATTGTAGAGTAGAAAACCATATTGCAAGAGAAAGAAATGTGAATCCCACATAACCTGTTGGTTATTTCAATTTATCGTGTGTGTGTGTGTGTGTATCTTGTTTTTACATAATTGTTTGTGTGTTGTGTCCCCTGCTAGATGATGAGCTCCTTTAGAGTATGACTGTCTTTTGCCTTTTTTGGTATGCTTACCCATGGTACCTGGTACACAGTAGTTACTAAATAGATGTTTATTGATTAATTGAGGAAGTTAAGTCAAGGTTGAGAATATAGAAAACTCAAGTTCAAGGAACTTCACAGTTAAAGGTAGTAGAGACAGAGAACACTCTTGAGGAGATGAAGGGGTCAAGTGAAAAATTTTTGTCTGAGTTGTTTGTTTTTTAAAGTCTCTGAACATACTTGTAGGCAGTGGAGAAAGAAAATGATCAGTGGTACAAGCTCCTAAGAAAGATGGGACAGAATAGGATCAAGGGTTACAACTAGAAGTCTTAGTTATTTCAAGAAAAAGACCACCTTTTCCCTGGAGAGCAAAAGAGAAGAAGACATGTAGCATTTCCGAAGCATTTTAAGGTGTACGAAATCATCTCCTGGGGCCAGGGTGGCATTAGAGGCTTAAGGAAAGAAAATAACAATTTGAATAGCCCCTGAAGGAATTATAATTAACAATCATTCATGGAAGGGTAAAAAGATCGATATGCAATAGTGAGTTCACCATTGACTGGATAAGATGAATTTTTCGTAGACCCAGTCTGCAGGATTGTATGACTTCCTCCACTAGTGTCTAACATTTTGGAAGCAGGAGCAGAGAAGACTGTTGGAAGGGGTGACCTAGGGATAAATGTTACCAGGGACTGAAAGGTGCTTAATAAATGTTTTGATTATAGACTAAAGGAGGCAAGTGAATCAAGAGTGAAGAAATCCAAGGGTCAGTGCAAAGGAGAATGAATTCACTATAGAGTTAAAACCATGAAGAAATTAAAGGAAACTTAGAGAATGAATAATGGACTAAAAAAAAAAAAAAGGAGGAATAAAGGAAATGGAGTTATAGAAGACTGAGTCAAAGGGAAAGATAGGACAAGAGAGTATTATCAGAAAGCTGAATTTCAGACTTTAAGACCATGTAAATGACTCCCATATTTGAAATTTATTTGAAAAATAGACTGAAAACCAGAGGCCCTGGGTTCAAATCCCAGTTGTACCACATGACCTTTGGCAAATTGTTTCATTCCCCTGAAGTTCAAGTTCCCCTTCTATCAAATGATGATAGTACCCTTTGAATTATTTCACCCACAGGGTTGCTCTAAGAAGTACATGAGACATATAGCAGAGCATTCTAGAAAGCCTAAGTGATTACATAAATGTGAACTATTATTACTGTTGTTGTTATTAACAATAACGATCATAATTCTGTGGTACAGCGCTTTCCCATCACTGACACTCTCCTTTTGAATGCCTTTGATTCCACAAGTCCAGTGATCAATCGCTATTCCCTTCCAATGGCAGAGAGAGGTGACTTTCAGATCTCAGATAACACGGAAAATTTTTAGTCTTCTTTATTTTTTAATCTCAAATATTATAATGTAAGCATCAGCTGAAAATGGGTCTCGAATCCTGATGGGGGCAAGAAAAAGAATTTGCTTTGAAAGTAATGAACTTGGCCCTTTTGAAGGTCTATAATGCATTATAAAATTTAATAATAAAACAAGAAGAGGAAAGTGAAAATCTGCTACTATTCTTTTTAAAAAAGAGCCAGTGTCAGGATTTAGAATCTAGTTCTGAGTACAACCATTAAACTACAGGAATAGAAAATCTCAGTATGATGATAGGATACTATACAACAGAAAATAAATCTCTAATGGTCCTCTACCTGGGATTAAAATAGAGAATAATGTATGTTGTCAGTTGTGGGTATAATAAATATTCTTGTTCTTGTGATTCCATCCTGATTTGACCAATTAGTCCCAATCAGAAGGACCCAAGGTCATTTGCATTATCAAATGCCCATACTCAATTCAACCAACAAACATTTTTAATCATCTTGTATGTGCAAAACAGTCTATATAGGCACTATACTCACTAGTTATGATCATTCGCAAGTAAGGAAAGAAGGTATGAAATAAGCATTTATTAAGTTCCTATTTTATTCCAGACACTGCTAAGCATTTTATAAATATCTCATCTGATCCTCACAACAACCCTAGGATAGTTACTATTATTTTATTTTAAGTTTTCAGTTGATGAAACTGAGGCAGAGACTAAGTGATTTGTCCAGAGTCATTGGGTAGCTAGTAAGTGTCTGAGTCTATATTTAAACCTTAGTCTTCCTCACTCTAAGCCCAAGTTTCTATTCACTGTGTTACCTTGCTGCCTCGGTTAAGGTCAGTGTCCCTATCTCTAAAATAGCAACATGGTCCCTTTCCAAAAGCAAAGAGTCATTTAAACCCTTTCTAAATCAACTTTGGAATAAGCATACTTTGAAAAGAGTTGACAGGTCATAGGACACAGGGTTAAAGGGGAGCTAGAAAGCATCTAGTTCAATGTCTTCATGTCACAGGTAAGGAACTGAGGTCAGAGCATGGGGGACTTAGTCTGCATCACTTATTGAGTGCGTAGCTGAGTTGAAGCTGGCACTTGAATCTGCAGAGTCCTAGTCTGGCGCTTTTCCCTTAGTAACTGAAATCAAAATACCTCTGATCTAAAAGAGAACCATGGCATAGTCAGTAGGCTTATGAATCAGCTGACATGGGATCAAGGTCTGACTGTCACTAACCTCTGGTTTAGCCTTGGTCAACCCACATAATCTCTTTGTGGTCCCTGTTCTTTTACCAATATGACCACTATGAGCTGAACAACCTAAGACCCAGTAGAAGGTCACTGGGTAACAAAGAAACTCTAAGTACTCTGCTAAAGTGGTTTTTGGAAGGCACACTCTTTAGACACAATCAGGACCCATTTAGTCATCCACAGACAGAATCTTAGCATTTAGACCTGGAAAGGACCTTAGAGATCATCTAAACATTTTGCTATTCTCTTGTTGCAACTGAGGCCCAAAGTCACTAAGTGAGGCAACATGGGTCACTTAGCTAGTTTGGGGGCAGTGGGAAGACCCAAGTTCATGGTCTCCAAATCACAATTTAGTGATCTTTCCAGTATAGTGACCAACCTTAGGTTCCCTTGCAGGGACTAGATGGATCGGTTCCCCTCTTGTCTTTGGAATACAGAGAAAGTCCATTTGATTCTCCAGATATATGGAACATTTCCCCCATGAAAGTATTTTTAAATTGTATCCCTAGGCTGCTTCTTGAATCTAGCATTTTAGAACTGAAAGGGAGAATCTAGTCCAACTTTCTTGTTTTATAAATTAGGAAATGGAAGCCCAAAGAATAAAATAAACTTGCTTAAGGTTGCATAGAGTATGGTAGATCTAAGAATCAAACACAGGATTCCTTATTCTCTGCACAGTGATTTTGTCACTACATGATTCCCCAAGGTGGGGGAATTGGAATTTGGTTCACCCATTTGTCTGAGATCCTGGAGTCATCCTTGCCTTTTATTCTCCTACTGATTTGGTGGCAGCATCCTTCCTCCTTTCCACTCAGCCTCTTTTTCTGGAATTTGGATGACACGGTGTCATGTGCATGGCAGGTGATAGATGAAAAAATGTTTAGCTGAGTCTGTCCAAGCTCTTCCCCAGTGACCACAGTCTCTGTGGCTGAAAAGACCATCATCCCCAAGCAAGCTAGGAGCCTTCTGGTTGCCTGAAGCTACTGTCCCTGGGCTTCTTTATTCAAATGATATAATTTCCCTATGGATTCCATCCTAGCTAAGAAGTGGTTTTCAACTCTGTAGGTACCTTAATTTTGCTGAAGCAGCTAACTATTGAAAGCCAAAGAAACCTTTCAAAATGTGAAATCAATCCAAGCATTTGGTGTCATCAAATGACTGGTACCACTTTGATGCAGTGCTCCTCTCCTCTCCCCTCCAGAGCACTGGGTTTTCCACACCAAAGACAACACTTTACTTTGAACAGCTGGCGTTCAGATCATGCATGAAAACAACCTATTTAAATCCCCTTGGTGTTCTCACTGCTACACATCTGGGGGGCTCTGTCTCTCCTGGGCCATTCTTGGATTTCTCTTTGCCATCATCAAAAGAAGAAAAAGAAAGAAGAGATTTGAGGAGAAAGAAAGGAGAGAGGAAGGGAGAGAAGAAAGAAGGAAGGAAAGGAAGGAGGAGGTAGAGTAAGGAAGAAATTAGATGGTGAAAGAGGAAGGAAGGAAGAAAGGGAGGAAGGAAAGAAATATATGGTGAAGGAGCAATGGAGGGAGGCAGGAAGGAAGAAAGGAGAGAAAAATAGAAAAAAGGAAGAAAAAAAAGAAAAGAAGTGAAAATCAAAATAAAATTTTGTAGCTACTAAATTCCTAAACTCTAGTGCTTGTAAATGGTACTGTGGAGCATAGATTATATTTTCAGGATCACTTCTCCTGATGTTTTTAGAATAAATGAATAATGCTAGGTAGCTGGATAGCACTTTTCAGGGCAAACTTCTCAAAATTCTCTGTAAATATTAATTCATTTATCTTCATACTAACCCAGCAGGATAAGAAGTCATAGTCATCCTCATTCTAGACTTATAAGTAAAGAAATTAAGAAATAAAGGAAAAAATGATATATACCTAGGAGGATCGCATAGCAAGCCAATATCTAAATCAGGAAGGAAAACTCCAGATCACAGATCTCTCTCATACAGGCACGGTTTGCTAAACCCTTTGATGTAGAAAAATAAAAACTTGAGAAAGCTTGATTTCCTTTTCCCTTGAGAAGCATGGGCTTATTTTGTATGGGGAGGTTGAAAAACTGGGCCTTTGAGATATAGAAAGATAGATACACACATATACATACATACACAGGGAAATATGTAAAGCACTTAATTGTATACCAGACACTGTGATAAACTCTAGAGATACATATACAAGCAAATAGTTTCTCCCCTTAGGAGCTTTCATTCCAGTGGGGTAAGATCATGTATAAAGGGAAGCTGGAAATTAGGGTAGGTTGTGGTTCATAGATAGCCAGGAATGGGGGAGAAATTCTGGACCTGAGCAAAATAAGAGAAAAGCTAAAATTCTACCTCTGCCCCCTCATCCCACCCCAGGGCTCCAGAGGAGAAGAGCACCTTCCTGGTGAGGAGGAAATGAGGCAGGTGAGCTGAGAAGAGGAAATGCAGCATAGTGTGCCAGGTAACAGGAAATAGGACTCTGGAGCTAAATCACTTATCAAGTAGCCCAACAGGCAAAAACATTGAATTTTGGAGTCAGTGGCAATAATGTCAAATTTTGGAGTCACAGGACTTGAGTTGAATCCCAAATCTTCTGTCCTAGGGATCCCAGGTCTCTCTCCTAAGAAAGCCTCCTCAATGATTTATACAACTTTTTTAGAGCTCTAGGTTTCATGTCAAGCCCATGAAAAGAAGGGGAAGAAGTGGGAGGATATTTCAGAACAGATGATGAAGAGGTGCCCCTTAAATCAAGCCATGTGAGTTTCTGACTATTTGGCCTTCGTGATTTTGATCTCTGTTACACTCATTTTGTGCAAATTGTATGAATTTTACTATTCTTGCTTGTGTATGCATCTTCTCCCCTTAGGGCACTGTATGATCATTGAGGACAAGAACCATGTCTTATACTCATCATGGTTCCCCCAGCACCAGGCACAATACTTCTCATATCCTTCTGTGCTTTAAGGACTTGTGGTTTCATCGTTATGTTTACTCCCTTTACCAGTGTAGATCACAGTCTTCTCTTCAACTTTACTGTTTAACTAGGAAATGTTCTTGGAGACGACCTTTCCCAGAAAATTCACCACCTCACCGAGAACCTGGCGACAGACTTCTGAAATTAGCTAGGACCTGGCTGTTAGACAAAAACATCACTGGGTCTGTGTCGCAATCCTATGTTTTTCTAGCATGCACTCTGCAGGCCTTGCCTTTGAGAAGTGAGGGCCATCTCTGTGCCTCAATGAGACATCAGAGTTTACATTCTAAGTATTTAATAGATCATTGTTGAATGAACGGATGAATGAAACATGCATATGTTTTCACATCCGATTTGCAAAAAAAATAACGCTTACAAGGTTTTATACACATGAGAGCTTAAAAATATTTTGTGTTGAATTAAATGACACAAATCTGTTCTTTGTGTAGGCTTCAGAACACTGGGGAAAGAGTTCCAAAGCCATTAGAGCTGCCACCAAACAGCGCCTCTCTTCTCGATGTGCGCTGCAAAGCAACTGGGTAACAGGAGGGACATTTCAATTATGCAACATTTGTGATCAAATATTAATAAAATCAGACCATTGCTTTAATTGCTATCATTTAACACACTGTATGCTATAAATATTTTATAGCAGTGGTCAAATGAAACATGAAGAGGAGGACAGAGAAATTCTGATTTTCAAGGCAGCGTATCTCAGCCTTTCCCTACAGCTGCTTCCCTCTACAACTTGACATGTCAGTGTGGCTACCAGTCTTACTCTGGGGAAAGTTCTGGATGTTGAGGTGACATAGAAGTGATAGCATAGTAGGAAGCTCAATATTTATTGAATGAAAAATCAGAACAGCCAACCACTTTGTAAGAAAACTACCTGCTAGTGTCCTCGACGGAATGTTATCATTCATATTATGTAGCGATGACATGGAATCGCTCACATTATATTAGGCCTAGGGGCTGCACCGAGCATCTTGGGGGGGGGGGGTGTTTCCTTGTTTTGAGGGAGCAGTGAGTCACAAGACAAGTGGTCCCTCTCAGGTTCAAACTGGGTTCATCCTAAATTACCATTTGAGAACAGGGGCACTTGTGAACACCAAAAAGGGGAGGGAGGAGCAGTTATGCTGATAAAATGGCCAAAGATAGGAATCTTCCCCCTGTAACTTTTGAAAGAGAAAAAAACAACCAAACTTGCGTGTGCTCCTGGTTTCTTTCAGCTTGCCTCTCTCTGCAGGTCTCTCAATGACCACTCAGTAGAGGCTGGTTGAGACCTTGCTCTTCTAGGCTGTAGCAGGGTTTAGGGAGGGAATACAAACAGGCTATAAGAGAAAACTGTATGTTCAGCTCACGTGGCTCCTCCCTCCCTGCACCCACACAGACCCCAACCTCTCTAAAACTTAATACATTGTGTTTGAGAATTGCTGTAGCTAAAAAGGAAACCTCCCCATGGCCAGCATCGCAATAAGCCTCTTGGAACTCAGCTAAGCATACTAAATCAGCAGGCACACAGTCCATCACCAAGCTGTACTCAAAACCTTTCCAACTTGGAAAGCCAGAGGCTTCTGTGTGCTTACCAAGCATTCAGAACCACAGTCTCAGTTCTCCAGCAAGAAGAGGTGGTGTTATAAGAGGATCTTAGGATAGGGGATGGAGGTCTATTCATCCTGGTAGACTATGATATTCTTTTGAACTTTGTCTCTTTGAAATTCCAGTTTCTGTCCACAAAGTCTTTTTTTTGGGTGGGGGGAGGTGAATATGAGCTTTTTGGCTGGAGTAATTTTGCACCAATAAAATTTGCTGATGTCTAAGGCTCACTCCTCACCTTTTGTTTTTTCACCAGTGTTGATTATAATAAAAATCTGACTTGGTGGACAAAATGATTGCACATGAAATAGTAAATCATAAATGGCGGTAGGGATGAAGTTGGATCTGTGATCTCTCTGGTATGGACAACTCCCTCACTTAATAATACCAGTCAGGACCTTCTCTGCAATTTCTTGACTAGTGCACTAAGAAACTTGAGTGACATGTCTAGGGTCACTAAGCTGACATGTGGCAATGTCAAGACTTGACCCTAGGTCTTCATGATTCTAAGGCCAGCTGTCTATCCCCTTCAACATACCATCAACATACATGGTGACATCAGTGCTAAATATGATTGTGCTGATGAGGGAGTAAGTCCTGGAAGAGTGATTATAAAAGCCTTGCTTGCCTAAGTTTGCCTTGCTTCTGTTGCTCCCAAATCTGAGGTCTATACACTTCCCCCCAAGCTCATCTCAAATGCTACCCCTTCCAGGAAGCCTGATCTGAAGCCACTTCCCCTGAATTTGTAAGCAATCCCCCCTCAGATGTTACATGGCACTTAGTACCTCTCATTCCCTTAGGTATTACTTTGTACAATAGTGATTTGTAAAAACTAAAAAAATAAACAAAGAAAACCAATAGTGATTTGTATGTCTTTCATATCCCTTTATTAGATTGTATGTTTAGGGAAGGAAGGGACTAATCCTATAGAAACTTTGCCTCTCCCCAAAGAGTCCAGTAAAGTGTTGCGTGTATTAGCAGGATTTTAAGAAGTATTTGTTCAATTGTACTGAACAACTGACAACACGAAGGTGGAGAGGAAGCATAGTGTGTTTGTAGGACAATAAGGAGACTGGCCTAGGAGCTATCAAAATGGAATACTTCAAATAGCAAACTGAGCAAATTCCCACCATGCTAGAGTACCTACCTGTCTGCCTTTTTCCTCCCTCCCACCCTCTTTCCCTACTTCCCTTCTTCCTTCCCTCCCTCTCTTCTATTCCTTCCACTATTCCAATTGTCCTTCCTTCCATCCTTTGAAATATCCTTCCTTTCCTCCTTCCTTCATTTAGTATTCCTTTCTTTCCCTTTCTCCCCAGATGTTTTCTAAGTTCTCTTCAAATTTTCACATTCTCTGGCTACAATATTACTTCTAACCCTAAAGCTCCGACCTCTTCCTTTGTAAACTCTAGACACCACATAACTCTTTGTCCACCTGTGAGAATGTGTGTCTACCCTTACTCCTTCTCAGCCTAAGAAAAATCATCTTTATTTGAACCTACTCATTTTAAATTCTGCCCATTCACTTATGTGAACTGGTCCCTAAGTCCAGTGCTTGCAGCATAACAGCAGTTACTAGGAAGAGAACACTGAAACTGACTCACAAAAGTTTTCCCACTGGATGCCATGATGCCAAGTCCCTTGGGGTTGGGAATGGTGACTGGGACAGGGTCTCAAGGGACATGGCGGCCGTTGTGGTTGGACTAGGGGCAAGGGTAAGAGGAAACTCTGCAGTTGGCCAAAGCTTTTGTTCTCCTCTAACAAAAAGTTCTCTCCCTCTCTCCCTCTCTTTCTTTGTCTCTCTCTCCCTCTCCCTTTCTCCCTCTCTCTTTTTTTCTCTCTCTCCTTCCCTCCCTCCCTCCATTCCCCCCCATCTCTCTCTCTCTCTCTCTCTCTCACACACACACACACACACACACACACACACACACACACACACACACAACATCCTTTGAGAGAATCTAAGCCTCTTGATTTGGCAGTGTGGACCAAGTACAGGATGGGGAAGCAGATGCTCCAAGTTTGGTCGAGGCTTAATCAGTGGCTTGTCTTGTTTATCTCAGCAAGGCAATCATGTAGCAAATATTTATTGAGTGCCTACTGTGTACAAGGCTGTCTTTCTGAATCCATTTCTCCATCCACAAAATGAAGAGAATAGTATGCATCCCTTAGTTCTTCATGGGGGTGCATGATTTGCATGCATTTTCTAGGCAGTGCATATATAAATACCAATAAACTTGCTCTAGTTTACTCAGCTTAATCAGAAAACTCGCCGGCTTCCAGAACAGAACTCAGAAGGAAATGTTCTGACTTCCTGCACTGAGATAAATATTTGCATTTTAATAAGTCCCTCACCTCATCACCCCCCTCTTCCCCATGCATAAACAAAGCTTAATAGAAGGACACCAGCTAATTAGCCCTCTGTGCTAGGGACTCTGCTCCCAGCAATGAGAACATATTTTTTGTCCTAAGGGATCTTCCTTCTAGGCAGTGAGCTGGCAGCTGGACATCTCCAGGCACAGTATTAGAGCCAAATGTTCATAATAGTGACCTAAGTAAAAATGGCACTTACATAGCCCGAGGCAGAATTCTCTTCTCAGGTCTAAGCAGAGAATGAATACCTCAATTTTGTATTATTACACTATAGCTTTTAAAGCCACTGTATCTGTGGTATTTCATTTGATCTTCACTACAACCCTCAAAGGACACAAGCCAAACAGGTGTGATTATGCCCATTTTATAAGTGGGGAAACTGAGGACTGGTGAGTGGCCTGAAAGCTGACAAAAGACAACTATTCAGTATGCATGCAAATGCATGCAAAAATACCTGACACTTTCGTGGTATGAGTGCTCAGCATGAATCACTTTAAGAATCTAATGTGTGGTAGGCACTTTGCTTGGATTTGGGGATGTGAAGACAAAAAGAAAATGGTGCCTGCCCTCAAAGAGCTTCCATCGTGCTAGGGAAATGCAACATATAAATGTATAAGTATGTACAACATAATTTCAGGTTAAAAGGCTGTAAGAAGTGGGAGAATGAGGAAATCCTTTTTTGCAAAAGAAGTCGTATATGACCTGAACCTTGAGGAGACCATGAATGGATTCTAAGAGGGAGCAATGAGGAGAGGGGAAATTCTAGGCCTAAGGGACAGTTTGTGGAAAGTCATAGAGACAGGAAATAGCATGTTGAGAACAGCTATTAAGTCAGTTTGCCTGAGACAGGGTTAGCAAATGGGTAGTCATGTAGTATAATTACAGAAAGATAGGCTGGAGCCAGGCATTGAAGGACATGAAATGCGAAACTGAAGACTGGTGTTTTATCCTAATGGCAACAGGAGCTACTGAAGGGAGTGCAATGGTCAGCCTTGCGCTTTAGTAGTATTATTTTCTAGCTATGTAGAGGAGCAATTAGAGTGGGGAGATACTAGGATTAGGGAGAGTGATGAGAAAGCTTTTGCATTAGTCCACATGAGGGGTGATGTGGACCTGAATAAGAATGGCGGTCCAATAAGGGAAGAGAAGGGGATGCAGGTGAAATATGTTGTGGAGGTACCATGGACAAGACTTGACAACTGACTGGATATATGGGAGTTGAAGGAAAGTAAGCATTTGAGAATGCCTCCTAGGCTGCACGCCTGGATGACATGAATGCCCTCAGCAGAAACACAGTGTAAAAGGGCAGCCACAGAAGTCAGTAAGATCTTTGGTTAAAGTAATTCTATTACCATAGCTGGGTCTGGGCCACAATCTAGCATCATCCTACATTTCCAGCCTCATTTCATATGGTACAGTGGATAGAACATTGGGCCTGGAGTCAGGAAGATTTGAATTCAAATCCTACCTCAGACTATACCTGTGTGATCCTGGACAAGTTGCTCAACCTCTTCAGTATACTTATCTCTACATTGCAGATAATAGCACCTATGGACCAGAGTTGTTGTGAGGATCAAATAATATAATAATTATGTACAGCTTAGCACAGTGTCTGGCACATAGTGCGTACTATGTAAATGCTAGCTATACAACATTTATATGACCCGCCTCCATCCATTGTACTCTACAGCCAAAATGGATTTCTTTTTTCCTATCGCTGATCTCTGAAAATTTCCTGTGCTATCTATCCTCCCCTTGTACCTCTGACCATTCTATTCTCTTTGCCTAGATTTCCACTTCCCCCTTCATCTATTAAATTCCTATTAATCCTTCATGACTTACCTCAAACAAAATGCCCACCATGAAGCCTTCCTCATTCCTATCATGTCCTATCCCTGTGACCTTTCCCCTCAGAATATGCACAGCACTTCATTTTTGACTTGGCCATTATACTAACCATATAATACTGCCATGGTTTCTTATGTTTTTGTGTTATTCTCCTATTAGACCTCATGATGACAGGGTTGAGAGCATACCTAAAATTTTTCTCTCCTATGGCCTCAAGTACTACGCTACACATGGTGGAATGTTCATAGAACAAGCAGACATCTATCGATAAACTCTGATGTGTTCAAAGAAGGAAAACCAAAATGGTGACTGGACAAGACATCATACTATGCAGTGATTGATTGAAGGAACTAGGGAGGCTTAGCCTGGACACCTAGAAGGGATATATTGGTTGTCTTTTTTAACATTTGCTTTGTTTGGACATTTAAATAAAATGGGAAATAATAAGTGGATATTGTATAAAGGTAAACTTTCAGCTTGACATAAAGTAAGACTTTCTGATAGTTAGAACTGTCCAAAAGTGAAATGGGGTGCTCCATGAAATAGTGAGTTCACCATTACTGGATCTTCATCAAGTCCTAGATCACTGGTTGGAGAGGTTGTAGTATGTGTTAAACTAGAATTCAGGGGTTAAAATAGCTATCCATGACTTTTTTTTGTTTACTGCTCTGATAAATGTATTTCAGTAGAATTGGCTTTCTTTGTAATCTTATGTATTTTAGTTCATGAATCCAAAAATATACTTCTGAGAAGGGGTCTATAGGTTTCCACATGATCAGTAAACTCTGGGTTAGATGGTCCCTGACATCTTCTCCAATTTCAAGTGTCCATAATTCCAAGGAGCCAACTCTTGGCTGCAAGGACTCCTGATGTAATGCTTTTCTGTCACATAGCCTATAATGCATGAAAATCTTGGAAAAGCTGGAGCTCTCCACAGATGGCTTCCAGAGCCCTCAGTCAAGCAGCCGTTCGATGACCCTGGAGGTTGACTATCTCGTTCCTCCCCCCGCTCCAAGTTGTGTCTGACAGAGACATTTGACCCAGGCAGAATTTCCCAGAGTTGGAGATTCTGCTGAGCTTGAAGGCACAGAATTATCACAAACTCGTCTCACTGCTCTTCTGTGTCCCAGACTCCGGTGCATGTTGTCAGCCTTGCCACGGGCACACCAGACATCTTGGAGTGAAAATACACCCCACCTCTCTACTGATATCATGCCTCAGAGGGTCACAGCACATGGATATCCATGGAGAGAAGCAGACACACCCCAGGATGCAAGACTGCAGCCAACATGCCTTGATACAAGTAAAATCCTACCCCCTCCTTTGAGTAAGAGAGCATAGAAATGCTCTTTCTGTAGAGAATTAATTGGATCACCCATATGTAGTGGATATGGCATGGGATCCCAGAAAGGGTATTCTGTTTGAAATCAAGAGACCTGGGCTTGAGTTATGGATCTGCCAGTGACTTACTTAGTGATCTTTTGCAATTCATTTCTGTTCTCTGGGCCTAAGTTTCCCCATTTAAAAAAAATGTGGGATCATCATAGTTCTGGAGATGAAAGGAACATTAGACGTCATCAGTTCGAAGCACTTCATTTTATTGATGATAAAAATGAGGCATGATGACTTGTCCTGTGTTGCTGCACACATAGTAGGCATCCGTGTTAAGATCTAAACTCATATCTCCCTCTCAGTCTGATGCTCTATCCACTGCTGCACCACTTAGGAACTAGTGGACCGTGTCAATATGCTTTGATGCATTTTTCAAATGAGGAAATTGATTCTGAAAATTGGGGTGATTTGCTAAGGGTCACACATTTGGAAAGCTGTTGAATCAGTATTTGAGCCCCTAACCCCCAATAGTGTTCTTTTCACTATACCACATTGCTTCCAAAGATAATATTTTTTTCTTTCCTGACAGTGTCACTTGTATGAGATGGTTTAATTCTCTAGCATCATAAATAAGACTGTGGGAAGGACAAAATCAATTTATTGAGAGCCATCAAATGTTATACCTATCCAAAATTGGCTCATACTTCACTGCCCTATCCTGTTTTTCCTTCTGTGCAGAGGCATCATTTCTGGCATTTGAATCTTTGAGTCTTATGCCATTTTTGAAAAGAGATAAGAAGGGCATTTTGCTATTTTTTTAAAATCTCCAATAGTTTGTTTGTGATTCTTGAAATTCCAGAATCTGATATTCTGGTTGTGCTGCATGGATGTGTCATAGAATACCACTGTCTTTAAAGAACTAAAATTGAGGGTGACCCAAAGGGCAGTGGAAATGGGCATGGTGTGTGTGAACAGGATAAAGTATATTCTTCTAATGGATCTTCATGGGAAGAGGAATGTGAAGAATGTCAATGGAGTTTTATGACCAGAAAAAGTGTACGGACCAGTTATTTAGTGAGGATGAGTAGTAATCAATGGACTGATCAATGGGTGACACGTGTGCTCCACCTGAGAAAGTACAGCATGGTGTAACGGGGAGAGCTTAAAACTTGGAGTCAGAAAGGCTTCCACATAAATCCTGCCTTGGATGCTTACTAGCTGTGTGGCCCTGGGAAATTCCTTTAAATTCTCCAGCCCTAGTGTCTTCATCTGTAAAATAAGATTGGACTCAAAAATCTCTCAGGTCCCTCCCAGCTCTAAATCTAGGATTGTGTAATGCAATGTTGAGAGGTCTAGAAGAGGACCTTTAGCACTTCTGGTGAAGGCCATGTAGGGGATTCATAGTAGGACATTGATGAGAGCTACAGGTGAAGGGTAGACATCATAAATGGGCTATGATATCAATGAAGGAAATACCCACATGGATGAAATCAAATCAGAGATTCTTAACCTGGGGTCCCTGGCCCTCAAATGTTCTGTGGGATAGATTTAGGAGATCCATGAATTCTGATAAGAAAAAAAATGAGTCTTTTACTGAATTTTAGTTTTCTTTGTAACCAAATACACTTTATGCATTTAAAAACATGATTCTGAGTCCATAAGTTTCATCAGACTACCAAAGAAATTTAGAACATATACACACACAGATTAAGAACTCCCGATCTAGATATTCATTGTTTTAGGGAAAAGTCATTGTTTCCTGTGAAAATGAAACTTTTACCTAGGAAGTATATTCCAGATTGACTTGGATCAGTTGATCAAATCCTTTCCTCCTTGACAGTTATCTGAGAACATTTTAAATAAGGCGGATGGGTAGATGAGTTCAGAGCAGAGGGCATTATTCTGGGAGAGCAGATACAGGCAAGAAGCAACAGCAGGTCCACATTGAGCAGAGGAATGCTGAAAGAAGAGGTGGGAGGGTGCCCAAGAAAAGTTCTGTTTGCTTCATAATTTTTTGTAAGAGCATTCTGATGGACATGGGCATATTAGAGAGTATGGAAAGGGGAGTACTTGGATAATGGAATACTGAATTATTTGAGGTTCACAGTTAGAGATCAACAAATAACCGTATCATTAACATCAATAAATCTATCAGCACTCTACTACATGCCTACTTAATGTCTCAGGCACTGTGTATATAAAGAAATGCATCATGTTAAGGAAGGGAAACATAAATATGGGGAAAGAAATCTTAGTGGTTTCTTCCTCTAACTTCTGCCTTCTATGAAGAAATCAACTGAACATGAAGGAAATTTTCTCAGCTTGTTTGGGGAGTTCATCCCAATCTCAGAAAGAAATCCAAATGTCATAAAACTTTAATAACAATAATTACTCCTATCTCTGTAGTGCATTAATGTTTACAGAAAGGCTTTTCTTACAACAGCCCTGTGAGGTAAATGGTACTGGTAATATTATATCCTCATTTTACAGATGAGAAAACCTTAATTCTAATACCTTTCAGGGGAAGGCTTAGGAGGAAGGACCCACTATATACTTAGAACTTACTTGAGTTGTGAGGTAGAGAAGTTACTAACTTTCCCCCCTTAAAACCATCAGCTGTGATGAACTGAACAATTGGTCCGGATCTAGAAAGCTGCAATTATCTTGACCATTACCACAGTAATTAAGGAGAACAGATTTTGTACTGTGCTGAATTACCCTTATTCCCAGGGAAAACCTGTTTTGTTTTCAAGTAAGCAATCGAAAAGCATTTATTAAGCACTTACTGTATGCCAGGCACTGGGGATACAGAATCTGAGTTTTTCCCTTGATTGTTCCAGATACTTGAACAACCTCCCACCTCAATTGGCATGGAACTTTTTATTTACAAAGCAGTTTGTTAAAGCATGGCAATGGAAGGGATGTTGAGAAGTCATCAAGTTCGTTCCCCTGCCTTGTGGCAGAACAACATGGGACTATCTTGGAGAAATGAACACACACACACACACACACACACACACACACGCACGCACATATACTGTAAGAGGCCTCCAGAGACAGAGCTTTTCTAAGTTCCCGCCATCACTTGCTCCAGAGTTCAATATCCACCAGTATTGGGAATTTCTCCCTTGTGTTCAAGTCAGATACTTCATTCTGTCCCAACAACAGGTTTCTGCTTGTTCTAACCTCAGGAGAAATTGAGAAGAGGTGGTCTGACTCAGTGAGTTCCTATAGTTTTTGACGAGTACTTGAAACAGGTTTTGCCTCTTTTAAATAGAAAGAAATGAAGTTCTTTCCTGAAAATTAGAAAAGCCCAAAGAGAAGCAAGTGTGAAAACTATCTGTGAATAATGATCTGTTTGGAGACATGGGTTGTTGTCAGCTCATCTTCTGGGAAGTGCCTGCACAGCCCCAAGCGAGTGACATAGCAGTTTATGAAATGTTTGCAGAATATTTTTGAAAGGGAAAAGAAAACATGGAATATTAAGAACCATATTGACTTTCAAAATATACTTTTTCAAAATTATTGCATGTCTTGGTCCAAAATTCTGGATGAAATCACCATGTTATGGTAATACTACCTCTCCCCCACCTCCGTTTTTAGACTGGACTTTTGATTTCATTGTTATAGGGAATGTTGTGTGTTTACCTGTTATACAGGTTACAGCAGCAAATCATATTTTTTTTCTCAGTGTAAAATGCTTCAAATAGCGGTTGCTCTGTAAAACTTCTCTTTTTCTATAATCTTTTGAATTCTTCAGATTACATTAAAAAACTTCAGTAATGTGTAAATCTTACTTTAACCACTTCCCTTAATGTCTTATATCTTTTGATTGTCTCTAACCAAGCAGAGTGTCCAAGTTGAAAGCAATAGCAGCCCTGAAAAAGTAGTAAGGGCTGTATCTGAGGGTAGGAAGGCCCTAGGGAAGAAGTATTATACACTTGATCCTATGATAGATTGTTAAGGGCAAATAGCCAATACTGGTATGCATCAGTTTTGGGTCACATGAAGAAGGAGCTCACCAGATCCCATTTGTAAAAGTGAAATGAGACTGGGAACTGTCATGGTTAATTAGGTAGGCAACAAACCAAGGAGCACAATGGAAGATTCTTCTTGGCTCAGCACAGAGTCCAGATTGGATGGACTGTCAAACAGATCATTAGAACAGATACAATCATGGTACCTGCTCCCTGCCATTTAAACAGCCAAATCAAATGAAAGGGTCACTTCGCTCTGTGGCCTGTCAAGCTAAGCAATTGTCTAGACGCTATCTCATGGTCATTTGTTTGATTTCAGAAACTCAGGTCATGTTTTTTGGGTGAATTCCTAATCTGATAATGAATCAGGGTGAGATAATTCCATCACTAACAGTAAACCTCTCTGTAATATGAGCATTGAAGATTATTTAATTCATGAGCAGAGATGCCTGAAACTGTCCTGTTGCCTTGGGAGGAAGATGGGTATCATAGTTGCAATCAATGTATTCCTAATGGATACTTGATTCTCCTTGGTTCAAGATGGTAGGTATGAAGTCCATCTAGGTTGAAGAGGTTGCCCTCCTCTCCCCCACACAAAAATAACCAAAAAACATAAACCACTAAAATCTTAGACACCAACCCCTCCCACTTTCCCAGGCTCTGCTACTTCAAGTGAGGAAGGAAGAAAAGTAGATGAAATCAACAATCTTTCCAGTAATATAAATTGTTATTTATCCTGAGCAACTGAGTGCATATTTGCCAAGTGTATGCACTGGGTCTAACCTAGACCAGTTCCCTTGTAATTTAGATTGAACAGTGGAAAGAAATAAGAAACTTGTAGGTCACTCAACAGTTAACAAAATGAAGTTTACTCTGTCATAACAGGGAAAGGATATTTAACAAGTATATTCAGTGAGGACACTGCATTGATTTCACTAGGCGCAGCTTCCTGGTGCTGGTCAAAGTGTCGATCTTTCAGTTAGAAGACTCAGAAAAGGAAATGGAGTTCCTCTTAACCTTTTGCACTCAGGTGACCAGGAAGCCATTTGGAAAACCTGAGGTAGTCCCCTTAGCCAGTGATGTCTCAAGAAGAATTTCTGTACTTTTTAGTAAAAAGAAATAGTCTAACCTGCATGGGATACAGCCTGAGGAGAAGTTAACCCAGACTACCTGGCAGGTCCCTAGGAAACACTGCTTCTATAACATAAGGCAAATGAGTAAAACTTACTAGATTGCTTTATGAGATGTTCGTTGATACATCTGGAACTTGGTTTCTTCCTCAAAAACAGAAAGAGAAAGAGTTTCATTCTGGTTGGGGAAATGTGTCCCATTGCTTCCAGCAAGTATCATTAGTCCTTGGTTCGTTGGATCATAGATTTAAAACTAGAAAAGACATTAGAGGTTATCTAATCCATTCTTTTCATTTGAGAAATTGTAAACAGGGCCCCAGAAATGTTAAGTGACTTTTCCATATTCACAAAACAAATAAGGTAATAAGTGGCAGAACCAGGATGTAAACCTAGTTTCTTGACTTGTAATGTAGCATACTTCCCACTGTACCCCACTCTTCATCTGTTCACTTCTCTACCACTTCTTTAAAAAGTCAATAATAAAATAAAATATCATTGAATTAGAAGAGACCATGGAAGTCATCTAGGTCAGCCTCCAATGCAATACAGGGCATATTTCTAAAATATAATTCAATAGTAATTTGGCCTATGTTGAAAACTTCCAGTTATGGGGAACTCACTGTATTATACATAAGCCAAACTTTTCCATTTGTGGGCAGTTATAGTTGGTCAAATGATCTTCCTCATAAGACAATTAGGTGATGGTGTAAATAGAACACTGGACTTAAAGTCATGAGGACCTAAGTTCAAATTTGGCTGTAACAGCTGTGTGACCCTGGGCAAGTCACCTAAATTGTCTGCTTCATCTGTAAAATGGGGCTAATTATAGCACCTCCCAGAACTGTTGAGGAGATTAAAGGAGATATTTGTGAAACACTTTGTAAACTGGAAATCAGTATAGAAATGCTAGCTATTATCATTATTATTCATCTTGGCTAGAATTGACCTTCCTCTAACTGTCTTCCATTGTTTCTAGTTCCAGCCCTTAGAGCAATACAGAACAGCATCATGGGAATGCATTTGAATGCAAAGGCACAATTTATCCCAGTTTAATTCAATAAATATTAAATGCAGTTGGAGGATTTGAACTAACTTGATTTGATGTGGTAGGTCACTAGGGGATCATCCACCATACCCATGCATTTCTGAGAGTGAGATTGGGTTAGAGGTTGGTAGAGGAATGAGCAGGGGGAGTTCTGTCTGCAGGCCCCTTCTCCCATCTTTTTTCTTCCCACCACCCCCCTCATATCCCTTTCTCATACCCTAGTGGTTGCTATGACAGAGTGTAGGCTGGACTACTAACTTTCTGTCAACCCTACCACTGCAGCCTTTTCAACCAATAACATCCTTCCCTAAGGCAACTTTCTTCTTCTACTGATGAGTTTCTTGAAGCCTCCCTTTTACAAATGGGCCCCTAGTTGGCATTCATTCACCTCCCACCCCTGTTCCTAGACTTTACTAGGTGGTACAGTGGATAGAGCACCAGTGCAAGAATCAGGAGGATCTGAGTTTAAATCTCACCTCAGACACTTGACACTCACTAGCTGTGTGACCTTGGGCAAGTCACTTAACCCTAATTGCCTCATTCTGGACCATCTCCAGTCATCCTGATGAATATCTGGTCACTGGATTCAGGTGGCTCTGGAGGAGAAGTGAGGCTGGTGACCTGCACAGCCCTCCCTCACTCAAAACAAAGTCAAGTGCTAGTCATATCATCATTTCTCTGATGGTGTGGTTGTCTTCAGCAACGAAGGACGAGCTCACTTTTAACTCCTATTCCCACTGCTGCTTTTTAGCTTTCTTCCTCCTTTAGAATGGAATCTCCTTGAAGGTAGAATCTGTCTTTATTTGTTTGCATTTGTGTTTTCAGTGCTTGGTGTATGTTGTTTATTTTTGTTCAGTTATTTCATGTCTTTCCAACTCTTCAGGAACACATTTGGAGTTTTCTTGGCAAAGACATTGGAGTGGTTGGCCATTTCCTTCTCCAGCTCGTTTTATAGATGAGGAACTGAGGTAAATAAGGGTAAGTGACTTGTCCAGGGTCACACAGCTAGTAAGTGTATGAGGCCACATTTGAAATCTGGAAGTGTTTTTGACTTTATCGCTCTATCTACTGTGCCATTTAGCTGCCTGCTTGGCATACAATGTGTTTCATAAAGGTTCATCTTCCTTTCTTTAAGAGGTGGATACATAGGTGGGTTTGGCCTTGGGGCTTGAAATACAAAAAGTTTAACAGAAGGAAAATAGTTAGAGACTGTACCAGACCTCTTATTCCTTTCAGGTTACTCTCCTTGATTTCTAGCTTAGTGTTTTGGAAGGGTTAGTGTTTTTGGAAGGGAAGCTTTTTATCCTAACTTTGAAATGTGCATGTTTAATACCTAATTAGTCAAGAAGTTTTTAATGAAAATGTTGTTTCATTATATTTTAACCCATGAGCCTGTCTAAGAACAGATGCCTTCTATATGTGCCAGACATGGTGCTAGATCCCGAGACTTCAGAGACAAAAATGAAACTGGCCCTGCCCTCAAAAAGCCTGGTTTCTCTCTGGGAAGATAGGTTCAATAATAAGTAAAAATAGAATATATGCAAATAATGCAAAGGCATTTCAATCAGAAGAGAACACTGGCAAACTAAAAGTTTAAGATAGGTCTTTATTGTAAGACGTGGTAGCGGAACTTTGTATTTCAGGAAGCATGGGGTTTTGAGACACAAAGGCGAAGAGGAAATGCCTTCCACATCTGATGACTTTAAAAATGAGGAAGCTTACACTCAGAGTGTTGGCATGGCATCATCTAGATAGTGCCAAAGTTGGAATTTGAACTTAGGTCTCTTGATTCCCAAGTCCAAACAATTTTCTCCTAGACTGCACTCTCTCACCTAAAAAAGTGTCAAGGCATCACTAGAGTTTGGGCATTTTTGTGCATGGGAGTAAGGCATGTTGTTCATTCCACTTCCCACATCTCACCAAAGCAAACTGTACCAGCTCTCATGTGTACTCTCATCATTCATAGCTCGTCACGTATAGTTTTACCTGTTCGGTCAGTCCCTGAAAAATACCAAATTGCTCACCTCATCCTTGCTTACAATAAACTTACTTGTTTGGTTCCTAATCTTGGGCATGCTCATAATTAATTGCCAGCTGTTCTTCCACTAAGCAATGTGTTATAGGGATAGCTTCTCCTGACTAATCTGATTGTTATAGGATGAGGTTAAGGAAAATTTCCCAGTGGGGCCTCCTACTTGAATATTGAGTTGTGCAAATGTTGTAATAAAGATAAAATACCCCTAGAACGATGTTTTATTTATAGACCTTTATTGAAATACAAACACGTTAGGCTGGAATTTTATGTGAAACATTGGTTGCAAATAAATATTTTCACCTCAGCAAACCGTCTCTAGAGTCTTTATTAAAATGGCATTATGGAGGGGGAGAAACCTGCAGGTTATAGGGAACAATGAAAAAGTCAGTCTGACTCATTTTCATTTCCATCAGAAAGGTTTCAGAAAGGCTTGTTACTGGTGACATCATTTACAATATATATTCTCATTTGATAACAAGGCACATCCAATAGATTTGGTTTTTTGGTAAGTGAGTGACCTTACGAATTAATTGTGTTATTCATGACTTAATACGCTAGTTGATTGAAATATTGAAAATGTTTTTTCCAGCTCAAAGACTGAAATTGTATTGGTATGATGACATTAAGCTGTAGTCACAAATAAGTAACAAAGGTAATAGCCTGCTCTATGTCCCTTTGAAAGGAAGCAGCATCTAACATGGTTTTTTCCCCTAAATAGCAGGAAAGAACTGAAGTCAAGAAACTAACTGAAGAAGGGGGGAGAAAAGAGCTTACTGTTCTGTGTTTAATACCCCCAAAAAATCTTTATTTGTTTGCATATGAGGGTTATTGTTTGCTAAATTCATTATGCATGTCAAATTCATGGTAAAACATAGATGTAGAGCTAAAGAAGACCTCAGAGATCATCTTCTTCCATCTCCTCTTATGAGGAAAATGAGATCCAGAAAGGTTAAGTGAAATATCCAAGATTTCACAGGACTGTCAAACAATCTAGAATCTTAAATTCACTATTGGATGACCATGGCTAAAATTCTGATTCCCTTTCTCACTTCCTTATCTTTTTTTATACTTTTATTTATTTTTAAAAAATATTTACCAAGAATTTTTTAATTTGGTTTGAACCATTCTTGGGAATATTATGAACTAAGGGTTGCATGTCCAACACCCTCTGCTCTGCATCATAAGGTTCCTTCCATCTCTGACATTCTACAAAGATCCCTTTCTGCTTTGCCATTCTGTGTTCTAGCATCCTTCCCACTCTGACATTCTACATTCTAAAGTCCCTCCCACCATTCACATTTTGTGACTACATAGTAGAGATAATAGTGCCAGGAAGGGGAGAGGTGGGTGGGGGACTTCGCAAAGGAATCAGTGAGTGAGGTCTTTTCTGTGTTAATTTTGACAGTAATGGTTTGTATTTGATGAAGCATTTCAGAGGAAACACTGAAGATGACCTTTATCATTCAGTGCTGTCCAAGATGTGAAAGGTTTTCACTTGTCAAAGTTTCTGCTTTTAACAATTGAGTTCAATTCAATAGCCATATTTTCTGTTTGAATTTTTTTTTCTTCTGTAGTCTACCCAGCTCCTTCCTCACATATGGGCATACTGCGACAGTCTGTCCTCTTTTTTATAATTGTATTTTTTAAAATTTTTTTCTAATTACATGTAAAGATAGTTTTCAACATTTGTTTTTTATAAAATTTTGAGTTCCAATTTTTCCCCCTTTCCTTCCCAAGACAGCAAGCAATCTGATATATGTGTATATTCATGTAATTTATTTCCTCATTGGTGTATGTGTATGCATGTGTGTTTGTCCTTTGTATACAAAGAAGACCATGCCATCATAGAAATAATGACATGACTTGCATTTGACTCTGTTTTGAGTGAGGGAGGTCTGTGTAGGTCACCAGCCTCACTTCTCCCCCAGAACCATCTGAATCCAGTGACCAGATTTCATCAGGATGACTGGAGATGACCCAGGATGAGGCAACTGGGGTTAAGTGACTTGTTCAAGGTCACACAGCTAGTGAGTGTCAAGTGTCTGAGGTGAGATTTGAAATTTCAAATTTCCTCATTAGTCATGTTGTAAAAGAAGAAATAGAACAAAAGGGGAAAACTATGGGGGAAAAAAACCAAAAAAAAATGAAAATAGTATCCTTTGATGTGCATTCAGACTCCATAGTTCTCTCTCTGGAGATGGACAGCATTTGCCATCATGAGTCTTTTGGAACTGTCTTAGATCATTGTATTGCTGAGGAGAGCTAAGTCAATGACAGTTGATCAGCACACAATGTTGCTGTTACTATGTATAATATTCTTCTGGTTGATAGATGTGAGGTGATACCTCAGAGTTGTTTTAATTTGAATTTCTCTAATCAGTAGCCATTTTGAATTTTTTCATATGACTATGGATAGTTTTAATTTCTTCATCTGAAAACTGCCTGTTTATAGCCTTTGGCCATTTATCAAATGGGGAATGACTTGTATTCTTATAAATTTGACTCAGTTCTCTACGTATTTCAGAATGAGGCCTTTATCAGAAACACCAATTATAAAACTTGTTTCTCAGCTTTCTGCTTTCCTTCTAATCTTGGCTGCATTAGTTTTGTTTGTGCAAATCCTCTTAAATGCAGTGTTATCAAAATTAGTGATTTTGCATTTCACCATTTTCTCTATTTCTTGTTCTGTCATAAATGCTTCCTCTCTCCATAGATCTGACATGGAAACTATTCGCTACTCTCCTAGTTTGCTCATGTATCATGTTTTATATCAAAATCATGTATCCATTTTGATCTTTTCTTGGTATGTGATGTGAGATATTGGTCTATGCTTAGTTTCTGCAGTACTATTTTCTAGTTTTCCCAGAAGTTTTTATCAAATAGTGAGTTCTTATCCCAGAAACTAGAGTCTTTGGGTTTATCAAACAGTAGATTACTGTAGTCATTTACTACTGTGTCTTGTGTATTAATTATTAATCTATTCCACTGATCCATCACTCTGTTTCTTAGCCAGTATCAAATAGTTTGATGATTGCTGCTTCCTTTGCATTTTTTTCATTAATTCCCTTGGTATTCTTTGCCTTTTATTCTTCTAGATGGATTTTGTTATTTTCTTTTACTCTATAAAATTTTTTAGTACTTTGACTGGTATGGCACTGAATAAGTAAATTAATTTAGGTAGAACTGTCATTTTTATTATATTAGCTCAACCTACCCATGAGCAATTGATATTTTTCCAGTTATTTAGAGCTTTGTGTGATAAGTGTTTTATACTTGTGTTCATATACTTCCCCGATTTGTCTTGGCAAGTAAACTCCCACATATTGTATGTTGTCTATGGTTATGTTAAATGGAATTTCTCCTTCAATCTTTTGCTTCTGGACTTTGTTGGTAATATATAGAAATGCTGATGACTTTTATGGGTTTGTTTTATATCCTGCTACTTTGCTGAAGTTGTTAATTATTTCAAGTAGTTTTTTAGTTGATACTCTAGGATTCTCTAAGTATACCATCATATCATCTGCAAAGAGCAATAGTTAAGCATCTGTCTTCTTAGGGAATGCCAGATGTCACACTGAGTGACAAAGAAATTAGACCCCATCCTCACCTCTGAGTTGATGATTGGAAATTATGTACTCGCCAATATTCAGGAAACTTTAAAGATACCTCTTTAGTTTCTTGCATAATCACACATTTTTCTGCAGGTAGGTTTGAATGCCAGGTAGGAGGCAGAATCAGGAGACCTGGACCCAACTTTGCCCTTTAATACCCCTACAAGCCTGGATAATTCAACCATCATTTCCTCATATGTAAATGATCAGACTAGGTGAGCTCTAAGGCCCTTTCCAAACACAATAGCCTATAAATCTGATCCTCCCATCTTATGATTCTGGTTCTAAGAAAAGGAAAAAGTATAATGTGGAGACTAGAGTCCTGGCCTGGAGTCAGCAAATGTGAATCTGGTCCAAGCATTTACTACTTTTATGTAACAGAGAGCACTGGACTTGGAATCAAGGCCAAAATTCAGTTGTAGTGTTTAATCCCAATAGAAATGAGTTATTGAGTTGTTACCAATAGAAAACAATCTTTCTGAAATTTGTTTCCTCATTTTTAAAGGAGAATAATATGTGTAATACCCGTCTCCCTGAGCTGGTATGAGAAAAGTGATTTGTCAGCCTTAAAGGGCTGTGTTAATGTGAATTTTGACCTTGTTTTAGGACTTTGGGAAAGTTAATTTCATTTCTCTGAGCCTCATTTTCCACATCTCCTCCATGTAAGTTATCCTTGATATTTTCTGGAAGGTAGGAGGCAATATTCTCTCCTGAGAGGGAAGGGGTAGAAGGTAATTTCTCCTAACTCCTACTTCATGAAGTAAATTGAAGACATTCCTCATAAATTCCCTCACTTCTACTTCAACGCAACTTAGGACCTCTCTCCATTTTCATTTAACCCCTCCTCATTTGTTTTAGTCTCACACAAGGGATGATGTAGCCCTTCTGCTTTCCAAGGATTGTGTCCTTGATCCCAGAGCCCCCTTGCTCCTTCAGAATCCTGGTCTACAGATCATTCCAGCTTTCTTCCTCTTCAATCTTTCCCTTTTTCTGGGCTCTTTCCCTATCACCTATAGGCATGCTCTGGTATCCATTGTCCTTTTTTCTAAAAAAGATTATTTAATAGCTTATTTTTTCCAAGTTCCATGTAGTTTTAACATTCATTTTTAAAAGCTTGAGTTCCAAACTTTCTCCCTTCCACCCTTTAATAATTTTAAATTATCTCTCCTAAATCTATCTTCCAAGTCAGTTGTTTTTCCAATGAGATATTTCACATTGTTTTCTATTTTTTGTCCTTTTGGATTTTTTTAATTGTTTCTTTATTTCTCATGAAGTCACTAACTTCCATTTGCTCAATTCTAGTTTTTAAGGATTTATTTTTTATTTGTATCTCCTTTTTCCTTTAGCGAATTCTACTTTATAAGGAGGGTTTTTTTTTCTTTAGTCAATTTCTGGTATATCTTTTTTCCATTTGGCTAATTCTGACTTTTAAGGCATTCTTCTCTTCATTGACTTTTTATACTTCTTTTACCATTTGGCCTAGTCTGGTTTTTAAAGTGTTATTTTCTTCAGTATTTTTTTTTTTTTTTTGCATCTCTTTTACCAAGTTTTTGTCTTGTTTTTTTTTTCATGATTTTCTTGCATCAACCTCATTTCTCTTCCTAATTTTCCCTCTCCTCCTCATTTGATTTTCAAAATAGTTTTTGAGCTCCTCCTTGACCTGAGACCAATTTGCATTTTTCTTGGAGGCTTTGACTTGTCTTCTGAGTGTGCTTTGATTTTCCTTTTCTCTATAGTAACTTTTTCTGGTCAGAATATTTTATTCTGTGGTTGGTTCATTTCCTCAAACTATTACTTGACTTTTAATTCTTTGTTAAAGTGGGGCTCTACTTCCAGAGTGGAGGGTGTACTGTCCTAAACTTCAGAGGTTTTATGCAGCTGTTTTCAGAGATACTTCTAGGGACTTATACATTTTCATTTCTTCCAAGGTGTTATGATTGAAGTACAGGTGTGTTTACTACTCTCCTGGCCTGTGTATCACCACAAGCATTCTTCTCTGCCCTGGAACTGTGAGGGGGGGTTCCTTCTCCACTGTGGCCACAAGTTCTTGTGTGCTAGTGCTCCTTCTTGCCCTAGGACTGTCACCCAGGACTGTGATCCAGATCTGAATATGGACAAAACAGTAGATTACTTTCTCAGTGCTAGCAAAGAGACCCCTATAATCTCCTTCTGTCCAGTGCCCAATGCCCTTACCATCTGTGGGCTGACAGCTTTGGAAGCAGCTGCTGCCACCTCTGATTCAGTGACTCCCAAGATCTGCTCTGGTTTGCTTGGGCCAGTACTGTTCTGGCATGGCCTGCACTAGACTGTGTGCTCCACTCTCACCCCAGTGCAACAGACCTTTCCTTCTGACCTTCTAAGTTGTCTTTGGCTGGAAAATTCTTTCTCCCTGTATACTTTGGTGGGTCCTACAGCTCCAGGAATTGTTTTATGGCATTATTTAAAGGAGTTCAAATGAGTTTGGGGGAGAGTTCAGGCAAATGGCTGCTTTTTCCCCACCATCTTGACTCCATTCTCACTTTCGTCTTCATATGCTTGAGAGTTGTTATCATAAAATTGTGAAAGTTGAGAGCTGGATCATAGAGAGTTGAGGAGAGAGTGAGGGGAAAGGAAGTGGAAACAGTGGTTATAGACAGCCTTCTCAAAGAGGTTAGCTACAAAATGAAGGAGAGATATTGGACAGTAGCTATTAGGGAAAGGTAGATCAGGGTTTTGAGAATGGGGAAGCATGAACCTGATTATTGGTAGTAGGGAAGTGACCATTAGACAGGTAAGTGAAAGAGTGGGGATGATAGAAGGGGAGATCTCTTGGAGAATCAATCAATAAATATTTCTTAAGCACCTGCTTGTGCTAAGTCCTCTTTTAAGTGCTGGGGATACAAAAAGGAGCAAAATCCCTAAGATGGAGTAGAATGGAACTTCTCCATGTAGAAGGGTCTGTCTTTATGGGAAGGGCCACCTCTTCATGTGAAAGAGAGAAAATAGTTCCAGAAGCCTGAATCTGAATCATATGGAATGAGGAGGAGTAGAGAAGAGGGAGATTTCATTAAAAGTCCTCAATTTTACCATGCAATATGAGACAAGACTCTCAGCTGAGAGTGTAGGGTGTAAGGAAAGCTATGAGAGGTGTGAGAAGGGATAAAAAAGGTTTGGAAAAATTGTCGTGGTGAGTTCAATGATGAGTCATTTAGAGGGTTGTGAAAGGGTTACTTTGCTGAAATGAGAACCTAGCTGAGTTTATGTAACATAAATCTATGGTCTGATCAGCGCAACCTCATGTTTTTCTCCAGCTTCTTTCACATGTGTAGGAGCAAAAGCAGATGATGACAATAAACCAAGACTGAAGCTTAGTAAGACAAACTAGGTGGTAGGTTAAAGGGACTGGAGAGAAGAGAAACTGGTTTAACCAATGTGTCACGATGAAGAAGGGAAAATACTGGAACAAGTGCATGGATGATGACCTGGGAGGCCCCTGAAGGTCAGAAAACTGGAGGTCACAGTGATGCTAAAGAGCAGGATTTGTGGTTACAGTGCAGAGGGAGAGGTGGAATGGCAAAGGAAGGCATATTTACATATGTGAAGGGCTATCAAATGAAAGAGGGATTAGATTTGTTCTAACTTGGCCCCAATGGGCAGAAGTGGGAGCAAAAAGCAAAACTTGTTGCCTCAGTCCATAGTGTGTCTCCTCTCATTGGAGCTTTCTAAGAAAAGACAATGAGCACTTACTGTACATGTTGTAGAAGATATTCTTTACTGGATCTAGGTTGGAGGAGATGGCCATCCCTGTCTTTTCAAGCACTAAAATTCTGTGATTCTGGCCTGATTCTGGCCTGTGGTCAAAAGCAACTGTTCATTCTATAGGAAGAGCTGAATATCAGAAAGCAGAAACATTTATGACAGGTGGTACACAGGCTATCTCACAGGTAACATGCTGAAAGTTACCACTCATTGGATTGGCATTGGTCTAGTTTGCATGCTGACCATACACACTTTAGGGAGGTTTTGATCTGTTTATAGGATGCGCAGAATCAGATCCCTTCTAGGTAAGGGTGGGTTTCCCGACAAGTCCTTGATGATGAAGCTTGATGATAGATTGTCATCAGAGGACTAACCTAGCAAAATTCCAAGAGGCCCATTACTAGAACACTGACCCAAGATGATGAGTGTCCTTACCAGAAGACATTTATTAAAGCATGGGAGGGTTAGGAGCTGCGTCAGTGGAAAAAAGTATGCACATGAATCAAATCTATTCTTGTTGGCAGATTGGCACCTTAGTGATAATACAAGTTATTATTCTGGGATCTAAAAAAGTGTGGATTGAATTGAATTTGGCAAAATCAAAAAAAGTAATAGTAAAATGAAAATGTTGGCCCTCAATTTACATAATCTGAAATAACTTTACTACTAATAATTTAAGTGCATTATGTATTGCTACTAAAATAATGTTCCTTTCTGGGCTAGCTTCTACAAAGAGATGCTTGTAGGTCAGATCCATACGCTGGAGCTTTCTGCTGCCCAGAGTGAAGCCTTATTAAAGAAACACCACCCATGGTTCCCTAAAAAATTGCCCATTAGGGACAGGTTCATAGAATTAAAAATTGGTGATGAGAAAATATGTCCATTTATACAGGTGCCCTTCAAATCCAGGTGGCCTCTTAGGTCCCACTGAGATTTGCATTTTTGAGAGGCCAATTACATAGTGAAATTGGTGGAAAATCCTCTTATTGTGAACTTGCAGCCCTCTGCTGTACCTGCATTCTTTAATGTGTAAAGAGGAACAATTAGAAGGAAAATTGCCCATGCTCCTGAGGGGCAGTTGTGACCTTAGCTCCACCCTCCTCCTGTCACTTTTATTGGACATAGCAGATTACCTAGGACCCATGCATTGAAAATTGCTGAAGATAAACATTGTATTTTAAATTACTCAAGGCAAGAAGGTAGGGTGGAAAAAATCATTTGAACAGATTGGAAACTGAAATGTTGATATCAGAAATTAAATTAATGTAAGTGAGATTGAAACAATATCTAATTAAAATCACTTGAAAAATGACTTGGAAATTGAAGCTGACATTAGCTTTTACCAGTCTGTCATTATTGTTACTGGGTGGCTAAGCTCCCATTTTCAAAGCAAGGCTTGCCAGCTTGCTGGAGATCTCACCAGAGGCTCCAGCAGATAAAAAGTCTCATTTATTTACCCCATTATGGCTGGAAAACAAGGACTAAAGAGCCTCCTCTGTAACCTGTAGATTTGGATTTGACAAATTGACCTTTAGGTTTTAGAGGAGAGGTGAATGCCTTTCAAATGAGTGCATCTGGCAGGTCGGCTTGCTCTTGATTCTCCAACACATGTGTCATATCAGACATTTTATTTTTAAAAGTACATGTATAGATGGTGAAGAATATTATGCAAAGAAGAGCAGCCCGGAGTGAGATTAACTTGGTGATAGCCTGGCAGAATAAGCAACTACTCCTTGGAGCAAGAAACTCTGAGAGAAAGAATATGTGCTGCAATTACTACTAATAAAAATACTCTTTGATATTGAAATGAAAGCTTTTTCACACTATCAGATGGAGAAAAATCATGTTCCACAGGTGAAGTGGATGCCTTTATAGAATGTAAAGGATGATAATGAGGTAGTATGGCACAGGAGATAAAACTTTAGACTGAGAGACTTGGAGACCTGACTTCCAATCCTACCTCAAACTTGCTAGATTATGACAATGACCATTAGGACTTACGACCCTTATTAGCCCTATGACTATGGGCAAGTCTTTGAACCTCTCTACAACTCAGTTTCCTGACCTGTAAAGTGACAGAATTGAATTGAATGAACAATTAAGTCCCTTCATGCTCTAAATCTATGATCTGTGATATAGCCTTAATCGTATATTCCTTATGTCTTCCAAGTGTCTCTTTCTGAGACATTTCCCTTTCCATTTCTGATTTCTGATGAAATAATTATAATGAAGATGTTGATTATGATGCTAATGATGGTGACAATAATGATGATGGTGATGGTGATGATAATAATGATGTCAGAGGAATCATTTCATCATGATGAGATAGTCAACTTTTGATTATCCACACTAGTGGGAAGAAACCTAGGCAAATATTCTAATGCATCTATGAACCCAAGAATTACTAATTTTTTTTTCCCTTTCAGATTTACTTTTCCAAATTCTCCCTTGCTCAGGCTATCATTAAAGCCCTGTTTAACACACGATTATTTCCTAAAGGTCATCCTTTTCAAGATATTACCAATAAGATAAAAGTTCTAGTAGGGCACAGATATGTAGGAAAGTTTTGAGAACTAGCCTATTAGGCAAGTATATGTTTTTCTCCCTGAGGGTCCACATAATTAAGTTCAGAGAGGCTCATCACCATATTGACTTCACAAGGATAAATTCTTAGCAAACTCTTAACAATCAACTAGGTTATAACAGAATTCCAAACTATCCTGGTAGAGAGCGTACCTACAACCTATGAGGTTGTAGCTTCTTAAAATATGAAAGTAGGTATTAAAATTTGGATCCTTTGGTGAGAGTAGTGAAGAAAGTTTAAAGATATCCACCATGCTTAGATGTTAAAATTACCATGGGTTATCCATGCACATGCAATCAATACTGTACTCACATTTTTATATGCATGTTACACATATAATGTGCAGTATTATATATGACTCCCATATTTGCCACCCACCCTAGAAGAAAACACTTCTTGTCCCCCATTTGCCAGGAAGAATAAAGAACATTTGATCTCGAGCAGGGAGCTAAACTTGATGACCTCTAACCTAAATTTAGAGTTCTGCAACCATAGTAATAAGAGCGTTTATGTTGCCTTTTAAAAGTGTTCAAACACTTTATGTGTACAGTTTAATAATAGTGATGTCTAACATTGATATGATACTTTGAGGTTTACAAAATGCTTTATGTATATGCAGGGAGAGATGAAGAGTCCCACTCCTACTCTACTTTGCTCTGAATATTGTGTTCACTTGTGAACATTTTATGACATCAACAAACTGGGGCATGTCTGGAGAATGACCAGAATAATGAAATGTCTGGATCAACTGAAGGAATTAAAGATGAGGAGCCTGAACAAGACAAAACTTAAGGCAGACATGAGAGATGAATCAGTGGGTAGAAGTGATGGAGAGGCAGAATTGGGGTAAATATAAGCAAAAAACTCCCTAACTCTTCAAGCAATTTGAAAGTGCAACAGGCTATCTTGGGAAGTTATAGACACCCCCTGACCAGGGGGCTTCAAATGGAGGCTCTTTGGCCCTTTGTCTGGAATGTTGTAGAGGAGTTTCTTGTTTGGGAATAGGTTGTTTGGACCAGATCAACTCAAGTTCCTATCTCCCTATGATTCTTCAGTGATAGGAGCCTTTGAGAAACCAACATTGCTTTGAATATCCTTGCCTGGAACTCTTCTAAGGGAAAATACACATGTGAAAGAAAGTGATTGAGCCTTAGGTTGAAGTTTCTCCGTGTGAGGAAACATTTGCTTGTCAGTCAATAATCTGCATTTGACTAACTTTGGTAATCAAATAGGCAGACCATGTTTCCTAAGGTATTCCTCACAGATTGGGCTCTAGAGAAGTTCATATCACTCACTTTAACTTAATACGCCAATCAAAAGTAGTACCAGTTTGCAATATAGAGTCATTCATAAAATAACACAGAAAAAGATGGCAGAAAAATTATAAGCAATACCACCTCCTAAAACAGTGAAAAGCAGTAGAGACAAAAACATCTACAGAAAGCTTGGCATGAAATCCACCAAAGCTTTATCATTCCAAGAACATTCATAAATGAAACTGGCATGAGGACAACAAATAGATGGGAAATGGAACAGATTTCTTGGTGTTTCCATGACAATTTAATTTCCATCATTAGTTATGGTAGAAATGCCACATTAGAGCTCTAACATTTTGTTCCCTTACATGAGAAAATTGAAATGAGGCTTAATAACATGAAGTCTGCAAGTACAGGCCATATAAATATAAATGGAGGAAATTTGTGCTGAAAGCAGCACAGTCTTTAAAAACTCTGAGGAAACATTTTATAAGATATCTCAGGGAGGGAAAGATAGCAGAAATATAGAAAAAGTTATGGATAATATTACTACCAAAAAAGGCAAGCAGGAGAATATCAATAACTACAGACTCATAGCTACTTTTCTCATCTATAAATTGTTATGAGAATGATCTACATGAATATTAATGCAAATATGAGAATAGAATAAGCAAGTATTTTGTAAATGATTTTCTACATCAGACCAAAAGTCTTATCAGTCACACAGTTGACTGAAAGGTGTAAAAAATCCCAAATTCCATTGTGTTGATAGCTTTGTTAATTACACACACACACACACACACGCACATTTAAACTTAGAGAAAATAACATGACCTCAAACATTCTTCTCCAATAAGGAGTCTTTCATGCATAAATAAAGGTCATGCAAAATTCTTTGATAAATGCAACCAAAAGATGACTGTTCAATGTCTCTATTAGCCTCAAGGGAAACATAAAGCAGGGAAAGAGACAAAAGTATCTGCTATGGTTGGGAAAAATGTTCTGCACATAGTCTAAATGAATGAGTGATTTCACTAGACCTGAGAGAGACTTTCAGATGCTCATCAGTTCATCAATAAAGCAATAGGCATTTATTAAACTCTAGCTATGTGCCAGGCATTGTGCTGAACAGCAGAGCTACAAAAAGAAACAAAAACCAAAAACATATCTTTCCCTCAAGAAACATTACAAGTTCTGAAGATTCAATATTAGAAGGGACCTTCAGACACTGAATAGATGTATGGTTGGTAATAACTGGAAAAACCAAAAATGACTCACATAGGGGAAGGTGGCATTAACAATATCATCTTGGAAATACTTATTCGGCAAAGAAAGTTAGCTGCTCAGGTACCAAGAATACGGGATTACAGAAGGACAGGCCAAGGACAATACTGGAAGTTACAAAATATAAAAATACCTAGAAAAATGCCTCCAGCACATTGGGCAAATCCTCAGTGGAAGTTCCATGGGAGAACATGGATGATAATTGCACAGAATGAGGTGTGGATAGATTGCAGTCTATACCTACCTCTCTGCTGAAGAGTTGAAATGTTTCCTTCCTTCCTCTCTTTTCTCCACTGTCAAATGGGGAAAAATCATTTCAGCCAGTAGGATGGAGGGAAGTGAAAGAACATCCCTTCTTTGATGAAATAGATCGATTTTCTGAAAGAAATGAGAATGTTCTCTGCCTCTTCACCCTTTTCCCTGCTCGCAAAACTAAGTCTACTCTGGTAACTGATGTTGGTAAATAATTGTCATGAAAGTACTTATGTTCTAGAAGCATTTTAATTCTTTCTGACAGGTAGCAAAATTAAATATCCAAACATTGTGGCAACCTGCGCCTTTTGGACGACGTGATGTAAAATGATTAACATCAAAACATTTCCCCATGTTTTGTGTCTTTGCAGTGCAGTGGATAACAGCATGTTATGGAAACATGTTCCAACTGCCTGGCAAATGGCAAACATTCTAAATAAGTACATTTCCTGCATGTAATTTCCAGTTGTGTTTTGACATTGTAGCTTACACATTTCTTTGTAAGACAGAGAGTAGGAATGTGGAGCCCATAATGTAACCGTGTAAAAAAAAGTGACACCTTGCCTAAGTATGTGGAAACTTTTCTTTTGAGAAAAGATCTCTTTTATTTGTTTGTTTGTTTTCTTTGTGGTAAACAAAAACAACCAAAATTCTTGATTTTTTGTTGTTGTTTTTCTGTATTTGATCACTGATCAGTTAATCAGCAGATATCTATTAAGCACTTTCTACATACCAAGCAATGCTAAGCACTAAGGAAACAAGCATAAAAAAGATGAAATGATCAATACTCTGAGAAAGGTTATATTCTCAGGGGGGAAACAATAAGTACCTTAGGAAAAGGAATTAATTTTTAAAAAATTTCTACTCATAGTGCCTACCCATTTCTACCCGTAGTGCATGGTGTAGGCACTTTATAAATGCTTATTGATTAATTGCTAGACAGGTACGTGCAGCTCAAATAGAAAGTGAAAAAAAATGCAAATAAATCCAAAGTAGTTAAATACAAGGGAATTAGGGAGGGAGGATACTTGTAGTTGGAGGGGATCTGGAAAGCCTTCATTTGAAAGATGGTACTTAAGCTGCATCTAAAAGGAAGAAAGGGGATAAAAAGAGGTAAAAATAAGGAGGGAGGACATTCCAGCCACATGGGATGACCTGCAAAAGTACAGAGGTGAGAGATCATTTTGTCTGGATTGCAGAGTGAACACCACCCCAAAGGAGTCCTTATTTGAAATGCAGGAAAACTTATACAAAACCTAATCATTCCATACCCATAGTTTTATGACTTTCTAATAAAAGAAATAATATACTTTTTTATCTCTCCACTGGGGTTAGGAATGGCTGTGTACCGTTACTCAGCATTCTTTTCATTTACATGAGAAGCATCATGACATAGTGGATAGCGCACCAGCCATAAAGCTAGGAGGACCTGAGTTCAAGACACACCCCTGATTCAAATTAGCTGTGTGACCCTGAAAAGCTTAACTAACCAATGCTCTAGGCAAGTTTCTAAGACTAAAAGTTGTAGGAAAGGGGAAAATCTGGATTGGTAGAGAAAGTTTCCTTGTCTGGGAATTATCTATATCAATTGTATCACAAGTCCAGACCCCATTCCTATTCTCCATCATGTACATTACTATAGGTCCTAAGAACATGGTTTCTATTTATTTCATTCTGCATCAGTTTATGTAAGTCTTCCCACAGTCTCTGAATTTCTCATGTGCATTTTTTTGTAGCCCATATGGTTACATTCATCTGTCATAATCTCTTCAGTTATTTCCCAGCCACTGGGCATCCACCACATAAAGTGCTGCTGCAAATATAGTGCTATATGGTGCCTCGGAACTATTTTAATTTTAATTTTTCTTACTTTTGCTGATTTTGAAAAACATCTCATGTAGTTATTGATAGCTTATAATAATTTTGAAAATTGTTCATATCCTTCAAACATTTATCAGTTGGAAAAGAATCAAGGTGAATGATTATAGAAAGCAAATAGCTTCTTAGAGGTGGGCTGGATTAGGAAAAAAATGTAAAGACCTTTTTATAGACAGGAATCTTCTGTCTTTTTTGGATGTTCACATTTTATTAGGAGGTGAGACGATAGGTAGTATGAAGCCTCAGGAGGACTGTATCTAATGTGGTAACATTAATTGATCCCATAAAAACATGAAACAATATTATAGGGCATAGTCAGTGCCACAGGACCAGTGTTTTGAGGAGAAATGTGTTTGTTTAGGTGTGGCATTGGCTGGCACCTAAGTGGAATAGCCACCTGTTGCAGTAGAGAGAATGTTAGAGTTTGAGTTACACATTCTAGGTCAGATTCTTCCTTGCTGTATTACACTGGATAAGTTACTGAAACTTCAGTGTTCTCATTTGTAAAACAAAAATAATCACCAAGGTTTCTTCTAGTTCAAAAATTCTGTGATTCTGGGTGGCCCCAGGTGGTTAAAGAGGTGAGAGTGACCTCTGGATATTGGCCTGGGGCTGAGAACAATTGAGCTAGACTCTCTAGGCAGTGGGGCCCTGGTTTGGAAGAGAAGGTTGAAGAAGAATAAGAAAGATATTACCTAGATGGGAAGGATTTAAAACTCAACAGAGTCAAGATTGGCAGGAGTGGAGGAGGAGCTGGCCACATAGCATGGACTCAATGAGGAAAGAATGGAACAGAAAAGCCTCTACCAACGGTAGGGCTTGAAGAGGGACTGAGCAGAGCCTTAGGTCATAACTTTAAAAAAGGAGGTGTAGAACCAAGTGAGTGTCTGGGGTAGCTCATTAGGGGAAGGGAAGGAGATGAGAATGAGACTGAGATAAACCAAATGAGGATGGCACATAAAGGGCAGGGCACTGGGGTGGTCTCTAATCATTAAGAGAAACCACTTGGTTATAACAGAAAATGTCATCCATAACAAAAAACATATTATAATAACATTATTATATTCTTTATAAACACGTTCTTTCCAAACATATTTTTATAATTATTATATTATTATGTAACATCATTGAAAAACTGTAGTGGTTAGGGGAAATTATCTTGTGAGTACTTTGTCCACTGAGACCATAACCCTACCTCCCTTTAATAAAAAGCCTCAATGGCTATTTTACATATCTCTGTATGTTGTTTTAATTTCATTTTTTTAAAGCCCCAAACTTTTTGAAATGTAAACCAGCTTTGCTTGTCAAAATGATAAGCCACGATTTCTTCCCCACACCCTCCCCTCTTGCCCCTGAGAATTCAATAGAAAGGATGTTCTGTCACTCAGTTTCCAGAGCCCTCTCTGCTGGACCACTGAGATGGAAAGCCCAGCCCAGGGGATTCTGGGTGGTTTGATTATGTTTCAGATGGGATTAAAAAGGACATACTGGCTGCACAAATACAATTAGTAAGATACCCGGTGGGTTTCCTGTTCTCTCTCCTGCCTTACTGTGTTTTTATTTGCCAAAGAAGCTACTGGTTTTGGACCAGCTTTCTTTCCTGGATCAAAAGAAAAGTAGACTTGGCATACAACTGGGATATTTCTCTCGTATTTATCATATGTGTTTCAACCAGTTCTCCAGGCACATACATGATCATTTTAAAAAGCAGCAGAAATAACCACACACACACACACACACACACACACGCACCACGAGTGGACGACTGCTCAGAAAAAAAGACTCTTTACCAATGTTCTCAGAAAGGCACTAAGGATCTCTGTTAAAGGCTCCTGATACATCCTTAATTGTTAGTGTACTCTCTCCCTTCAAATTATTTTATATTACTAATCTTAGGCTCATAGATTTAGAAATGGGAGGAAACCGAGGTCCACACAAGTACAGACATATGTCATAAGTGTTGCACAAGTCATTAATGACAGACAAGAGTTGAACTCAGATCCTTGAACTCCAGATGGAGTATTTTATCCATAGTACCATCTGATAACACATCATGTTCCTCCCAGTGGAATTTTGTTGTTGTTCAATTGTTTCAGTCATGTCCTACTCTTTGTGACTCCATTTGAGGTTTTCTTGGCAAAGATGTTGGAGAGGTTCGCCATTTTTTTCTCTAGCTTTTTTTTACAGATGAGGAAACTGAGGCAAACAGAGTTAAGTTACTTAAGTTAAAAAACTAATTAGTTTTTGATGCCAGATTTGAACACACAAAAATGAGTCATCCTGACTTCAGGCTAGGCACGCTATCTGCACTGTACCACCTGGTTGCACCTAGTAGAGTACTAATTCCTTTAAGGCTGTGATTACTTAGAATTTTCCTTTTTTAAACCTATGGCATGGCAGACTAAAGGTAGCAGTTAGTTAACATGATTTTGGTTGGTTTGGATAGGAACTTATGGCTATGTCCAGTTAGCCCTAGGCAGAATGATAACGGAGTAGACTGTGTCAGACTCCTACTTCCATTTAGGATCCCAAGATTCAGAGTTGGAAGTGACTTGAGAAAGAAATCTTTTAAATTCCTCATTTTCTAAATGAGGGAACTGAAGAACAGAAATGATGACTTTCTTGCTTGGAATCTTCTAGTCCTAACCCTGTGGTCCCATGATTGGAAGACGCACAAACTCAAAGGAACTAAGTTTTGAAATCTTAGGGTGAGTTGGAGATGAGTAGATCATTCAGTTTGGGTTCATGGAGAAGAAAACTAAGGCCTGAGATTCAAACTCAGCTTCTCTGACTCCAAATCTTGGGCTCCTTCCACTCTACAGCACTGGTTCCTTTACATAATCCTCTTCTTCCTCAAATACCCATGGAAGCTTTTGTTGCCCAGAACCATCTAACCTAACTTCCCTTAAGAGCCTTCATCCTATAAACCTGTCCATTCTTTCCAGATCCTGCAATATTTGCCTTACTGGTGACCTATTCCCTCGGGCTTCTGCTTGACACTTCCTAAAATAACGTCTAGTTATTTGGTGAAATAACCCAAATACCTAAAAGGTATTTGCATCTTAATGGGACAGATAACATTACTTCCCCTCCAAAATAAGTAAATAATAATTGAATTTTAGTTCACTTGAAAAGATAATTTGGGTGAGGGGGAAATCTCTAATATGTAGGTAGCTGTCTACAAGAGTTACCTCTAAGTTCACACAGTGTTTGGTGAAGGCAAGATTTCTCTCCAGGTCCCCTGCCTCCCTAGCTGGTGCCGGCTCACGACTCTTTTGTGTTTGGCTTTTGAGTTGACATGGGTAAATTACTTCCAACTCTGGCATTCTCTGTATCTCGCCCTAAAGCCATACAGATTACCCAGAATTATACTTAGCTGTACTTGAAAGATGGAGTGGAGCTGGTGACCTTTGCTTCTATATCTGCACCCAAATCACTGCGCCCCTTAACAAAGGAAAATTTTGCGTTTCTTCATACTTGACAGCAGGTAAGCTTTTAAAGAGGGACAGGTAGCCCAATGGCGTTTAAAGTACCGAGTAGGTCTGAGTTTAAATACTTCTGATGCTTGCTAGCTGTGTGATTCTAGGCAAGTTACTTAACCTCTATCTGCCTCAGTTTCTTTATCCACAAAGAAGGTGAATAAAAATAACACATACCACCTAGGGCTGATGTGGATAAAATGAGATTATATGCACATGTATATTGTACTTTACAAACCTTACAGTATTAGTATTATTAATAAAAACTGATAGTGAAGCAAATATAATTCAGTGACTTGTTTCTGGAGGCACTTAAAGTTGTGACTCAGGATCACACAGCTAGTAAGTATCTGAGGTCACATTTGAACTCAGGTCGTCCTGACTCCTGGACCAATGCTCTATCCATCAGTGACCTGTTTTGTATTACAAATGGCAAATCAAGAAAATAGTGTTTGGTTTCAACACTACTGTTTTCTAATTCAGTTGGTTTTCATTTGAGAAAATATCCTTGTCTCTATCTCTCTGTGACTTTCTCTCTTTGTCTCTCTCTCTCTGTGACTGTCCCTTTGTCTCTGTCTGTATCTCTCTCCCCCTACTCAATTTGAAATCTCAGAAAAAAATCAAACCCATCTTACTCAGCTGTGAAGCTTTAGTTACTTTGTTTTCAACATAACATCCCAGTTTGTTTTTGTCTTGACAGATATACAAGAGAGACAAAGTAGGGAGCATGGAAGGCTACAGGTTCCTCACCCCTAGCCTATCAAATGTGATCCATGAGTACCATGCTCTAGTGCTAGGTGTATATAATATGGGGTGAAAGGAGGGTTGGCAATTAATTTTATTTATCTAATCTATGTAGAAAGTCTATAAAGATTATTTTTGTGCCAAAATAAATGCATCGGTCTCAATAATCCATGTTGGTTTTCTTCTACCTCTGAATTTGTCCCAATGATTTACACTCTCCACAGGTATGTGGAGCAATGGATAGAATGTAGGGCCTAGAAACAGGAGGATTCATCTTCATGAGTTCAAATCTGGCCTCAGACACTCACTATCTGTGTAACCCTGATGAAGTCAGAGTTTTTACCTCAGTTTTCTCATCAGTAAAATGAGCTGGAGAAGAAGATGGCAAACCATCCCAAAATCTTTGCCTAGAGAACCCCAAATGGGGTCATGAAGAGTTAGACATGACTAAAAGTAACTAAGTACGCACATATATAAATATATATAGTTTTTTATTGTTGCTATCCATATGTATGTGCATATATGTATTTATGTATATATTCCATGGAGATTTTAACCATCAAAAACTCTACTTACCCAAGATATTGCCAGGAAGCCTTCTGGCTCTGTCCTTTAACAAATGGTGACCTTTGCTAAGGAAAATAAATGATGCTGTTCAGAAAGTGAATCCAGCTTCCCTCGGGTTATTGAGGCCTGAGCCCAGTGACAGCCTTTACCTTTCAGTACTCAACTTCACTCTCCCGTGCTTTCTAATAGAGCAAACCCATTAAGTTGTCCCCATTGTAATTTAGATCACAGAAGAGACTTCTACAGATTCTTTCAGGTTAAAATAACTGGTATAAAGAGAGTAGGCAAAATTATTCCACTGTAGCTACGTGCTTAATTATATGGAATACTGCATAAATTGTCAAGTGCAAAGAATTATTCTGATAAATTAAAATACTAATTAAATAGGCTATTGCAGAATTTTGAGAACATTATAGGGTTCCGCTTCTTCAGGTAATTTGCATATCCTTCATCTAGTGAATTTAATTTTAAAGGACTTCTTTTTTGTATGTTTGGAAACCCTTTTTGTCTCCCATGAAGATAAAAATGGGCTTTGTGCGTTGTTCCTTGCTTTATTAAAGCAGCCTCTACTAGAACGTCTCCACACTGAGGTTTGTCAGCCCTCTGTTACAAATGCCAATTTGGAAAGTTGAAAAATTAGTCCTATATATTAAATTGGGACCAAAGTTTGCATGTTGAAGCCCTGGTTGAAATAATACCTCTCCTACTCACATTTCTAAGGACCTGTGAAAGTAACCATAAGTACCTCATAGGATAGGGATGGTGAGCATTCTTAGAGACATCACCTCAACTTTGCAAAACCAATTTCGCTTTGGAAACTGTGAGAAAATAAGGGTATTGTCTCATGAATCAAGATTCTAAGAAAAGGTAAATGGTTTTAAAGAAAGTTGATATACTCTGAAAAAAGGAACAATTGGTGAAATACAACTGCTGAATAATCTCATTGAAGTGGAGATAAGGAAACAAATGTGACTACACAGGGAGCTCTCTGATGATACAATATTTAAAAACAATCAATATAAAACAGAAAAGGCATATAGTCGAGGAAGAATATAGATAGCATGAACCTGTGAGAGTAATGATAGATAAGTGAAGCCCCAATTAATTGAAACTTAGAAATTATATATTTTTAAAAATCCACTTTTTGTTATTACATTTTAATCATATTTTCAATATTATTTATTTAATATTTTAAAAACAAGGCTAGAAAAATAAGCAATAAGATTGTTTTTTATAAAAGATTTTCATTCACTCATTTATTTATTCATTCATTATGTGTTAAAGTTGAAAGGTAATAGTTAGAGGGTCAAAGTCTGGCCTTGAATCTTGCCCAGACTAACTATGTGACTTGGTCTCTCTGAACTTTAATTTTCTCATCTGTAAATCAGAAATAACAATACCTATAGTACCTACCTACCAAGACTGTCATAAAAATCTGAAGCATAATGTAAGTCTGAGGAGTATTTGCTGTTGTGATTAATTCATTCAGCAAATAACCTGATGTTTGCTAGCAGAGTGATTTTTGCAATCTAGTTATGGTCATATCCCTCCCCAGTTTAAAAATCTTGTTATTCCCTTATGTTTATTCCATAAAATATAGACTCCTTGCTCTAATGTTTAAGGTTATCCACAGCTTGTGTTGACCTGACCTTTCTAACCTTATAGTGTGCTACTCCCCTTGGGGCATTTTACCCAACAGCCAGACCAGATTCCTTGACAATTTTCCATCTTGTACTTCTTGATTCAGCCTTGGTGCCTTTCTTTTCACTCAACCTCATGTCAAGAAATGCCTCTCCTTTATCTCGAACTGTTGAAATCCTTCCCTAGTTTGAAGATGAAGCTTAGATGGCATTATCCTTGAGAAGTCTCCTCTCATTCATCTTCCTTCTTAGCTTTCTTCATCTTTTTCCTTCTTGAATCCCTTATGCTATAATGGATGGCTTTTTCTTTATGTACCTATGACATAGTTTGTATCACAGTTATTTGCACATGTCTTATTCCTTCCTGCTACATTGAAAGTTCCTTGAAGGCAGACACTATATCTTGGATCATCTTTGAATCCCTAATGTCTTATAATAATAATAGTTGGCATTTAACATAATGAATTAATGTTGACAAAGCACTATATGTACATTATGTCACTGGATGCCCCTAACAACCCCAGGAGATATCTACTATAAATCATATTCTTTTTTCTTAAAATTTGTATTTCTTTGGGTTCCAGAGCTGTTTTTTTTCACTTGTAAGAGCGATTCCTAGCACAGAGATTCCCTCCCATGATGTAGATCATAGATTTAGAGGAAAGGGTACCTTAGAGTCCAGTCTCCCTTTTCACCTTGGTAATTTTATGGGCAAGGAAACTGAGACAGAGGTTAATTGACTTGTCTACATTCAAGCAAGCAGAGAGCACAAGATGCAAAATTCAAATCTAGGCCTCTCTGATAACAAATTCCAAATAGTGCTCTATCTATTGTGATTGATCTGCAATTTATAATCTTAGAAGAGTGTCAACAGATTAATTGACTTTCTCATGGCCATAAAAATGATTAGGTAGTAGGCAAGATTCAAACATAAGCTTCTCCAGACTTCCTAGCCAGGCTATTTCCCAGTATTCCATGCTGGTGTGCTAAGTCTGAAAGATGTGCTAAATAAATATTGATCGATTTGAATTATTGTTCTATGCAATAAAAATACAATTCCTCCCTTGGGGAGGACTTATAATCTAACAGGGGAGTAGGAATATGCATGCAAATAACTCATTACAATTCAAGATATGATGGGATGAACCCCACAAACCAGTACTTACTGCTATGGGAGTGAAGAGGAAGGTAACAAGGCAAGGCAAGAAGTGTTTATTTATCGATGATTATGTGTCAGGTTCTGTACTAAGTGTTAGTGATTCCAAATATAAGTAAGAAAGACAGTTCTTGCCCTCAAAGACAGCATACAAAAGAGACCAAAAATTCAGAGGGGAGGGGAAGGAGAGGTAGGAATGAAGGAACCTGGTGAAAGGGGAATGAGAGGACATGATTTTAAATCCAAAGAAAATCATAAAAAATGCCAAGACACGAATGAAGGCAGGCCCATCTCCAACTTCCCACAATGTAGAGGTTCTAGGAAGGACTCACCAAATGGGAGGAGGGAGGTAGACTTTGCAGAGGGATTCTCCACGAGTAGGTTCATGCAGGATAGTAAGCTGCTGCCAGTAATGATGATAAAAATAACAGCTTGTATTTATAGAGCACTTTAAAGTTTAAAAAGCCCTTTTGTATCAGGCATTTAATTTTAAGAGATGGTATTCTAAGAGATTTAGTAGGACTTAACAGATAATTTGGCACGGAGTGTAAGGAGTCCAATACGGCTGAGGGTCTGAGCAAGGAAACCAAGAGAAGGCTGGTGCCATTGAGACAGAACAGGGAGTTAGAAAGAAGGAAGGGAAGGCTTTGCAGGGATGATGTGGGATTAGCTTGGGACCTGTCTAACTCATTGTGCCAGGGGGATATCCAGGCAGAAATGTCAGATGACAGAGATACCAACAACAACCAGTATTTACACAGTGCTTTAAAATGTGCAAAATCCTTTGTCTGTGGATCTTGACATTTCCACCTGGATGTCCCCCTGGCACATTGAGTTAGACAGGTCCCAACCTAATCCCACATCATCCCTGCAAAGCCATCTTTTCTTTCTGACTCCCTGTTTTACCTTAATGACACCTGCATTCTCCTAGTTTCCTAGACTCAGTCCTGGGAGTCATTTTAGACTCCTACTCTATATTGAATTATCTTTTAAGTCCTACTGATTCTCTCTAAAAGCTTTGTCTTAAAATTAAATGATTGATACAAAAGTGCGATTAAGTTTAAAGGGCCCAATAAATATAAGCTCTTATTTTTATCATCGTCAACAGCCCTCCACCTGGAGCCTACTCATGAAGAATCCCTCTGAAAGAGCTCTCCTCTCATTTGGTAAATTCCTCTTGGAACCTCCATTTTGTGAAAAGATTCTCAGCAAAACTTGTGATGGCTGTGGGACTGGTCGATTTGCTCAACCTCTCACACTAGACTGTTGCTTCTTTGTTGTTTGTTGTTGTTTTGTGGCTTTTTTTCCTGTGGAATTTTGATTTTGCATTTCCTGACTTTGCTAGGCTTTGGCAGTTAAGCATCCTGGGATCTTTAGTCATCCCTGGATCATCAGGTAGCATGGATGGTTAAGGGCAAATGGAATCTAGGGACAGCATGGAAGTTCTAAATAAAGCACGCTGCTACTCTGAGTTTAACATACAATTCAACAAATATTTATTAGCCTCTTATTGTGTGCAAAATACCATGCTAAGCCCTGGGTAAATTCCAGATTCCAGGCCCAGATGAGTTATACCTCAGTGAGGCTGAGGTCAAATCTGACAAAGAAGAAGTAGAGAGAGTTTAAACTTTAATGATTAATGAAACTAATTTCATAGGTTTGAGAGCTTACTAAGATTGGTCCTCAGTATAGCTTTGAGTATGCACAAATGATAGTGATAGAAATGAATAAAATGAGTCGAAAGTTTACGGACTATTTATTATTTGCTATTTATGAATTGCTGTTATACGATCCTTGCTGAACTTACCATGTTTCCTAGGAGTTTCAAAGAATCAGTGCATGAATAAATATTTTTTCTGAACCTACTATGTGCTCAGCACTATGCTAGAACCTCTGAGAGAATCCATAGTAGCTGATTGTTAATAACAATAACTAACATTTATATAATATAGCACCTACTAAGTTGTTAATAACAATAACTAACATTTATATAATATAGCACCTACTAAGTGACAGACACTGTGCTAAGCCCTTTACAATTATTAACTTATTTGATCCTCACAACATCTCTGGGAGGTAGTTGCTCTTATTATCACCATTTTTTACAGATGAGTAAAGGCAGATAAAGGTTAAGTGATTTTCCCAGGGCAACACAGCTACTAAGTGTCTAAAGCTATATTGGAACTCAGGAAGATGAGTCCTAGTTGAGAAGACAGAGCTAATAACAAAATGCAGTTATAGACTGTAATATAGCAAATAAGTTCTCTAAAATTCTTAGAACAGTTCTCTAGGAATGCAGAGAAGGAAGAAATCCATACGAAAGGGATTTTTTTTTTAACTGCTTTCTTCAAAGAGTGTCCAAAAATTGAGTGCAATTTTAAGTTTTTGAGATATTTTGTATTCCTTCAAAGTTCAGTACAAATACTAGCTATTCAGGAAGTGGAGATGGAGCTGGACCTTAAAGAATCGTCAGGATTTGTCTAGGTGGAGAGAAAGAGAGGAATCTTCTACTTCCTTTGAGAAGTCTGTTGTTTGTACAGTTATACTTGTATAACTGCCCCAGTGACTCATTTGAGTCTAATATTGCCAATTGTTCTGTAAGAAAGTTCAGTGGGAAACCAGTTACTGAAATGTTTAATGAGGCTTTCATCCCCGATACCATGCCATGTAAAATCTTGGGCATGAGAACATTAGTCTTCAGTTTGTGCCAGTCTTATGTAGCCTAGGTATGGGACATGTATGTTACCCTCTTGTAGGGTGGTTGAATCCCAATTATAGGCCCCATTTCTTTATGTTATGCCTCCTAAAGTGAGAAAAAGTTATTCATTTGGGTTTGAAATGACATAAATCTAATGACCAGTGAAACCACTTATTTTTCTGTTCCATGGAATGTAAGTTCAACAAGGGCAGAAGATGTTATAGTTCTATCTTTATATATCCCTAGAGCCCAACAGAGTGCTTGATGCATAGTAGGTGCTTTTTGAATGCTTGTTGATTGATTAATGTCCTGTTTCATGCTCATTAATATAAGCTTTTTCTAAAGTTCTGTCTGGATTTACATTTCAAGAAAGGGATGCTCCAAACAGTTTTTCCCAGAACAGGTATATCTCCCACCATAATCAGTAGATTAGAATTGTGAATTACAACTCCTAAGGGAGCTTGGCTTAACCTGAGCCACTTCTCCAATACACTTAGTACTTACTCTGTGCAAAATTTACATTTATTTATCCTCAGTCAACAATAGAGTTCTTTGTCCCTTCTTCTCCACCATTAACTAGCTTTGGTGTTCTGACCAATTTAAATAAAAAGTCATTGAATATCCATGTAGACTGATGTAAAGAGGGAGCCTGATCTAGTGGATTAAAAGCTGGTCTCTAAAACAACATGACCTGAGTTCAAGTCCTTCTTCTGATTCTTTCTGGCTAAGTGACCCTGGATGAGTAACTTCTAGGTGTTCTAGGCATTTCTCTAAGACTTTAAGGGATAAAGAAGGTGTCAACTTAAACTGGTAGAGGGAGTTTCCTTACCTAGAAGTTCCCTATGCCAATTTTAGTTAAGTCCTCTCCCTCTAGATAGAAATACAGATGAATATTGCTTATTCAGCTCTCAGAGAGCTCCATTGGTAATCTTGTTCACAAGTTGGTTGAAGTTGCCGACATACATTATTAAGTACCTTCTATGTGCCAGGCATTGTTTTGAGCACTGGGAATATGAAAAAAGTCCCAAAAAAGTCTTGCCTTCAAGGGGCTTACAGTCTAATGGGGTAAAAAATGTGGAAATGATTACAAAGATACATACAGTAGAAAATGGAGATAAATTCAGAGGGAAGGCTCCAGCATTAGCATAGATCACCTTCTTGTAGAAGGAGAGATTTAAACTGAGACCTGAAGAGAGCCAAGGAAGCCAGAAGACAGAGGTAAGGAAGGAGAACATTCCAGACATGAGGGAGAACCAGTGAAAATTCACAGAGTTGAGGAGTGAATACTGTGCCCAGGATGTAGTAAGGGGGCTGATGTCACTAGATCAGGTATGTGGAGGGACATAAGGTGTAAGAAGATGGGAAAGGTAGGAAGGAGGTCAGGTCATGAAGGGCTTTAAAAGCCAAACAAAGAATTTTGTATTTAATCCTGGATGTAATGGGGAGCTAATTAAATGATGGGCAAGGGAATATGAATATGGTCAGACATTTACTTTAAGAACATCAATTTGATAGCTGACTGGAGTGTAGACTGGAGTGAGGAGAGACTTGAGGTTGGAAGATCAAGTAGTGGGTTATTGCACTAGCTTCAAAAGTTAGAAGTACACATTTGTTGTACAAGCTGTCTTTTTCATTTCTAGGCCTGTGGTCTATTTGCTCTTGGTAATAACGAGGGAGCTTTTTTTTTTTTTTAATCTTCTATTTTTCTGTGCCTTTTAAGCCTAAACCCGATTGTAAAAGTTTATCAATGATTATCTTTAAAAGTAAGCTGCTACTCAGGAAATTGTTATCTTTTGTTAATGGGAACTCCATTTTTGTAAAAAAAAAAAAAATGATTGCTTTTTGAATTGCTATTAAAAAAATTCTCTTGCTATTCAGGGTTTACTTCATTGTATTGCCCTCACCATATCCCAATTAAATGTCCTTATTGAGACTGTCACATTGCCTTTGCTCTAACCTGGATTGTTTCTTTTTCTCTTCAGCCTTTTTTTCAGTATATATATAATTACCTATATGTAAAAATAATGTTCATTCATTGGAAGGGAAAACTTTCTATAAGACAATGAAAAGACCCTAAAGGTGGAGATGGCAGACTATAACAGAAGCTCATTTGTATCATGCTCAAAGATATAATTTCATTACCTAAGATTAACGTAGGTGTATTACACTGTGAGGTGAAAGTAATTGCTATTTTCTTGCTTTCCCTTTCTCTATTCATCACAATCCCAATGCATTCATCATTCACAGAATTTTCAATGCAATCCTCTTTTTTTTTTTCTGAGTTCTCATTTCCAAAATGACAGGAGCTTTGTCCAGTGGAATATTTCTTCAGAATCATAAATGAAGGTCAATTGCTTTTGACACAACTTCCTTTGGACTGAAGTGGGGCAGGCAGGCTTTCCATATTAGTGTTAGGATCCCCGAGTTTGCATTTACATCCACTAATTGTTTCCAAAGCTCATTTCTTTTGGAATGATTATTGAGTGTAATTCATTCCCTGAAAGTCTTCCTCATTTTAAATCAGGAGCCAATTTGGACGAATCCTTTATTGGCTCTAAATTATTCTAGTGCTTTTTTTCTAAGGGTACGGGTAAGAGAGGATAAAAGAGTAAGGACCATAATGAAATGAATAAATACATTCCGTTTTCTCCTTCTAGTTGGGCTTATTATGAAAGACTAATGCCACAGTCAATTTTGTTGCTGCTCATGAAAGCTGGCCCATTGGTGAATAAGGATATCAGCAGTAAATTTATTGAATTTTTCAACAGAGGAAAAATAACCTAAAGGTTAGGTGTATCTTGAGTGCTGAATACTCACCAAGCTGACAACTGTGCTTCTCAATTTTTCCCAACAGCTGACAACAAAGACAAGCTTGAAAAAGCCTCAGGACTGAAAATTCTCCGAACTGGAATTGGGTCGGTAAGTGATAATAAGGCAAGAATGTTATTCAAAATGTCAATGAAAATGCTTGCCAAGTTTTCCCATTAAAATACTGTTGCTCACAAACTCAAGTGATGTCATCACATTGACCATGGAATGATGATATGATCATTAAGAATACTGGCATCCAAAATTGGTCATGGTGATGGTCAAAAGTGCCGGACAGCAATGCCATGAATAATGATTGCAACACAGAAGCACAGTTGGTGTGGGATGATGCTTTTGAAAACTTGCCAAATCACCATTATCACATCTCATTCAAGAAAAACACTCAGTGATGAAGAAGGCCGGTGCCTTTAAGATCCACTTTTTTTTTTTAGTTGTTTTCTTGAGTCACCAAATCTTGAGATTTGGTAGAATGTTACTTTATGTACATTATTTAAATAAATACATAATCTTAGATCAAGGATAAATGGTGTTAAAGGTGGTGCATTTGGTGAACAAACTGCTCAGAGAGACTACTTTCAGAATAGCACTTGAAATATCTAAAAATAGGTGAAATCTATGCATAAGCCTGTCCACACCCATGTTGCTATCACAGAATGAGACTTGATGAAGCTCTCCATCTTTAGTTCTAGCAAGTTCAAGCCCTTGACTGCTTTCGACTGGTTCTTAATTGTATTCTAACTTTATGACTAGTATACTCTCCCAGAGATGCATTTAGTGAGCATTGCCATGTGAATACGTTGGGGTGGCATCTGAAGTTGTGGGTCTCAAGACTTTCACAATGGAAGATAAACACGAAGAAACTGATTTCTCCTGGTTTTGATGTTTCCTGCTCTCAGTCTGATCTCTCCATAGCTTTGTTCCATGAATCTGTCATTTACCAGTCACATCTTGGATTGTAGAAATAAGATCTTGCCTAATTGGTTGCTCTTTCTCTCCCACCCCCCAAGCAAAAAGGTCTTTATGGTTGCAAAGTTGTTCGTTCTTCAGAACAGCTTTATAGAAAGAGTGCATTGTACCTTGAAAACATCCATTTTGCAGCTAAACGATGGACAGAGTGCAGTAAAAGAGTAAAACAAATGACTGATAGAAACTTTTCAAAAAACGCTTGAAGGGGTCTGACAGATACTATTGTACTTGGTGTTTTCTCAATGCCTTTCCAACTCAGACTAGATTAATGAAGCATTTGACAGCTGACAACATTCTGCATTTTTTTTTTTTTTTGCAATGTGCTGTGTCTTCAGCAACCAATAAGTGGAAAGGAATAAGCCAAGAGGCAGTGGGGAACCAAATAACTGTCTGTATTACACAGAAGGCACGGTGACCAAAGGGGAAAGGGACCCAAAGAGCTTGGAGGATTAGGGTGAATGATGGAAGTGCTTTGATTTTAACTGTCTCTCTTTTTGGTGTAAGGGAGCTCAAGAAATCCTTTTCACCTTTCCATCGGTTCTGTCCCCTCAACCTTATCAAATGTGGATTTTTATATATTTTTGTGCATAGTCATTCCTTTGGGAAGAATAGAGTGCTGTAACTAAGCCAATTCTCCAGTGATTGGGAATCAAATCCAGATGGGTCCAGGTGAAAGCCATTCCTAGTCATCCAATCATGCAGCTGGTTCTCAGGTCACCCTTTGACTTACTGTATTTGGGTCAAAGCACAGGCTGGGCTGTAATGGAATGAGAAGAATCTTTTGTGGAAGAACTAGTCTTTAGAGTAGGAAAAGGAGAAGGAGAAAAGGAGAATTTGCATGGATTACAAAAGCTGTGAAGTCAATTTCAAATGGCAATTAGTTCAAACAGAAAAAGCAAACCATAAGCTTTGATTAGTCATTTTTCAGTCATGTCCAACTCTCTGAGACCCCTTTTGAGGTTTTCTTGATAAGAATACTGGAGTGGTTTGCCATTTCCTTCTCCAGCTCATTCTACAGATGAGGAAAACAAGGCAAACTGTGGCTTGCTCAGGATCGCACAGCTGGTAAGTACCTGGGGCCAGATTTGAATTCAGGAAGATGAGTCTTTCTGACTGCAGGCAAGGTACTCTATTCACTGTGACATCTAGCTGCTCCAACCATGAGCTTTACTGGATTTAAAACTGATTCTTACAACACCATGTTAGGCTCAGGAAAGGGAGTTGGTGTATTTGAGTTGGGAGTCCTGTACCTAACTGCTGAGCTAGCTACATATGGCTCTCTTAGCTGGACAACATGAACTCATGTTTTTTGCCAGATTTTAATTTCTTACACTTTCGTGAACCAAATAAATATACCTACTACTTTCAGAATGCTACCTCATACTTCATGAAATTTTTTCACACTTCACTCTTTTTAAAAATTTGATTCATTTATCTCCATTTTACTGCTGGTATTACTTCTAGTACTATTAGTAGTAAGGGTAGCTAGGTGGCACAGTGCATAGAGTACCTGGGCTGTAATGGAAGGGGAAGATAGAGTGCTTGTAGTCAGGGTGATTTGTGTTCAAATTCAGCCTTAGACTCTCGCTAGTCATATGACTCTAGGCTGGAAAAAGAAATGGCGACCCACTCCAGTATCTTTGCCAAGAAAATTCCAAATGTGGTCACAAAGAGTAGGACGCTACTGAAAAAACTAAACAATAAATATGACTACTAATAAAAAATTGTATTTATATAGTATTGGAAGGTTTACAAAGTATTCTTATCTCATTTAATTCTCACAATAACCCTAGGAGGTACTATTGTTATTTCCATTTTATAGTTGAGGAAACTGAGATCAAGATTAAGTAATTTACCCAAGGTCACATAGCTAGTAAGTATGAGGCAGGATTGGAAACCAGATCTTTCTGATTCTCTGTCTGTTGTACCATCTAGCTTCCCCAAGGAAATTTATAGAAATGAATAGATTTGCCCAAGGTCACAGCTAATTACTAACACAGAACTAGAATTCAGGTCTCAAAATTCCTAGTATAAAATAATATAAATGATAAAATGATACCTCTAATGTCTATCATGCTATTACTACTTTGCTGGCCTCACTGTTTCATTCATGACAAGGCTGTTTTCCTGAAGTCATAGATCACTTATAGCATGACAGAAACAAACTCTGAAAAGAAAGGATACTCCTGGGCAAGAAGATCACTGTAAATCTGATATGTGGCCATGTTTGTCTGTTAACACTGGCCTCAGTCTTGTTTGTTTACAGTGTTAACCTGCTTTCTCTGATGTGACATGGATTCAGATCACTTCTTCTTTATCAGAACATTGGCATCTTGACACCTACATAGTCACTCCTGGCTTCCCTCCCCTAGAATTTTAGAATGGGAAGTGCCTGATTCCATGTCTATTTTTTTTTCATTTTGCCTTTGATAGAAAATTGGGCCGCAGTCAAATAAACATTACCTCCTTAAAAACTTGCTATGTCTAATTGATCCTCTGTAAAAGTGCTAGTAAAAGTCCCTCCAGGACTTTACAATGGGAAAGGGATGGGAAAGTCTCCTTCATTACATTTGTAGAGCAACCCTACATACAGCCCTTCCTCTTATCCATGCCCATAGGATACAGCCTGTAATGAAGGGAACAACATAATGAATTCCCCAGTTGCTGTTTCCATGGGTTATGTTTCTTGTTGTGTTTCACAAGACCCTCAACCAAACATCTGTATGGTGCACAGAGTTGTTGCCCTGTCGGTCCTCACGTAGTTATAAACTTGTCTTTATTGTATTGGCTGAGCCATTCTTGGGGACAACTGGAATAATGATAAGAGAGGCAAAGGACTATAGCAAATCCATGGGTGTAGGTTCCATTCACTTATTAAAATTTTGCCATGAAATGCCAATCTTCCCTGTTTTCCATTCTTCTTGATTCAACTTCTGTCTTCCTCCTGGGGCACACAGACTTCTTAGCAGAGTCCAGATGTTTTCTTGGTTGATCACATATTTGGAGACTAGTTCTCAGGATCTCCTGTCCTTTTCCAGATGGCAATTTTCCTTGTCAAAAGGCAGCTTTTCTATTATCTTGGAAATTCAGTTACAGAATTCTCACATGGGATCTCAAATCTGAACACTTCTTGTTTTTATGTGAAGATTTTCATGGAGGGTTAAAACTTTGTATATTTCAGAAAGCAATGAAAAATGGGGGGGTAGAGGATGTATGTGTGTGTACATATGTGTTGAGCGCATAGAGAAGAAATATGGATACAAAGGTGACAGGTGGGGAATTTTGAAAAAGTGAATAATATTTTCCCCCAAAATCTTATTTGCCTCATTTCTGTACTCTTATTTCTGATTTTTCATAATTATGAGTAAAGAAGTAATTCTATTTGGTACAAATATCCCTAATAAATTCCAACTGTCAAATGTAAAGCAGAGTTTGATTGCTGGAAATCTAACAGCCTTAATGGAATCTTTCCTGTGAGCTTATGATTCACACATTTGATGAGAGATGTCTGAATTAAAACATTTTTTTAGCCAAGTAGAAATATCTCAAAACAAATTTAAGGGAAATGAATAGATTAGAACACATATATACATTCCAAATAGATTAGTGATGTTTTGACATATTTCAAAAGCCATGGTTTCTGATATTTTGAAAGGTTTCATAATTTTATTCAAATTATATAAATTCATGTTTCTACCAAAAGAAACTTGAAAGTCAACGTGAAGTATATTTTAAAAGCTTGGAAGAAAAATCAACTCAGATTATCACAGAAGCTGATGCCCTCAATGTTTTCTAAAGTAAAACAACCTTTTTTAATTGTATTAGGCAGAGGAACTAGGTCTGTAATTTTATGAGTATAGAAAACTCCCAGGTAAAGAAATTTCTTCTCACAGTTCAGGTGGGTACTTCCTCTGCCATATATAGAGGTAAACATAAAGAATTATTTAGAGCCCTGAGTCAATAAGGGAATTAACCAGTGCCATAAAGCCAGTATGTGGCCAAGGAAGGACCTGAATCCAGATTTTCTTGGCTTTGAGGCTAACTATCACAACACCGCCATTCATCTAAATGTTTTATGGTAGTAAATTAGTAGAGTAATCCTATAGTGATCCTCTAAAACTCTTTAGTGACATGCATGCCAAATTGAGTTCCCAAAGGATGGTGAGAGGGGCAAATAGAAGGTACAGTGGATAAAGAATCAGCCCCGGAGTTAGGAAGACCTGAGAACCCTGGGCAAGTCACTTAACCCTGATTACTGTGGGGCAGGGGGGAAGGACGGGAAGAGAGGAAGGATGATGAGAGAAACCCAGAAACCATATCATGAATTGTTGGAGAAGCTGCCTGGAAAAAAAAGACATGAAAATTATTTCAAATGTTAAGCCTCTCATATAGAACACATTTCCTAGAAGTACCAGAACCAATGGGTAAAAGTTACAAAGAAAGACACTTTGATGCAAAATTAAAACAAAAAACACATAAAGCTCTCCAGAAATGGAATTATCTGCCTTGAGAGGTAATGAGTCTCCCATTACTACAAGTATTAATAAAGAGTCTGAATTATCATTTGTCATAAATCCTTTAGAAGGGATTGTGTATAAGCTTCCTTCCAACTCTACAATTGTTTGGTCTCCATAATGCATATAAATTTGAAGAAAGTGTAGACAGGCCTTTTGGTGAAAATTCAGTTCACAAAATGGAATTGTACAGTCAATAGATTTTAATTTTACATACACAAAAAAATCTATTGAAGTATCCCATAATAATAAGATACTAAGTTTGGTAAATATGTATCAAACAAAGAATCAGAGTGAATTGGTGCTTTCCAGTGCATGCAAGCAGAGGACCAAGAGGTGTGAATGTAGAGCAATGTGCCTCTTTCCTTGAGGTATACATATCTTCCTGGGGCAGCTAGGTGGTACAGTGGATAGAGCACCAGTGTAGGAGTCAGGAGGACCTGAGTTCAAATCTCACCTCAGACACCAGACACTCACTAGCTGTGTGACCTTGGGTAAGTCACTTAACCCCAATTGTCTCATCCTGGGTCATCTTCAGTCATCTTGATGAATATGTGGTCACTGGATTCGGATGACTCTGGAGGAGAAGTGAGGCTGGTGACCTGCACAGCCCTCCCTCACTCAAAACAAAGTCAAATGCAAGTCTTGTCATTATTTCTCTGATGGCATGATCTTCTTTGGCAAAGAAGGACAACACACACACACACACACACACACACACACACACACACACACACATCTTCCCAGTGAAAAACTGCATTCCTCCCACCCTGCCTCCCCACAGATGTTGTCAGGCTGTGTAAGAACCCTCATCTCCCCACCATAATGATAGTGCTGGCCCTTCTTCACCTAATGTTGTACATTGAATCTAGGAAAATGTGACTTTAGAGATAATGATGTGAGTGTCCCAGGAATAATATTATAAATAGGTGAACAGTTATATATATGACTTTATATTGAGTCTGGTAAAAAAAAAATCTATTAATGATGCTATTGCAAAATTATATGAATCAGGATATTTTTGTGAGATGTGACTCTTGTATGTAAATCAAAGGCAATAACAACAGGAAGCATTTATTAAGTATAAATATATGCCAGGAGCTATAATTTGTTGTTGTTCAGTAATTTCCAATTCATCATGTCCCTGTTTGGGGTTTTCTTGGCAAAGATGCTGGAGTGGAGTCATTTCCTTCTCTAGCTCATTTTGCAAATGAGGAAATTCTAGCTGTATGACCCTGGGCAAGTAACTTCACCCCAATTGCCTCTCAAAAAAACCAAACAAATGAGGAAACTGAGGTGAATGGTTACAAGTGACATGTTCAGAGTCACAGAACTAGTAAACATCTGAGGACAAATTTGAACTCAAGTCTTCCTGACTCCATGTATGGAGCTCTATCCACTGAGCCACCTAGCTGCCTAGGAATGAGAATACAAGCAGGAAGGAAAACAGTCCCTGATCTCAAGGAGCTTGTATTCTAATGGGAGCAGACAATATATAAAGGCGAGAAGGGGAGGGATGACAGTACTCAGTGAAAAGTCATCATAGAGAAGGTAGAGGATATTTAAGAGTTCAACCTGGAAAGGAATGAAGACATACTAGTCTAGGCCTCTTCCTTCAAATGGAGATTCTGGATGGGACTTTCCAATCAGTAGCAGAGACTACTGGTTTGAAATGTACTTCCAATATGTGAAATCCAGTGGTAGAATGGACTTCCAGGGTGACAAGGTTTCTGGGCCATTGTAGAGAAAGACCAGGAGAGTCAGGAGTATAGTCTTAAGTTCATCATTCTCTGTCAAGAGATTAGTGCCTTGTTTCTCATCAGTGGCAGATGACAGTCTAAGGGAGAAAACAGCATGCATAGGGAAGTAGTGGCATAGAAGGGTCACTTTGGTCCACAAAGTTACAACTGGTCATTGTTAAGTTGTTTGGCTCACCCTATCCAGGAACAATGGCAGAACAGATTCGATTTGATCCTCTACCTCTGATACCAGTGAGCAAGGGAAAGTAGAAGAAGAGTTCCCAAATTAATTTTTTTTTTTAATGTAGAACTATATCCTTGGGTTACACAAAAAGACCTGAAGGCTTTATTTTTCTGATGCAGGGAAACATTTTGCATCTCTTCTTGTATAAGGAGACCATGAGGAAAATATATACTAGGAGAGGGAAGGAGAGAAGGAAAAAAAAGGAGATGAGGGAGAGGAGTGGATAAGAGGAAGTACATCCTTCTTACATTAGCTATTCCTTTGGTGACTCAAAGAGGGAGATATTTGGAAAGAACAAATGAAATAACATCTGCAAAGCACTTTGCGAATCTTAAAGTTTCATATAAATTCTAGATGTTATTGTGACATTAAATAAAGTCCTTATGGATAGGGATATTGTCTCATGTATCTCTATGGGTTCCTACTGTAACCTACTACATAGGCCTCCTACTATAACAAGCACAATGCGGGATACTCCATAAGATTGATCAGTCTTTGACTAGAAGAAAAGTTAATAGGACGTTGACAGTAAACTAGCCAGAATAAGCCCAGAGAGCCAAGCCAAAAGTCAAGAGGATTTTGTCACCAAGATAAGATCTAAAGTGATTTGTAAAGGAATTTCCTCCTTCGTTACTATGCATGAGATTGGTTTGTTGTAAAAAAAAGTTGCTAACATAAAGCTTTTGTTAATGCTAATGAAAAAAATTTATCTTGGGTTCTAATTACTTTCTAGTATCTTTTAAAAATATGTTTATTGGAAGTTCCTTAAATTTAACTGCTCTACTAAAATGCTGTTTATAAGCAAGTAAAAATTAATCATTTAAATTGATAAAATACAATTTGTAAATCTAAAGGGATTTGAGCAATCACCATTTCAATCTTAAGGAAGGTTCATGTCTTGGAGTTCAAACCATGTAAGAAAGACAATTCATTGCCCTTTAGTTGTAGCTTTCATAAATCACACAAACGGTTCTAGAAGGTATAAATAGAATATTTGGTAGCAAATCTGTAAAGTCTATGATATTTTTGTTGTGTATGTCCTTCGTTCTTGAAGAGAACCATGACCTCAAGACGATGACATGACTTGCAGTTGACTTTGATTGGAGTGACAGAGGGCTGTGCAAGGTCACTAACCTCACTTTTTTTCTCCAGAGCCATCATGACAGAGAGTATCTCCTCTACTTAGACTAAATTCTAGAATCAGATGATACCTCTAGAGTTAGTCTGATCCACTGTCATGTTTTCAATCAGATTTTATCCAATATTTTGAAATTCTGAGGAAGCACAATGATATCTTGTCATAGATCTTGTACACTGGGGCAATTAAACTCAAAAAGCATTTATTAATTGCCTCTCATATATCAGATACTAGGGAGTGTCTTGGGCACCAGCAGTACAAAGACAATTTTTTTTTAATCCTTGAACAGAATATAACGTAAAAATTCAGAGGACAGGGAGAGTAGTAAACATAAGAATATCAAAGAAAGCTTCCTGGAGGACGTAGACCTGGAGGTGAGCCTTCAATAATTGGTAAAATGGAGACTGGCAAAGAACAAGATATTTAGAGAAAGAAAAATGATATGAGCAAAGACAAGGAAAAAGAAAAAAAGGACCATGTGATAGATTGAAGGAAGAGTAAGTTAAGATCAGTTGGATTAGATAGAATTAGAAAAGGCAAGTGGAGAAAACCACTTGAAACAGAAAACAGGGATGTTAAAGATATTCTTAATAGAATGCAAGATAACAAAAGTAATGTTGACAGAAGTATTCATTCGGTGTCAGAGGCCATTGGTAGGATCCAGAATTAAGCTATCTATGTTGTCTCTCTTGAGAGACTATAAGCTCCATGGGGGTAGAGACTATTTCATTTTTTTCTTAGTACCCCCCAGAAACTAGCATAATGCCAGTCATGTGGTTGACATTTAATAAAAGCTTGTATATTTATTGATTGATGAGATGATAAAGGCCTTGACTAGACTAGATTCAGCAGGAATGGGGAAGCTGGAGTGAATACAAAGAACAATTTTAAAGAATCTGCAAAAACTTGATGATAAGCTAGATATAAGTGATATAAAAGAGAGAATTATATAGTTAACCATAGGATTCCAAATCTAGGAGAATGGCAATACCATCGACAAAAATTATTAAGAAGAAAGGGAGAAACTGTTTGGAAGAATTTTCTTTTTTTAGAAGAGTTTCCTCCAATTTCTCTTGCCCATTGATTTTTTGGAGAAGATATCTTACCTCAGATTTAAACAGCTTGAGTTTGAGTTGGTAACAAGGTAATCTAGAAGAAATTTCCATTACATAAAATGCAAAATTTGCAGAGAAGTAGATTTGGAAATCAAAAGCACAGGAATATTGTTCAGTCTTTATTTCTTCCAAAGAGAAGCTAGAAGCCTCCAGATTTTCAAAGGAAATGTAGCCAAGCCTCTCTTTTGGAACAAATAACTAGCATCATCGGGAAAACCAACACAATGGAATCCGTAATGGCCCATTTCCATGAAATACTTATTGGGCTTCTCAGGCCCAAGTTATATGACAAACTACTTTGCCAATTCCTTTGCCAACTCCACATCACTGATATTTTTAATACATTAACTTTTCATCATAACTGGCACCCTTTGACTGAGACAACCTCATCTTTCTCCCAGGTACAAGCAAAATATCAGTCCCAAGAGAAGCGCATTTACTTTTAGGTATACCTTATTTGTATTTGAAAAGGAAAATGTGCATGAAAGTCTTAGAAACCTTCTAAGTGCTTTCTTTTTTTTTCTCTAGAGTAGAACCACTTAAGCTAATGCTTTATTTTTTGCATAACCACCCTTTGAGATATTTGGTGATGAAAGGTTAAAAGGTTATCTTGAATAGTGCTTCTCTTGGTCTCAACTCTTGGTCTCAGTAATATATTTTGACTTCTGAATGACAAGTCCACATTTCAGCTTTACCTTACAATACCCCCTCTACCTCATTCTATATCAACTAATCCTCTTCCACTGTGTATTCTCCTATTTTCTTATTTCCAGAAAGCAAGAAAACCAGTAAGAAAAAAATTAACACAAAATATAATTAACTACACTTAACATACCCATTCAAATGTGGCTTTATTGAACATCTTTTGAAACGCTGCATAAAGTACACAGAGTCCAATGTCACATTGGTTCATGAATGTCTTTACAATAGTCTTCTGTGATTTAAAGGCAGCAGAAGTGCCATGTGATGTGGCAGTTGCTATGGCGACAAATTCAATTTTTATTCAGTATCAGAGTAAATAGTCACGTAAAATGAAATAAGTAATGTCTGCCTTGTGGCTACAACAGCTCGTGCTTCTCCACGCCCCCTACTCCCCATTTTCAACTGCCTTTTTTATATAAATATGTGTAATGTATATGTCAGGTATGAGGACATGGCTTATTGTCTGATTCTGGAATTTATTTGGTATCTCATTACCCAAAAGAAATGGAGAAAAGCAACTTTCACTTGTGTCTCACTAAAGTACAAAATGTTCCATTCCTTGTAGAAAGGTGATTGGGGTTATTTTTCAGTTATTTATTGTATTCTTTAAAAAAAAATATTCCAGAGTTGCTTATTAGAATTCTATAGATTTTGCACTATCTAAAAATGAAATGAATGGTCTCACCAGGTAACGTATCCCACCTCACAGTAGACCTTCAAATAAAAGCTTTGTAAACACTCTTAGAGTTTAATAAGGGGATTTATGATGAGGTATGGATTGATCTAGCTAGCCTTTGCAGTCCTTTCTTACTCTGAGATTCTGGGAATGATGATTTTCTAAATCAAAAGTTCTAAAAATGTAGGGTTGGTTTGTTTGTTCTTTGTTTACCTGCTCCTTTCAGTGGAAGATTCTCAGGAGCCTGAAGCAAGAAAAACCTGATCACTATTTGACTTCCTCATTGTCCTTTGAGGATCTTGATTGTCAAATTTATAGGAATAGGTTTGAGACCAATGACTCCTTCTTACCTAAAATGTCTTGGTGATTTCAGCTGTCCGTTTGGACTCCCAAGACCATTTCCCCATTACATTTAGGCATGCTCCCTTTGACATCCTAGGTAGTCCTATATCTCTCCATGTTCCTGTGACTTTCTCAGTGTGAGCTATGAAAGAAAGCCTCTGACCAAGTCACTTAACAATGTTTGCCTCACTTTCCTTATCTGTAAAATGAGCTGGAGAAGGAAATGGTAAATCAATCCAGTATCTTTGCCAAAAAAAAACCCAAATGGGATCATGAAGAGTCGGACATGACTGATAAACAACTCAACAGCAACACTGTCAAAATGAACTTTTCTTCTGTCGTCCAAACGTTCACTACATTCTGCCACCTCCAAGTCTTTGCTCATGCTTTTCCGTATGCCTTGAATGTCCTTCAATCCCTTTTGTACAGTCTACATTCAATTATGACTCAAATGCTACTTCGTCCCTCCTATTCAGACACTGTGAACTTTACTCTCTTGGTACTCGTCTTACAGTCTCATTTGCACCTTTCTAGGGCTCTCTCCTCATGTGCTAGAGGTAATTATTTACATTCGCGTTAGTGTCTTATGTCCCCATTAGATTATAAACTATACAAGGAGAGGACTATAGCTTATGAGTTCTTCATCTCATTTTAAGGAAGTAAAATATTCTGGACAAAATAGACATTTAATACATATCTGTTTAATGACTGAATTTGTGGAAGAAGCTATTAATTACTTTCCCAAAGTTTTAAGATTACCAGGGTAGGCAAGGTAGATGTTGACAGTAAAATTCCTGAAAAGATCAGGAGAGGATAAACCTGTCACTAGCATTCTCTTCACCTATATGACACAGCACCCTCCACCTGCCTCAATGAAACAAACACCAAAAAGCAACCAAAACTTGAAGGAGAGGAGAACGCCATCAACTGATATGGAAATCTACTAGGTATGTCTCTTGGGTCTATCAGGATATTCTATTTTGCTGCTTGGGGAAGCTCTGGGAGAGTATTTCTGTATTACCCTTATTGTTGTCAGAGTTGGCCAGCCCTCCAAAGAAGAAGGAAGGAGAAGTAGGAGAAGCATGTGTGTTCCTACTGAGGTCAGGAGGCATGAGTTCAAATCCCGTCTCTGATACTTAAAGCTCCATCAACAGATATCAGCAATTTTTCACTTTTCTGAGCCTCAGTTTACTGGTCTGTAAAGTGGGGATGATGATACTTGTATTTTCTTCCTCAAGGGTTATGGTTTTTAAAAAGGAGCTTTGTATGTGCTAAAATGGGGCAGCTAGGTGGCATAGTGGATAGGTTGTTGGCCTGGTAGTCAGGAAAACCTGAGTTCAAATTTTACCTCCGACACTTACTAGCTATGTGACCCCGAGGCAACCACATAATCCTGTTTGCCTCAGTTTCCTCATCTGTAAAATGAGTAAAGAAAATGGCAAACCACTCCGATATCTTTGCCACAAAACCCCAAATGGGGGCACCCAGAGTGAAACATGGCTGAACAACATCAACAAATGTTAAAATGCTACAGAAATTGGATTATTAATATTATTGTTCCCCAAAGGATTCTCTAACTTTGTGGATGTAGTGAGGCAAACAGGATTAAATGATTTGCCCAGGGTCAAACAGTTAGGAAGTATCTGAGGCCAGATTTGAACTCAGGAAAATGAGTCTTCCTGACTCCAGGCCCAGAACTCTATCCACTGCACCACCTGCCATCTTAACACTATCATTGAATATCAAAAGGAGGATCATAGAAAGGGCTAGCCAGGTGGAATCATGATACGTGGGGGACCTTGGATGTTTTTAATACCTAACATTTTGCTTAGAAGGCATCAGGGAGTCACTGAAGATTTCTGAGCAAAGAACTAGCATGACATTACCTGTGCAGAACAAAGATTATTATGGCTATGGTATAAAGGGGGAGAGAGTCAAGGCAAGAAAACTTATAAGAAGAATATAGCATTTGACCAGGGGGAAAGTAATGAGGACCTATAGAGGTGGTGACAGTAAAAACAGAAGAGTGAATGAATGCAAAGATATTACAAAAGTAGAATTGATAATAAGTTTGAACAATTTGTCCTTCAGTAAAGCATTGCTGTCCAAAGGTCTGACTGTATTCACCAATGAGTTCTCTGATTTTGTACTATACCTAAAACCAGAATGGAAATTCCAAGCTCTCTGTGGTTCTCAGAGAACTGGCTACCTCTATCTTCTAGCCCCAGCATTCTAGTTGACTTAGTAGTAAGGAGTTGCTTTGTTCATTTACAAAGTTCAAGTTTATTTGTATGACTGAGGATACCTCCCAACCATCAAGAAAATCAGTTTACTTCTGACAGTACTAAAGTTTTAATGAACTATAATCACACAAACTTAGTATAATGGAGCCAGTCATATAAGTATGACTTGACTGTGTACTCATCATGAAAGAAGCCAAGGGGATAAAATCTAAATGTATTGAAACACCTGCCAATTCGTGGCTTCTCCTAAACTCAAGCAGCTCACATTTATTTTTAGACATGTCTTAAACCCAGCAGCTCCAGAAACAGAGCTTGGTTGCTTAGTCTCAGAATTTCTCCTAAGCTACTCTCAGAGAGATTGCGTAGGATTAGGTTAGAACTATTCTCCTCCTAGTCAATCTCTTAGAGGGTCAATGACCAGGCTTTTGGAGGATTCAGGACTGAAGAAATATTCTGGCAGCTTTTCTCCAAGCATTGCTCCATGTCTGTAAGAGACCTGTGATCAGGACCTCTGATTTCCTCTGAATACATTCTTTCATCATTGACTCATTGGTGAGGTTGTGTGTGAGCTACGTAGCTTCTTGGAGCTTATTCATCCCTAGTAGAATGGTGGTGGTGGAGTGTGGTTCAAGGGCAAGTATAGGCTCCTTCCCTTGGCCTACTATTTTTTCATCTTGTCATTTTGTTTCTTCTTACGAAGCCCATATACTGACTCAGCCCTGACTAGATCTTTCCCGTATTACTTCAGGTAGCCAGGTTTTGTAGAAGGGTCTTTCAAGTTCACTTGAAGAGATATGCTCAGTCTGGAGCATATTGAAAATATAAGAATTTAAAAATTTTTTTTCCTATTGATCTAATCCCATATAGTAGCCTGACTACAACAAAACTAAAAACTAAATAAAGTTACATGGCTTATAACCTAGAGAGATCTAAGAAAGAGACATAAAGACAAATAATATGTGTAACAGCTTTTTTGTAATGAAAAAATCCTAGAAATTAAAGAGTTGCCCATATATTAGGAAATAACTGATCAAATTATAGTATATGAATGTGGTGGAATAATATTGTGCCTTAAATGAGAAAAGGGAAAGTTCAAAGAAACTTGGAAAGATTTACATCAACTGATACAGTGAAGTGAGAAGAACCAGGAGAACAATTATATAATAACAATATAAAGACAAACAACTCTGGAAAATTTAAGAACTCTAATCATTTCAGTGACCAACCATGATTCTCTAGAACTTTGCTTTCCACCTCCTGGCAGGTGATGGACTCAGCTGCAGATTGAGATATACATGTTTGGATGTAGATGATGTGGAAATTTCTTTTGCTTGACTGCATGTTTGTTACAAGGATTTTCTTTTTCTTTTAAATTGGAGGGGGTAAGAGGACAAGAAATTAAGTATTTCCTAGTTAAAAGACAAAATGAAAAGCTATTTTTTTAAAAAGATGAGATATCCTATTCTCAGCTCAAGCTAAGACGTCCAATTTCTCTTTACAGACCTCATGAAACTTCTCCAGCAAAGTAAATGATGTCCCACCTAATGATAATGCCTCATTTTTGTATAGCACTTTTGACTTTTTCAAAATGCTTTCACAGTCATGAGCTCATTTTTTCCCCTCAGGACAGATGAAAAAGTAGAGTTCAGTAGGGTAGGCATTATCTCCATCTGACAGATGAGGAAATGAATATACAGAGGTTTCAGGGACTTGGCTAAAATCACCCAGCTAGCTGATAACAGTGCCCAGGTAGTCTAGAACTTCTGACTCTTAATTCCATGTTCCTTCCACTAGACCAGATGTTCTTTACCCAAGGATTTAAACTTGGTTTGTGAGGTAGGTAGGTAGGTAGGTAGGTAGGTAGGTAGGTAGGTAGGTAGGTAGGTAGGTGGGTAGGTAGATAGATAGATATACAGACAGACAGACAGACAGACAGATAGATAGATGGATAGATAGATAGATGATAAATAGATAGACAGACAGACAGATAGAACTATTTCAATATAATTAATTTCTTTTGAAATTCTCTGTATTTTTTAAATTGAACATTATTCTGAGAATGGCTCTGTAGTCTTTATCAGATTGCCAAAGGGGTTTATGGCACATAACAAGCTTAAAAACCCTTATTAGACCACCTTTTTTATCCTCCAAAGAATTGTTATGTTTTGCTTTTCATTACCCTCTAGACTGCTGTACAAAGAGACTAGCCATTTGACTTCTGAATCATCTCATAAATCTATCCTTTCTTCTCCCTCTTCACAGCCCTTACCATCTCTTGACTTTACTCTTCCATCTTTTCCTGATTAGACTCTCTGCCTCTAGAATCACCTGCTCCAGGGAAGCCACTAAAGCAAGGCATCCTGCCTATATCATTTCTTGACACCGTAAGCACTGTGCTATCTGTTCCCTTGTGTACACAATTGCCCTTGTTTCCACCCCAGTTTTCTTTCCTCCCAAGTTCACTGGAAAATAAATAGGACACATCCATAGCTTCACCTACTTATCCCTAAAAAATCACTAAAATTCAAGAAGCTCAGAAAAGAAAAAAAATTATAAACACTGAGAAATTGAACTCATAAAATCTTATATTTAAGATTGAGAGAGACCTTAAAGTCATGTAATCTAACCTTCTCCTTTTGAAAAAGAGGAAGAGAAGTTAAGTGATCTACCCAGGATCTCAAGGTGACAAAGGCAGGATTGGAAACAGTAATCTAAGGCTTATCCTTTTGGGAGACCTCATCATACTTGCATTTCTGTAAGTCAGTCTTCGCTTTCAACCTCGGTTTCTTTCTCTGTAAAATATTGATAGTAATAGCACCAGTCTTACAGGGCTATCATAAGAATTAAATGAAGTTACATATGTAAATTTTTAAAGTGCTGTATCATTCCTATATTATAGAAAAATGTTATATTATAAAATAATATATTATTATTTTCCAGACTTAACATATTTTGTTGGTTCAACGAATCTTCTGATGACATGGCCCTCTCCTCATCTCAGTTTTCTTCCTCTTGGAAGTTTCATTCCTCCTGGAATGTTTTCCAGCTTGTCAGTCTTCCCTAAAATGCAATACTCAAAACTAAATACAGTGTGTTGGGGTTAGAGAGTTTACCAAAAAAAAAAAAAAATCTTAAAAGGCTTAAGTGATAGTCAGCTTTGGTCCTTGTTGGAATATAAATAGAATTCAATATGATCATAGAAAGTATAACAAATAGAAAGTCATATGTGGAGCACAACATTTATTTTAATGTATACAAAATTATTTTCCTCACATCAGTGCAGTGAGGTAGGCAATGCATGTATTACTAGCTCTATCAAACAAATGGAGAAGCTGAGATTCAGGAAATTAAGCAATTTGCTTAGATTATGCAACCAGCTAAGTGCCACAACCTTGGATATGAACACAAGATTTCCTGACTCTGAATCCAACAGTTTCTTTGACCATCCACTAACTCATCATGTATAAAGCAGTCAATGTCTACTCATGTATTTGCACAAGCTCAAGTGAAATTCATTCACCTTTCAAAGAAAACGCATGTCTGGACTCTAGTAGGAAAATCATCTTGGGTTATTCCCTGATATTTATATCTCATTCTCAGACTCTCATCTTATGTAGGGGAACCATTCCAGAGAGAAACAAAGAGATTAAACAATGAGAACCCAATCAAGATTTAAAATATCTGCCAATCAGTAAGATGTTACTATTAGTCAGATCCTTTCTATGAATACCAGACTCATCTAAACGCTGAAATAAATAATGTCTTATAAATTATACAGTAAGCACCAGGAAATTATTAACAAGAAAAAATACTAGCATTTGCCATGGTTTTTTTAATGCCTGTTTTCTGGGACATTTGTTGTTTTGAATAATATAAAAGTAATTCGTATCTAGGTTTTTTAATACTTTTACTATTTTCAGTTGAGATTGATATGTGCTAGTCTAAGAGTGAAGAATTGGAAATATTTTCTTATATCAGGTTAGATTATTCATGTTTTGTCCTCAAATTATCCTGTTTTTGTCGCTGAGTTACTTGACAGCTTGGCAGCTTTAACAGTCTCTCTCACCAGCCACACCTATGAGATATACCAATGCCTGGTGTCTCCATTTGATGTATAATAATTTGAGAATGAATTATAAATTAAATTAATGAGCTACTTTTTTCCTGTCTACATTAAAATGGGAAATAGCATGTCCATAGGTAATGCAAATGGGGAAACAGGAGTAGCATATATTTTATTAAGTTATGAAATTGCTCCTTGTAAGAAAATGTCATGAAACACAAGTGGAAATTTCAGTCCTTCCAGCTCCAGGATGGAGGTGCTACCCAGTGACATAGACACATGGATGAATAATCCTGGAATTATCTGTTTTAATGAGAAACCAGCAATGCCTAGAGCTCATAGATTAAGATGTTACTGGAAGTTGAGTTTGGGTGCCCTAAATATAGGTCTTAAGGCATAGAGTCACCACAATATCAGTAGTAAGTTGCTCTTTAACTTCCCGTATGGAACAGTATCATTCAGTACATTAGATCTGGAATCAGAGAACCTATAACTGCTACTTACTCCCCATGTGATCCTGGGTAAGTCACTTCCTCTCTGGTCCCCAGTTACTTCATCTGTAAAATGAAAGGACTGAACTAAATCAGGAGGTCCCAGACCTTTTTTGACTTTCAGTAAATCTTCCTATACCCTCTATTCACTGGAAAAGGAGATAAATTCTAGAGTTTACCATGCAAATAAGAAATAAAATAAAATCTTTCTTTTTTTATTTAAAAAACTTTATTTAGGACATTAAAATATGTTTAGTATCATAAAGCCATGCTCCAATCCACAAATCATTTTCTCTAATGAGAACTCTAGTGCTACTACTTTTAAAATATTTCATAGGATAATTAGCAATTATTATAATATTAATTAATAGTAACGTATCCCCATACTCCCTTGACAAGTTTCTCATAGCCCCAGGATTTACAAGCACCAAGGCTGAGAACTCCTGAACTGGATTATCTCCTATTCAGCTATGAAGCTATTACCATTTCCAAGTGCCTTCCTATCAGACCTGTCCCTCCTTACCCACCCCACCCAAACCAAAGATTTCTAAATTTGGTCAACTTGTATTTCTGTCATGAAGCTTGTTTTGATAATAAAATTGTCATGTCTGGACAGTAGAATGACTCAAAGGTAACTACAACATTAGTTCGGGATGACTAGCTGCATATAGAAAGAAGGGATGGGTGGGGGACTGGCTGAGCACAGATGACCCTCTCACCTCTGATGGATTCTGCATTTGGACCTAAGCCCCGGCCTTTGGGGTTTATTATTTTAGCATTTAGGTTGGACTCTCTCTTGGTGTGGCATCTTTATTGTCATTTGTTAGCTAATCCTCAAAGCATCCCTGGGAGAGAGGTCAGCATATCTTTCCCTCTTTACCAGATGAAGTGACTGAAAGACAGAAAGAGGTTAAGGTCATTGCCCCAAGGTACACAGCTAGTCCAAGGGCTGAGCTGTCATTAGACACTGAGCTCCCCAGCCTAAGTAAAGTCCCTGGTGGCCTGCTACCTCTTGAGTTCATTTGCATTTGCAAAATTTCACCTTCTCTTTCTGTGAAACAAAAGACTGAGAAGGCATTTAAAAGGCTAACGAGGCTTCTGTGTATCCAGTGTCTTCTTCATTATAATTGTTATTGGATAACAGCTTTGTTTCAGCACTGAGGGAGTGAGGAAGAAAAAATAAAACAACTAAGATTTAACTTTCTTCCCTTGAAAGGAACATGGATATGAATGCTTCACTCACTGTTCTCCATTCTTCCCCTCTGTAGCACTATTGGGGCAGGTCCACCATTATCTCAGAACAGAACCTAATGCTTTACCTCTGGCTTAAATGTGACGTAATAGCTTCTACATTATCTAGTAGAGTAACAGTCTGAAAGATCTTCCACCTGTGTGAGTTGAATATTCGCTTCTGTTTAGACTTTAGCTCCAGAAGACAATGTGAGGGAATGGACATTTTAGTCCTATCCAGAATATCCCTATGCATACCGAAATACCCAGTTGATAAATTAAAAAAAAAATTACTCAACACCCATTGCTTTCATATCCATTAAAAACAAACAAATGGTATAATGCCAATCAGGAAAGTCTGTATCTGATTTGCAGATAGAATGGCAGAATTAGGAGTCACACTAAATATTAGAAAGCTTTATTCTGAGAGAATGTTGAGCTTATGGAACGACCAGCAAGGTTAATCTAGCCAAGTAGAATACAGTACAAATAAAATCACTTCACTTTACTGCTAGCATCCTGGTTAGAGGGGAAAAGAAAAAAAAAACCACATTGCCATAGTACCAGAAAGGAAGAATTTGACTATGTTTGCATACAGGTCTGATCCTGGCTTGGGGGCAGAATAATAATCTCCTGCTAGAATGCTTTTTTGTTTAATTTTTCTCAATGAAGGGGAAAGGCAAGATGGTGATGCTTTGCATCAAAGGTACGAGTAATCTGTTTGCCTCCAGCAGCCACGAAGGAGAGGACAAGAAAGTGATGCAGAAACTCCCAATAGCAGTGGCATGTCACATTATCTAGTGTATGTGCGCCTAGGAAAAAAATATTCTGACGTTGAAACAATATTAATTGTATTACAATTGTATTTCTCTAGCAAAAGGTTGTCTCTCTCTTTGTGAGTTATTTACTGATAGAGGCCTTTTCATTTTGGTGTGCGGCAGGTAGAGTAATGAATTTATTTTGGAAATGTCACTGATGTTTTATGATGCTTGCTTTCGCCAGAGACATAAAAGGGGCTGATTGTTAAAGTGCTAATTTACAGATCACCTCTAAGTGAATGCAAACAAATTCTGGTCCTCAAAGCCCTGCTAATATACAATGTTCAATTTTTAATTTCCAGTCCATCTTAGATTATGGTGATGAAAAACAATATTTAATCCCTCGTTAACACATGAATAATCGGAAGCTGTCATTTTCAACTAGACAATAACGGGATTATCTCAAGAACTGTCAGTTTATGGGAAAACATTCTGTTGCCCAAATTTTCATAAAAATTAGCAGAGGATAATATTCAAGATCAGAGCAACGGAAAGAGGAAAATCTGCATTCATGGTAATAAATATTCATATTTGTCTGCTCAGGAGATGAAAATCTAATCAAGGGGCTATTGATGCGCTGGCTTCTTCTTCTTTCCTTTTTTTTTTTTTAACCAAGACGTTTCATCTAAATTGGGTTTGATATGGAAATTAGTTTCACTCCAAGGCCTCCAGGCCATGAGCATGCTGGGATAACACGGGGGTGTCCAGTGCATCAGATGTTGCTTCTGGCATATGCTGCCACAGACAACAACAAATTTTTTTTTTTTTTTTTTGAAAAGTCAGCAACTCTCCAGAGTCATTGTCTCAGGAGATTTCCAGGGTGGGATGTTTTGGGATTTTTTTTAAAACATGATTTTATTCCAGTTAACTCCTAGCTAATGCAGGGTTAAAATCTACTATGTTTTAGCTTTTGTTGACAATTATCATAAATCAGAAGACACTCTGCATGGAGCTTAATGAAATATGTATGATTTAAAAAAGGAAGGATGATAACAGCAATATGTTGCCGTATGTGCACACTAGTGCGCGTGTGCGTGTGTGTGTGTGTGTGTCGCTGTTACAGGGCTCCTGTTTCCTAAACCTCAGCAGGTCTTTGAATATACCAAAATAAAGAGACATGTAATTAATAAATATGGGCAAGCATCACAGTAATCTGAGAATTCTGACCATTGCTGAGCTCAATCTTCATCATTAGATTAGACGGCAAAGTAGGCTGGGCAAATTCCTGTGGGACCAGATAAAGGTTCAGGGTTCAGACTTCAGTTATTCTTGCCCTCATCTAAGACTGAAAATATGTCAAATACCAAACAGGTTGTCCCTCGCCCCACACACACTCCCAGCCAGGTTCCTTTAGAACAGGATCCAAATCTGTCTTCTTATATGGCAAGTTCATACAGGACATCTGTATAGAATCAAAAACTCTTCAAATCGAGATGGACCTCAGAGGTCATCTAGTACAATTTTCCACTCCGTTCATGAGTCTGTTCTGTAATATCCATGACAAATGGTCATCCAGCTTCTGTTTGAGAGCTTATGATGATGGAAAGCTCACAACTGCATAAGGCAACACCTTTGTTCATTTTGCATGTGCTTCTTAGATAGAATGAGAGAAACTTGTCAATGAATAATGTTTTTTTTTTCTTTATTGTTATTCAGTTGTTTTGGTCCTGTCTAACTCTTTGTGACCCCATTTGGGATTTTCTTGGCAAAGATACTGGAGTGGTTTGTCATGTCCTTCTCCAACTCATTTTACAGATGAGGAAAATGAGACAAACAGGGTTGAGTGACTTGCCCAGTGTCATATAGCTAGTAAGTGTCTGAGACCGGATTTGAACTCAGAAAGATGAGTCTTCCTAACTCCAGGCCACCCTATAACTTAGGGTCATGGGATCATAGATAAAGGGCAGGTAAGAACCTCAGAATTAATCTATTTTATCCCATTTGTTTTGCATTTGAGGAAATTGAGGCGAAGGATGGTTAAGTGACTTACCTAAGGTGAAACATACCTAAAGATGTGAATTCAAGGCCTCCTGGTAATCATTCCAGTGCCCTGCACTTTGCCAAATGATCTTCTTTCCTAGGGAATAAATTAGCTATGTCTAATCCCTCTTCCATGTGATAACCCTTCAGATCTTTAAAGGCGGCTTGCTTTCTGTCTTTTTTGAGCTAGCTTTGTGATAAGGACCTAGCATACTAAAGATATGGGAAGGAATAAATATTAAGCTCCTTTCCCCCTGAATTCCCTACTTTACTTTCTACAACGAAAAAAGATGGTAGGGACTGAGTTTTAAATTAGGATGTTACGACACATTTTAGAAGGTTTGTATGATTTGGTCCTATTTTATAAAAAAGGAAAATGAGGTTTAAATAGCTGATAATCATCGAGCTGACAAGGTTCAGAGACATAATTGGAGCCCAGGTCTCCCTGACTTCAGGTCCACCATACAGCTCACTACAGTGCTCTGATTAGTCTATATTTAAGAAGAAAATCTAACAAGAATTTGATCAGTCCTAGTGTACATAGCAAAGCATTCTCTTTCTAGCATTTGAGGTTTACAGGAGATTGACATCAAAACTTCAGTGAATATCACTCATATTCCTTGCATGAGGAGGATATACCCTGGAAATTACCCTCATATACAGTGCTGCTCCGCATTTCAGGTGGGCACCTTGCCCAGAAAGCTTTCCCTAGACTTTTCCTTCTTATGCTGGAACATGAAAACAATTAATGTAAACATATATACCCTCCCATTTAGGCCAGAGATTTTCAGACTTTTAAAATCGTGTACCTCTATCAGCAGAACATCTTTAGGAGTACATACTCATTGATACATTATATTCACCTACTACTGTATATAAAACACATAATAATAAGAAAGAAAGAAAGAGAAAAGAAAAAAATAAATTATTTTGAAAATAATCATTTTATTTATCAATAATGCAGAACCATTGTTACTTTCTCTAATTGTTTTTTTCCATAGATTGCAATTTAAATCATTCCCTTCTTCTGTAATTGTCAGCCTCTCCATAATACTGGTTTCTTCCCTACTGCCTTCCTTCAGTCAGTCAGTCAACAAGCATCTATTAGGCACTTACTGTGTGCTAGACTATGTGCTAAGTGCTGAGGATACAAAGAAAAGTAAAAACAAAGTCCTTGACCTCAGGGAGTTCATATTCTAATGGCAGACACATCATACGAACAACTCTTCACACAAGATATATACGATGTAAATGGGAGATAGTCTTAGGGAGAAGGCACTAGCAGTGGAGGGAGGAGAGGAGAGGAATGGAATGCCAGTCTTTCAATATTTTAAATAGTAGCATAATTTTTCTTATTTTCAAGTAAAAAATAAATAGAAATAGAAGTTCTAATACTTCTTTGTCAAGCCCCATAGGTGATCTTGTGGACCCCATTCTGGATCTACGTTGGTCTAGGTTATGAAATACAACCCATGCCGTTCCATTTCCCACCCCAAACTCCTGCCCACATCCTACCTAGCCAGATGTTTTGTCCTCCCGCTGAATTCTATGTTCACTCTTCATAGCAATACTGCTCTGCCCTTCTGCAAGCATTTTGTTCCTCTGGATATTTTAACAGGTTCGTTTTGTTGTTTGTTTGTTTTTTAAATAAGTAAATCCCTTATCTTTTTTTCCTTAAGTCCTGTGGCCATTATCAAGCCAAATAATACTATTAATAATTGTCTCTCATAGATTCAAGATGTATTTTCATCCTCATTTACTACCCCACTGAGAAATTATCAAATTCTCTTTATTCCTTGTTCACAATCAGAATGGCAGATTGTCCAGATTGAGATTAGGCACGTTTAAGCTCTTTCTCTAACTGGGCCTTGTCTTAGTCAGAGTTTTATTTACAATACTCTTTTAATTAGAGGAGAAAGTGTCCTCATGGCATAGCTGGAAGTAAAGGCTACCTACGATGGAGGCATTTTTATTAAGCATTTCAAGTTATTTCTGGCTTAAAATTTTAAAAAAATATTCTGCTGGTAATGAGCAGAGCCAACCCAATGAATCTTTCCATATGAAAATTTTCCATGGTGACATTCCTTGTTCTCCATGCTCTAACTTCTTCATTCTTATTTCCTCCTCCTCCTCCCGTTAAGTCAGCCTTGCTTCCAGATGAAGATGACAAGCTAGCTGTTAACTCTAGCCTTGTGATATTTCTTCCCCTGGCCCTATGCCTTTACATAGGTGGTACCCTAAGTCTAGGATTTACTGCCTCCTCTCTTTCCTTCTACCCCCTTAGCTTCCTCCCAAACATAGCTCAAATGGCACCTTCTACAGAAAGTATTTTCTGGTATCTGAAGCTGTAGATATTTCTCTCTCCTTATATTGTTCTATTTTGGTTTTGTCTTTGTATTAGCAGAGTACAGCACACAGGAGTCACTTAATAAATGTGTATTGGTTGGTTGTTGAATTTCATCACTTTTTTTCTCTGAATGCCAACTAGTCACAGATGAAGAGATGTTATGCTCTATGTGATTAAGTGTCAGAGGTACATAGAGAAGCACTTTCCTCAAATCAAGGACCTGAACTTAGGGAAACGGAAGACGGTCAATCATTAAGTATTTATTTAATAACCTACTATGTGCTAGGCACTGGGCTATGGATGGGGCATGTTATAGAGGGATGAAAGAAAGATGGAAGCTGTACAAAGATCATTCTGGTCAACCTCACTGTTCTTTAGACAGTAAAATGCTGAATACCCACAGAGTCCAACTAACTGGCACCTTTAAGTAAATTAATATCATTGCTATTATTTTTATACATTCTCCTATTTAAAGTAAGAGACAAATGACAATGAAATAGAGTAGCATCAGTAATTTAATTGCTTGCCCTCAATGTCCCCAAACTACTTCCAGTTCAAGAGTAAGTCCTGGAATCATTACAGATTTGACTCCATTTTCTATATACTGCATATACCATATATTTACTGGTGAAGAGTAATGGACAATTTGTTCAGAATGATTAGTGTGACTCATCATGAGATCCAACTCTTTTTAGTCTTATTACTAAGGCAGGAAAATAGTCTCTTGGACTTTATAAATGTGGTCAAGGAACAAAAGTTGGCACCAAAAAGGGATTTCTAGTGAGATCTTATTTATACAGAAATTCAGCTGAAACCAGAATGGTCATTCCCTAAGCATCTCACTAGTTAATTGGGGGGTGGGAGTGGAGGGTTGTTCCGCCATGTGAGTAGAAAGATTTGAAGGCTTAAGGATAATAAAAGAAATATAGTCTTAGGCTCAAGATTCTGCCTAAATTTCCTCAAAATTCAGTGATGGGAGAAAGCAATTATGTCCTTAAGGTATAGAGTCTCTGTAATGTTTTACTTGTGATCTTACTAGTTAGCAGAAATGAAGTAGAAGTAGTTTTACCAAAAACATTTGTACAACAAACAACAAGGCTTCTAGGTAGGAACACGCAAATAGAGGTTCTTGTTCTATTTACCGTTTTCTTGCTTGACACCATACCAAACTCTGAACTAGTGAAACCTCCAGCTTGTAAAGCATGGTTGTACAGTGTGTCACAATGGCCTCTGGGGACTTTCCTCTTCAATGTGTTCCCAGTGATTTTTGACTTTCCCCACCTTCTCCTGGCTTGGGAGGACTATCTAAATTATTGGAGTTCATCATCACCACTAGGGGTCACACTTACACACATTTTTTTAAAAATAAACTATGTCCCTGTTATCTTTGTCAAGAAAACCCCAAACGGGTTCACAAAGAGTTAGATGTGACTGAAATGGCTGCACAACGAAAAGAATGTCCTCAAGTTAATGTGACTTCATTCATCATAAGCTGACATGAATTAACAGGGCTTTATGTTGGAAGCTGGAAAATGAGGAAGTGTAGAATGAAAGAAAGAAGGAGGTCAGGGAAGGCAGAGGATGAGGAAATCAATGGGTCAGGGAGTTTGGAGTAGCCCTGCATTCCAGAATGAGGACTTCTAGGTGAGGGAATAAGAATTAAACACAAAGAGGTGAAAGTATCAGATTTTTCTCAGGGAAACTTGTGACTAGATAGTGATTACCTATTTTAGCTGTGTCAAAAAAATAATTTATAACCCTAAACAAATAATAGTGATCGGCTGGTCTATTTGCCCCACCCCAGCTATGAACCATTGGGTGGGATGGGCAGTTCTCTCCTCACCTAAAATCTTCCATTGTTCCAAACTCAGTTCTATCTGTTCGCCATTTTCCCCTCTTTTTGAGGCCCTATACCTCAGTTGACTCTTGGAAGAGAATATTCCATTGGTTGTCACCATGGCTTGCCCCAAACCACCTAGTCTTAAACTGTGCAATTAACAGGTACACAAAACAGGAGTATCTACTTTAAGAAGATCTGCTGAGGAAAAAAGGAAACCTAAACTTCCCAAAGAGTTAAGTTATGATTGTTCATATTACCTAAAGGTTCTTTCCTTTTTCACAAGAATTCACTACTGGGTCCTTCAATATTGTCAATTCCCAATGATGTGATTAAGTTGGTTGGTTTGGGCCATGTGTCTAAGAAACTCAATTCAATTTAATAGACATGTATTTTATCACCTATCATATGTAAAACACTATGAGTGAAAAGATAAGAATGAAACAATCCCTACTCTCAAGGAGCTTATATTCTACTTGCAAAGATAAAAGTACAGAAATAAGTAAATATAAAATATATGCTATGTGGTAGTGTGGGGCAAGTACTAACAAATGGAAAAATTAGGACAGGCTTCCCAATAGAGTTTAAGGAAAGGAGGCAATAGGGGCAGTTAGGTGGTATAGTGTGTAGAGTGCCAGGCCTAAAGTCAGAAAGACTCATTTTTCTGAGTTTAAATCCAGCCTCAAATTGTTACTAGCTGTGTGACCCTGGGCAAGTCACTTAATCCTCTTTGCCTCAATTTCCTCATCTGTAAAATGAACTGGAGAAGAAAATAACAAACCACTCCAGTATCTTTGCAGGGAAAAAAAAATCAAATAGAGTCATAAAGAGTCAGACACCACTGAACAACAATAAAAGATATGTTGACAAGAACATTTTGAAACTGGAATCTGAGGGCCTGGATCCTGGTATTAATTTTTCTACTTACTTATTTACCATACCTGAGTGTCACTGGGCAAGAACCTCTGTGACCCTCACTTTCTTCATCTGTAGAATTGATAGAGTTGTACTAAGATCAAATTCCTTTCCAGCTCTAGTGATACTATGTATGTCTAAGGTTTATTCTCCCTACTTTCTCAAGAACTTGAAGTGATTAAAATGGTGGAGGTAAGATTTAGACAAGGCAACCATGGTATAATAGTTAGAGAACTAGTCTTAGAGTAAGGAAGACTTGGATTCAAGTCCTGCCCCTGTCAAATATGGACTTTGTAGCCTTAAATATTTTACTTAATCTCACAGAGTCCAAGACACTATAAGACTGTAAGTTTCAGGGAAGATGTTGATCTATATGGGGAGAAGTTTCTTCAATGGAAGTTCCCTCTATCAATAAAATACTAGATGCAATCCATGAAAACAAAAGCACGACATTTTAGAAAATGAAGGTATTAGATTAATGGCTCCTACCAGTTCTAACTATATGATCTCATGATTCTCCCCTAAAAGAGAGGACAATTCAAAGAAATAGAAAATGCTTTCAGGAACCATTGAGTAGATTATATGTTGGAATTCAGTTTTCAGTTTATCTGCTATAACAATGAGCATATCATGTTCGACTTTACTGGTTGAGAAGGCAGTTCATTGATGCTTTCTTCTCCTGAGTGATTCTGGTTCATGTTCTGTCATAGAGCCTCCACATATACTAGAGATCTTACTCTAGGTTGGCTTTGATTTGATTTGATTTTTCACAGGTATCAGTGCAGGGCTCAGGCTTTTCATCATTTATCCCCTTTTTCTTTTACATGATTGACCCATCTCCTTTTTGTTCTTCAGTTAAATATCTAAGGATAGCAAAGGAAAATGTGACTAGTCTATGAGGAAGAACAGAATAGCTTCTCAGGAAGCAATGGCTTTGTCCAGTTCTAGTATCATGTTCGCATTCAGAAGACTGAGGAGTCTCCAAGGATAGGTGATGTTTGGCAATCACCAACTTCTGTAGAAAGGACAACAAGACTTAACCTAGTATCGATCAATCGCTCAGGTCACGATAGAAAAAATTATACTAACTTCTGCCCTCTACCGGGTAGGATAGTTTTTGTTGTTTTGTTTTGTTGTTATCCTTCAACAGCTATATAATTAAACGACCAAAATTAGAATCCAGGTGTCCTGTCACCCACCCACTCCATGTTCTTCCCACTAAATGGCTTTAAAATATTCAGTAAGGAATAAGAATGGCCCCTCTTAAAAAAGTGAGCGGTAAATAAAAAGATCATTAACTCAAACTTTGGGTAGATGAATTTAGAATGTAGAGACTATGAAGCATAATGAAAAGAATCAGGACTGAGAGAACCAGGCTCTAGACTTAACTAAGTGCCACCAACTTACTCTGTCACATGGTGCCATTTTTAACAGGTTGAATTTAAGGTAACAATAGAACATCCAGGTTGGAGACACAGATGTTCAGTTGGAAATGAGAGGGAAGGGGTAAAAGAATTGGGGATGAGTGTGTGTGTATGTGTGTGTGTGTGTGTGTGTGTGTATACACATATATTTGTATATATGTATACATGTGTGTACACGTATATATATATACATGTATGTATTTAAGATTTTTCAGATCCAAATAGAAGTGATAGATGAATCCTTCTGGGCTTGTGAGAGAAGAAACCAGCTGTGGAAATACCAGCCCATCTGTGGTCCATTTCACTTCATCCACACTATTTGTTTTTGTTTCACGCAAGATTGGCACAGACCAATGGCCCATGGCACCAGGCTGGGGAAAAGGGAGCTCTCCCTGAGAATACAGGAAGTGCAGAGATGGTATGTAGAATATCCTGATCTATCCAGGTTGCTGAGAAGTACAGTAGGGTCAGAGTAGTAGAAGTGGCTTGTCTAGTGAAACTCCAAGTGTACCCCTGAGGATTCAGAAAGAAAACAGTGAGAAAGCCCAGCCACAGCATGCTCCATTCTCTCCCCAAGGCCTGTAATATTCAGAAGGCTTGGATAGCTATCCATAATGCCCCTTCAAAGGGTGACCTGAGGGACAAAGAAACTCCCACTTGCCTGGCCCCAAATCTCATTCTCTCTTTGCCCTGTGAGACCAGCAGCCTGGCATAGAGAGGAACAACATTTGAACAGATTCTGTGCCCGACTTGCTTGTGGAAGCTTGGTATCAGATAATCGTCCAACCACCATCACTGCTGCAGCTATTTCTCGTTGCCTCCTGAATAAAATCCAAAGTCCTTGGCCTGGCATTGAAGGCCCCCCACAAGCCAGCTCCAGCCTAAGTTTCCAGGCTTATTTATGATGGTGTCACATGACCCTTGCATGAAACCTTTGCTTAGAGTCACTCTGTATTCCTGAAGTTGTCTTAATTTTCCTGTGTTCCTACTCTTTCCCCTCTTAGAATGTATCTTGTATATACTGATTTATGCATTTTGTCTCCCTCCTTGAGGTTGGAAGTAGCAGAGTCAGGATGTGAATCTCTGTCCTCTGAATTCAAAGCCAGCTCATTCATTTGTTCCACAACTGTATTGGATTGTTATTATTTGTACACATCTGAGCTTCCCTGCTAGATTCTAAGCACTTAGCATTTCAGTGTCCTGTCTTATATCTCTATACTCTCCATACTGCAGGGGTTCTTAAGCTGGAGTCTATAAATTTGTTTCTCTGTTTTTAAATATGTAGTAAATGTATTTTAATCTAATTCATTTCCTTTCTAAGTCTATGTATTTTATTTTGTGCATTTATAAGCATTCTGGAAAAAAAAAAACAGATCCGTAGGCTTCCATCACTGAACCGTTTTGTCCCACAAGCTCTTTTCATGTGTGTCCTTTTTCCCAGCAGGAAAGCTGAAGGAGCCCAAGTTACCAAAAATAAAAAGAAAAGGTCAAGAATATCTGCCTTGCAATTTCATGTAGTGTCTTACACATAGTAGGTACCTTATAAATATTTGTTCAGAGAATATTGGGAAAATATCCAGAACAGCTCAGTCCAAAGGTACATTGTAAGGACTGGAGATGAATCCAATGGCGCTGCCTCCTTGGAAGGATTTAAAGAGGTCAGATACATCAGAAATCTCCTGGTCCAGCTGCCTCATTTTATGGATGAAGATAGTGAAGTCCACAGAAGCTAAGTGAGTTGCCCAAGATCATTCTAGTTGTCAAAGGCAAAGCTGGAATGTTACTGCTGGCCCTCTGACTCCACATCCAGAGTCCTTTATGCTATACCAGCTGCCCCTAGACTAGAATAAGAGAGTCTAGACCAGCCTCAGTCTCCCAAGCCAGTCTTATTTTGCATCACTCCCCTGAAGAGAATCTCCATCCTTTGGTCTTCTTACTGAACATGCTGGTCACAGTCATCTGGTTCATGGAATTCCCTTGCTCAGTATGATCTTCCCCTTTTCTTCTCTTTTCTATTCTCATTGTCCAAGTGCTACCTATCCTTCCTTCAAATCCTATTTCCATAAAGCTTTCCTATCAGAGAAGGCTGTAAATAAGAATTAAAAATCTTTAAACAGGAATTCTTTGGGTAAATTAAGTTGGGGTGGGGAGAGGGGAGCATTATATCATATACCAAAGTTTGGCCAACGGTGTAAATTTACCTTTGGAGGTGGGTCATTCCCCAGAGAGTCCAGGGTTCAGCCTTTTGTCATTAGGAAGGAGGCAAGTCCTCAGAATGGGGCACCTAGAGGACTCTGGGATAACCTAAAGATACTTGTGCCACAAGGCAACTTGAATAAAGGGACATTTGAAATTAGAAGTGCGGGAATGGTTGCTATGGGGAGAGAAGGCTCTGTCTGGGAGACAAAGTGTGACTCCCTTGGATGTCACCACCCTAGGGTTAAGCATCCTCCATCCCATGCTAGTTCAAGCCCTTCTCAAGTTCTCTAACTTTCTGAAATGACTTCCATCACTGATCTGTCTTGTCCCACAAGCTCTTCTCATGTGTGTCCTTTTTCCCTAATAGCAAAGCTGAAAAAGCATCAGCAGAGTTTTAGATTGTTTGAACCTAAGGACCTAGAATGGTACCATGTTCATTACTGGCCCTTGACAGATATTGGTAAGTGCCATTGATGACACTACTGAAGACATGTGCTAAAGCAAAGTTCTTTGCTTTTTACAGAAAGGTTGGCAGGAGAGACCACCCAGAAACAGGGGCAGATTCATCAATGAAAAGCTTTGATACACAGAACCTTCATATTTAAGTCAAGAACAAGAGATGCCTAAATGACTGTTCCCAGAGCAATTGCTGGGAAAGAAAACTAATTCCTTCTGGCTAGGGCTGGGAGAAAATGCAGTAGAAAAGATTGAATCCTGGTCCAGGCATCAAAACAGCTGGGTTCTAGGCCTTACCCTACACATAATACCCCTGTGACCTTGGCTGAGTCATGTACTCTGTGACTTGGTTTCCTCTTCTGTAAAATGATAGAGCTTGACTAAATATCCCCTTCTGCCTCTATACCTCAGAAATTCAATAAAAATGTCATCAAAAAGTTTTTTCCCCTTTCTTTTTGTTCTTCTTCCATTTAAAAATTCCTTGCCCAATATAGCTGAAAGAGCTCTAGACTAGGAATCCTCAAGAGACCTCAGTTCTCTTCCTGGCTTTGTCATTTACTACCTGTTAATGACCTCTGGGCACTTCTCTAACCCTCAGTTTCTTCATCTGTAAAATCACCATTAATATTCCCCTTCCAATATTCTGTATCCTACTTGTATTTAAAGCTCTAGAGCTCAACTGTCAATGCCACTCATAGCTCTACAAACAAAAACTTTGCCCTGGCATGCCTTCGTTTTCACCACCAGAACAAATCCAACCAGTGAGTACATTTCTCAATTTTCTTGTTGAGGAAATTTGTAGTTTCACTAAATCAAATTGAGAGCAGGGTAGGACATGAACAATTTCTTCTTGGTACAATGTGAGAAAAAAACTTTTATTTATTTTTTTTTTTTACAATGCTTCAGCTCATAAACAAAGACAGACAGCTCTTTGCGGAAGCCAAGGTCCCCAATCAACCCCTAGGGCTTTGATACCCTCTTTGCCTGCAAAAATATTTTCTATGTTTCCCGCATTTCCCCTTTCATTATTGAAACAGTGTGTTACAAGGACAAAAAGGTAGCCTAAAGGCTCCAAAACAAGACATCACTCAACTGACTCCATCACCTTACAACATCTCTTGAGGCTCAGGGAACTCAGTCAAGGTATGTTGGCTCTATGCAAAGTTTACCTATTAATAATAATATTATTACTTTTAAGATGCTTCATACATCTTACCTCATTTGATCCTCACAACACCATCTGATCCTCCCAGCAACTCAAAGGGGCAGATGCTATTATTATCCTGTTTTACAGACAAAGAAAGTGAGTTATTCAAAGGTTACATGACTTAACTAGGATTGTAGGCTAGTAAGTTTCTGAAGTGAGAGCAAACCCAGTTTTCCCTGACCCTAAGTCCACTACTCTGTCTCCTACTGTGCTACCCTATCACCAAGGTCTGAACTTAGAGAGTCACATGAACAGGAGCACCTCATTTATTCACCATTGTCAGGAAAAAGGGGATTTCTCTTAAGTAAATTTTAAGGTAAGTGAAACTCAACTTTTAAATCCTACAAACTATTTCATTTTGACCCCAGATGAAAAATCTTTTTTTCTTTTTCTTTTTTTAAAATGTTTGTTTATTTTTAGTTTTCTACATTCATTTCCACAAAATTTTTAGTTCCAAATTTTCTCTCTATCTCTCCCCTCCTCCCACTCCATAACACTTTGCATTCTGATTACCCCTTCCCTCAATATGCCCTCCCTTCTATCACACTCCACCCTTCCCTTATCCCCATCTTCTCTCTTTTCTTGTAGGGCAAGATAAATATCTATGCCCCATTACCTGTATTTCTTATTTCCCAGTTGTAAGCAAAAACAATTTTCAACATTCATTTCTAATCCTTTGAATTCCAACTTCTCTCCCTTCCTTCCTCCCCACCAATCCCCACTGAGAAGGCAAGCAATTCAATATAGGCTAAATATGTGTAGTTTTGCAGAAGACTTCCATAATAGTCATGTTGTGTAAGACTAACTATATTTATCTCCATCTTATCCTGCCCCCTATTTCTTCTATTCTCTCTTCTGACCTTGTCCCTCCCCAAGAGTGTTTACTTCTAATTGCTCCCTCCTCCCTTCCATCATGTCCTGCTTCATATCCCCTTCTCCCCTACTTTCCTGTAGTGTAAGATAGGTTTTCATACCAAATTGAGTGTGTATGTTATTCCTTTCTTGAGCCAAATGTGATGAGAGTAAGCTTCACTTTTTCCCTCTCACCTCCCCCCTTTTCCCCTCCATTTAAAAAGCTTTTTCTTGCCTCTTTTATGAGAGATAAGTTGCCCCATTCCATTTCTCCATTTCTCCTCCCAATATATTCCTCTCTCACCCCTTAATTTTACTTTTTTAGATATGATCCCTTCCTATTCCACTCACCTTGTGTTCTGTGTGTGTGTATGTGTGTAAACCCTTCAACTACCTAGATACTGAGAAAAGTTTCAAGAGCTACAAATATTATCTTTCCATGAAGGAATGTAAACAGTTCAAATTTAGTAAGTCCCTTGTGATTTCTCTTTCCTGTTTACCCTTTCATGCTTCTCTTGATTCTTGTGTTTGAAAGTTAAATTTTCTTTTCAGCTCTGGTCTTTTCATCAAGAGTGCTTGAAAGTCCTCTATTTCATTGAATTATCATTTTTTCCCCTGAAGTATTATAGTTAGTTTTGCTGGGGAGGTGATTCTTGGTTTTCATCCTATTTCCTTTGACTTCTGGAATATCATATTCCACACCCTTCGATCTCTTAATGTAGATGATACTAGATCTTGTGTTATCCCAATTGTATTTCCACAATTCTCAAATTATTTCTTTCTGGCTGCTTACAATATTTTCTCCTTGACCTGGGAACTCTGAAATTTGGCTACAATATTCCTAGGGGTTTCTCTTTTTGGATCTCTTTCAGGAGGTGATCAGTGAATTCTTTCAATATTTATCTTGCCCTCTGGTTCTAGAATATCAGGGCAGTTTTCCTTGTTAATTTCATGAAAGATGATGTCCAGGCTCTTTTTTTGATCATGGCTTTCAGGTAGTCCCATAATTTTTAAATTGTCTCTCCTGGACCTATTTTCCAGGTCAGTTGTTTTTCCAATGAGATATTTCACATTATCTTCCATTTTTTCATCCTTTTGGTTTTGTTTTGTAATTTCTTGGTTTCTCATAAAGTCATTAGCTTCCATCTGTTCTATTCTAATTTTTAAAGAACTATTCTCTTCAGTGAGCTTTTGAACCTCCTTTTCCATTTGGCTAATTCTGCTTTTTAAAGCATTCTTCTCCTTATTGGCTTTTTGGACCTCTTTTGCCAATTGAGTTAGCCTATTTTTAAAGGCATTATTTTCTTCAGCACTTTTTGGGGTCTCTTTTAGCAAGCTATTGACTCACTTTTCATGATTTTCTTGCATCACTGTCATTTCTCTTCCCAATTTTTCCTCCACCTCTCTTACTTGATTTTCAAAATCCTTTTTGAGCTTTTCCATGACCTGTGACCCTTGCATATTTATTTTGGATGCTTGGGATGTAGAAGCCTTGACTTTTATGTCTTCCCCTGATGGTAAGCATTGTTCTTCCTTATTAGAAAGGATGGAAGAAAATACATCTTCACCAAAAAGGTAACCTTCTATAGTCTTATTTTTTTTTCCTTTTTTGGGGCATTTCCCCATCCAGTTACTTGACTCTTGGTTCCTTTGTCAAGAGTAGGATATACTCTGGGAACCTGTAAGTTCTCAGTTCCTCCAAGGTGGCACAATCAAAGGAGAGGAGTTTACTTCTCAGGAGCCTCCAACTCTGCCATGCCCCAGGACTGTGCTCAGGGCTGAGATTAAGATCAGCTGCTCAGTTCCCCCCAGGGGCTTTAAACTGAGCTCTCCAACAATGGAGGCTGGCTGCTGCTGCCTGGGGCCTGGGCTAGGGGAGGACCCTGCTCCCTTGCCACTAAGGTGAAAAAGCCCTCTCACTGACCTTTGAAGTTTTATTTGGTGCTTGTGGGTTGAGGGGTCTGGGAACCTCTGCTGCTACTGGGAATTCTGCCCCTGAGGCATTCTCTGGTCCTGCCTCTCCCAGTGCTGCATGGCCAAGACTGGCCTGGTCTCTGCTCCACAACTCATGCAACAGACCTTTCCCATTCGCCTTCCAAGTCACCCTGGGCTAGAAGTCTCCTCCACTTTATCTTTCAGTGGCTTCTGCTGCTCTAGAATTTGTTGAGAGTCATTCTTTACAGGTATTTTATGGGCTGTGGGGGAAGAGCTAGAGAATGTGCATCTTTCTACTCTGTCACCTTGGCTCCACCCCCCCAGGATGAAAATCTTTCTAAATTGTCTCCCACACTCCTCTACTTTCTTAAAATTAAGATACTAGTCATAGTTGAGCTTTAATCAATGTTAGCTTACATTATTAGCTCTTCAATGAGCAGATACTCCAGTCAAACTCAAACATTCACCATTCTCTGAACTTCACTCCTACCCCTGGACCTTTGCTTGCATCAGTCCCTATGGCTGCAATGGACTCCTGTTAAAATTTTTGTGAACTTAAAGGCTTATCTTGAGTGCTATTTCCCCTCTAAGGCCTTTATGAATCCTCCCAGGGAGAAGTGAATTCTTTGTACTGAAGCCTTCCCTTTTTAACTATCCCATTAAGCTAATATTGAAATTTCTGTTATGGTTTTTCTTTCTTATCTCTCCTGAGATTACACACACACACACACACACACACACACACACACACATATTTACACACACATATATACATATGTCTATATATGTATATCTGTGTATGTGTGTGTTCTTTTTTTCATTACACTTTGATTTCCAAGTTGTCATCCTCCCTTCCTCCCAACTCTGAATTTGAGAAGGCCAACATTCAATACAGACACATATGTGCAACTCTGCAGTTCATAATTCCACATATTAGCTGGATAGCACCTTCTCTCATAATTGCTTAAGAATTAATACAAATGATCACTTTCAGAATAGCTCAGTCATTCACTGTTACTCTTCAGACAATATAGCTATTAACATATACAACACTCTCTAGGTTCTGCTCATTTCACACTGCATTATTTCCTGCAAGTCCTTCCATGTTTTTCTAAAACCCTTGTGCTTGTCATTGCTTACATCACACTTTTATATCACCATTTATTCAGCCATCTCAACTGATAAGTATCCACTCAGCTTATAGTTCTTTGCCACCACAAAGAAAGCTGCTATCAATATTTTACTATAAATAAGTAATTATAAATATTTCCTTTCTTCACTGATACCTTGAGGAAAACATCCTAACAGTGGTATCTTGGAGTGAAAGGGTATACATAGTTTTATATTTCTTTGGGCATAATTCCAAATTGCTCTCCAGAATGGTTGGATTAGTTCACAGTTCCACCAACAGTGTATTAATGTTCCATTTTTTGCACATCCTCTGTAGCAATTGTCATTTCCTCCTACCATTTTAGTCAATCTGGTAGGTATGAGATGATATCTTGAGTTGTTTTAATTTGTATTTCTCTAATCAGTCATGATTTAGAGCATTTTTCCCCATGATTATGTATAACTTTCATTTCTTATGCCAAAAACTGCTTATTCATATCCTTTGACCATTTATCAATTGGTGAATGACTTGTATTCTTATAAATGGGTTTCTATATAATTGAGATATGAGGCTTTTGAGGAACTAACTATAATTTTTTTCTTGATTTTCTTCCTTCCTTCTAACCTTAGCCACACTGGTTTTATTTATACAAAAGCCTTTTTAGTTAATGTAATCAAAATTATTCATTTTACATGCCATAGTACTCTTTTTATGTTGTTTATTAATAATTTTTTCTTAGCTATTAATCTGATAGGCAATATGTTTCATGCTCCTCTAATTTACTTATGATATCTCCCTTTATGTGTCCTGATAAGCTTTAAGCAAGGACTATTCCTTATTTATTCTGTCCCCTATAGCTAGCCCAATAACTCATAAAATAAAGCCCTTGATATTTGTTGAGTGGAGTAGAGTATGCTGGAATGGAATATAACAGAACTGGGACATCAGTAAGCCTAAGGATCCCTTTCTTAGTTCTCCTCCCTCCCTGATCAATGATATCAGAATAGGATGAGAGAATCATAAATTTAAAGCTGAAGGACACTTTAGGGATCCTCTAGGCCAACCCTCCTACTTTACTGATGAGGAAACTGAGGGCTAGAGAAGCATAACAACTTTAAGGTAGTAAGTAACAGAGCTGAAATTTGAACCCAGATCCCTTGACTACAATTCAGTCTGGTTGCTTTTATAGACACTGCCTCAGGATGATATATCTATAAAGGAAGAGAAAATAAACTGCAGTGAAAATACATACATATTTGCCAGATTCCTCCATGGGGAGAATGATGAAGAAAAAATTTCTGTTCTTTAATAATAGTCAAAGTATAAAAGAATTGCTTGTTTACTCTGTGCTGTTTGAACATGACTCTCAAAAGTGATACTGGGGTGGAAGAAGAGGCTGACCGAGTGTTTTGAATGTCTCTCAGTCTTTTAATAAAAACAAAAGCTAATAACTCTTTGACTGAAAGAGGTTACGTAGATGAGATGACCTGAGGCTGTGATGGAAGAATCTAGCCATGGGCTAAAGGAGAAACTTTTGTTGTGTTAAACATCTTCCATGTTTAGCTTCTGCCTAGTGGTCCTCACCCATCACCTGCTCTCCACAGGAAAGGCAGGCTGCTTGCAGCCACCCTGGCTCCCATTGTTCAATGCCAGTGCTAATGAGACCAAGGTCACAAGTTTGATCTTCATATGGATCACTTGGCCGGCCTTTGTTCCATGACCACAGACAGTACCTTTAACCCTAGCTAGTCTTCTTAATGCATGCCACTGGCCACAAGACAGATAACCTAAGAGAATTCAGATGAATCCCTTCAAACCTTTTCCCATTACTGGGAAAAAAATTTTTTTATTTCACACTTTGTACTCTTACACAACGTCCTATTAGGGTGGAGAAAAAGTATTGAGAAAAAAATATTAAGAGAAAAAAATTTAGGTAACAGTTTCTACTGAAAGCAAAATTCATACATGTGACAGATGGCTCAGAACTCAGATGTAATCCTCAAGGCCTTGAAGGTAGCTCCTTCTTAGCTGGAAGGGCCACTGTTTTTGAAGGCTTGAATGTAAGCCATTACCTCTATAAATAACTCAAACATTACATCCTACTGGAACTGGTCTTAATGCTTGAAGCCTCATTTGGAAAACCATTCTGCGAGCACAGTTTCTTTGTTTGTCAAGGCCAACTACACATGTTCTGAGATAGAACCCTAGATCTGGAATCCAAAGACCTGGGTTCAAGTTCTGGTTCTAACATCAGTTATAGATGATGATGGATTAGTTCCTTAACCTCATTGAATTTCAGCTTTCTGATCCATTAAATGGGGGTTATCATTCTGGCACTCCTTACTCTCAGGGTTTTTTGTGAAGGGAGCATTTTATATTTTTTATAATTTATTTACTTTCAGTTTCCAACAATCATTTCCATAAGTTTAAAATTTTCTCCCCCTCCCTCCCCAAGATGGCGTGCATTCTTATATGAGTTCTATACATACATTTTTATTAAATACACTTTCATATTAATCATATTGAATGGAAGAATTAAAACAAATGGGAGAAACCATGAGAAAAACCAAAACATAACAAAATAGAAAATAATCTGCTTCATTCTGCATTCCAGTTCTATAGTTCTTTCTCTGGATGTGGATGACATTTTAAATCAAGAGTCCTTTGGAAATTTTTAGGTCCTTGAATTACTGTGATGGGTTAAGTTTATCAGATATAGTCCTTGCACACTGTAGCTCCAACTGTATATAATGTTATCCTTGTTCCGCTCATTTCACTCAGCATCAGTTCATGTAAGTCCTTCCAGGCCTCTCTGAAGTCTTCCTGTTCATCATTTCTTATAACACAATAGTATTCCATCACATTCATATACCACCACTTGTTCAGCCATTCCCCAACTGATGGGCATCCCCTCGATTTCCAGTTCTTGGCCACCACAAAAAGAGCTGCTATAAATATTTCTGTACATGTGGGTCCTTTTCCCATTTTTATGAGGAGAGGTGACCAGTTCTTCATCAAATGTGTTGAAATTTCAAATAACAATAGAATATCCAGTTGTCGAAGATGTCAAATGGGCGGGATGTGTGCCTGGGACTCAAGAAACACCTTGGATGAACAGAGTTGAGAATTGTCTGAATAGAAATGAATTCATAGGGACTGATGAAATCAACACACAAGAAAGAAAAAGAAAGAAAGAAAAGAAGGCTGAGGATAGAACTTTGGGGGCACATTCCCATTTAGCAGGAGTTAGCAAAGAAAATTGAAGAAAAGTCAGAGTTGTGCAGTTAAAATCTATAGAGGAGATTGTAGCCAACAGAAGAGAGTGACCAAGTGTCAAAGAAAATGTCATTCAATTTCGAAATTAAGAGATCATGGATGACTCTGGAGAGAACAGCAGCAGCTAAATGATGAGGTCAAAAGGGGGAAGGAAGCAAGTATTTATCACATGCTTCCCATGTGGTAGGCACTGTGCTAAGTGCCTTACAAATATTATTTCGCTTGATCCTTACAACAGCCCTAGTTGGTGGGTGCTCATATAATCCCCATCTTACACTTGAAGAAACTGAGGCAGACCGAAGTTAAATGACTTGCCCAAGATTTCACAGCCAGTAAGTGTCTGAAGCCAGATTTGAACTCAGGTTGTCCTTACTTGTCAGAGTCAGGAACACCTGAGTTTAAATCCAATCTCAGACACTTATAGCTGTGTGACCCTGGGCATTACACTTAACCTCTGTTTGCCTTAATCCACTGGAAACAAAAACAGTGAACCACTCCAGTATCCTTGCTAAGAAAACCCCAAGTGCAGTATTGGCATGCTATGGTCCATGGGGTCACTGAGTCAGGCGCAACTGAACAACGACAACAATTTCCTCACTCCCACTTTCTGTCTGCTTTAATACCTAACTATCTCAGAAAGCTATCTGAAGACAGATTAGAGGGTTTAAAAGAGAGGTGGCTTTCTCAAGGAATTTAGCTACACAGTGGAAAGAGTGGAGCAGAATGGAGACATGTTGGCAGACTAAGACTGATGTGTTTGTAATAGAAACAAACCCTCCTATTGGTTTTCAAGGAGGCAGCGAGATGCAACCCATCATCCCTCTCTCTCTGTCTCTCTGATTGGTTGATCTCTCCCTTCTTCTTCTTCTTCTTCTTCTTCTTCTTCTTCTTCTTCTTCTTCTTCTTCTTGTTCTCTCTCTCTCTCTCTCTCTCTCTCTCTCTCTCACACACACACACACACACACACACACACACACACACACACACACACACCACACACTTGGGGCCAAGTCATTATCTTCTTGGAATCAGGCTATGACCCTTCTTAAGACATCACTGTTTAAAAACACAGAGCACAGAGATCCCTGAGAGTTCAAGCAGACTGGAAAGGCTTCATGGAGCAGGAGAAATTTGAAGCAGATTTTGACAGATGGATAAAATTTCAGTAGAGAGTAGGCCAAGAGGATTAAGAAAGTAATTTCAGGTAAGATGAGTAGTGTGAACAAAGGTCCAAGAGAATGGAAGCACAGATATTCGGAGAAGTAAGTAGACTCGGTTGAAGTTAACAATTTCCATCAGGGAGAGGACATCTAAGAAGATAATATCCTGTCTTAGCAAGACCACTGATTTGGAGTGGGAGGTCTCAGGTTTGCATTTAGACTTGGTAATTTAAGAGTAATAAGAAATCACATTAATTTAGTGTTTTAAGGTATACAGAGCGCTTCTGTCACAGCACTCCGGTGATACTAAATATTATAAGAATTTTCCCAGTTTCATAGATTAAAAAAGAGTTTCTGAGACATAAAATATGTGATCAGAGTCAGTGTCAACAAGCAAATCAGCATTTATTAATTATCTATTACATGTCAGGGGTACGTTGGGGAAGCTAGGTGGTGCAGTGGATAGAGCACCAGTGCAGGAGTCAAGAGGACCTGAGTTCAAATCTCACCTCAGACACTTGACACTCACTAGCTGTGTGACCTTGGGCAAATCGCTTAACCCCAATTGTCTCATCCTGGGTCATCTCCATTCATCCTGATGAATATCTGATCGCTGGATTCAGATGGCTCTGGAGGAGAAGTGAGGCTGGTGACCTGCACAGCCCTCCCTCACTCAGAACAAAGTCAAGTGCAAGTCATGTCATCATTTCTCTAATGGCGTGATCTTCTTCGGCAATGAAGGACGAACACACACAACTATGTGTCAGGCACTTTGCTAGGCAGAGGGGCTACAAGGGCAAAAACAAAAATAGACCCAGCCTTCAGGGAACTTATGGCTCCTGGGGAAACCACATGCACACAGGTAAAAAAAAAAATGTACCCAATGAATAGAAAGTGCATTCCAGGGAATGTATCCTACCATGATTTGAACAGAGGTTTTACCTAACTCTGGACAGTTCCTAGCTCATAGTTGGTGATTCACAAATGTTTATTAACTATTGCTCATTGACCGACTCCAATTACAGTGATCCTCTGACTGTCACATTGTCTCTCAGTTTATTCCCTCTGTGACTTGGGCAGTTTCTGAAATACCAGCTCTAAATCCTATGACATACATGCGTGGAAGCCAGCTTGCAGAAGATAATATATCATAGCACCTCATTGTTTTTTAGTGTCTTTCATGACGTCCTAAATGAGCCTAAGACCAGCAACATTTTAATACATTCCCAAGGCAGAGGAACCTAGAATAAGCAGACCTTGACATCACAGCATTTGAGAGGAATAATGCAGTGAACTTTCTGGTAGGTCTTAGCTATTTTCATGATTATGTTTATCATGAGTCCAGCACAGGGCTTTGAAAAGAGTGTTTTTGCTGTTCAGTCATTTTTCAGTTGTTCCCGATTCTTCACGACTCCATTCGAGGATTTCTTGGTGAAGATATTTCCTTCTCTACCTCATTTTACAGATGAGGAAACTGAGGCAAACAGGGTAAAGTGATGCTAAGTTATTCCATCTTTTCCGAGCTTTGATTTCCTTATCTATAGTGTGATAGAGTTGTCCTGGGTTCCTTCCCACTCTAAATCTATGCTCATGTAGCTTTTAGAATGTTCACCATTGTTTTCTATTTAATAGTTTCTTTCCATACCACTATAAATGATTATATATGTGTGTATGTAATATATATATATATACACACATGCACATATATGGTAAAACATACTTACATGTGCTATCTATACATATGTGTATATGTGTATATACACACACACGTAGATTTGTGTGTGTGTGTTTGTGTGTGTTTCCCTCCAATAGGCTACATTTCACTCATCATCCTGCTGAATTTTCACTAGGCCTAGCCCATTCCAACTATTCCTGTCCTGAATTCTGGTCCAATACAGACTAAATTAATCTAGTCAGTTCAGTGAAAAAAATAAGTAAAACATATGGCCCATTTATTGGATTGAACTGACATTCAGTCCAAATGATCGATCTGGGCCTTTCACAGAGACAGAGACGGATACAGTCGGTCTTTCTGTTTTACTTAAGACATATGTGTTTGTATAAACATGAGAAACTGCCTGCTCTCTTTGCCCACTGAATAATTGTCTCCTTCTATTACCTAATTATGTGAACACATTTTGCAAGGGAGATATTAAAGCAGAAGATTAGATATTAAAAGGGGCCATTAAAGAACAGAAATGAGGTTTGCAAAGACGTATTTCCAATTCCAGGCTGAAGAAGCAGCCATACAGCGTATGATTAGATATGTAAACTTGGGAGAGAACCATTAGTATAGGAGAGGAAAAATGAAAACACATTTCTGGATCCTGAAAATAGGGACTTTGTCACCCAAGTGAAATGGTACAGATCTTGGTGATTAACGAGATATTGGACCACGTTTGCCAAACATCCTGAGTTCCTTGGGAAAAAAAGAAAAGGGCTCCTCCTAGTTACAAAATCCATGACTGCTAGAGTAAGGGGCCTCCAGCATTACCTAGCTAGATTCCTGGGCTGCTGTTTCCATACTCCGTTGGTTTAACATCCTTCAGCAAGTCATGACTGCCTGGACTGATGCAGCCAGCAGAAAGAACTTACTTCCATGCTACGTGCACCCGACTCTGTAAATTCTGGGCGACTACCAGAGGAGTAATTACACATTCCTGTGCCCCTGTTACCTCAAGCTGTGACTTCATCCGGATCTCACTGCTTAACAGGGGGTTGTGTCTAGTTAATAATTAGATGAGATCTCCCAGGCTGAGCTGGTGATTCAGTAGATGGCACTCTTTGCCCTAAGTCGGTTAAAAACCACTTTTTGAAAGGGGTTCCCTGGGCTTAGTACCAACAGTTATCTCTGAATAATGTAAAACCCAGGTTTGTCTAGGACATCGAAAGTCCATTGGTTACTGGCAAGGAGTAAAATCCATCAATGCTCAGCAATTGACAGTGTTGACTCCTGTATCTGAAAAGAAAATAGAAATAATGATTATAATGATGATTAAAAACAACAATAACTAGTATGAATAGAGAGCTTTAAAGTTTGCAAGACACTTCATGTTGTTTCATTTGATCCTTGTAACAATCCTGAGAGATATGGAGGAGGAGACAGAGAAGTCAAGTTACTTGTCCAAGGTCACATTGTTAGCACTTGTCTGAGAAGGATGTTCTTGACTTCATGTCTAACACCCACATGACCACACTGTTACTTTTCTTCTAACCTCTTCCATACTGCTCTGCCTCATCCTTATCGGTGATGCTTCCTCTGGCTCCCCACTCCTGTTTCACTGCTATCACTGAGTTTACCTACCATGAAACCCCCAACATATGTAGCATTAGTACTAAGCATACAATACTTGGCATTGTTAGTTGTCTATTTCTGTACACATCCTGCCTTCAAAATCCAAGAGCAAAGCTGTTACTTTTATTCCAAATGCTTCCTTGTATCTCACTTTCCTAGCACGAAGCCTACCTCCATTAGACACACAAAAGTAAGTTCTGCCAGTGTAGATGACAATGGCACTCTTAACCATGAGGATCAGAAAATGATGGGTGGTCATCATCTCCAACAGCAGGAAGTAGTTTTGAAAATATATAAGTATAATATATAAGTAGTTTTCAAAAATATATAAATAAAATGATTTAGTGTTGTTTCTGCTTTTGAAAGAGATTGTGTTCCCAATCATGGCAGATAAACCTTAGGAAGGACTCCAGCACAGGGTGAACCTTTTGTGGTTAACCATTGGGCAAGAGTCACAAAGGACAGTCAGTCACAGAAAGGTTATGCTCTGCATGGTAGAAAGGATCATATAGATTGAATGTTGTTTGAGTTTTATTTGAGCTGGTGAGGATGTTGGTGAAGAATCAGAATCTATCACTAAGTCAATAATGGAATCTCATGGACCATATTCTCCCAGGGCAATTTAAGGTCCATTATTAAGGAAAGGTATTTTGAGTCAGTCTCCATATCAAGCAGAACACGAGCTGAAGAATCACCACCAGACGTCTGTATTTGTTTTTCAATAGTTTGCTATTGGCCCTGGTGGAATGAGAAGAGGTGGTTTTAGAAGAGAGGACACTGACAAACCTTCATTAAGATCTTCTGTCTCTATAGTATCTCATGCAGAGGTCTGATTCATAGTACCCTATCCACTGTAGGCAGCTGGTAGCACAATGCACATTGTTGGACTTGCAGTTGGGAAAAATCTGAGTTCAACCTCCTGAGCAAGATACATACAGCTCTGTTTGCTTCGATTTCCTCATCTGTAAAATGGGGATAATAATAGGTCTTTGTTATTTTCTAGTCATGACTGATTCTTTGAGGCCCCATTTGGGGTTTTCTTGGCACAGATACAGGAGTGGCTTGCCATTATCCTTTTCCAGGTAATTTTTATAGATGAGGAAACTGAGACAAACAGAGTTAAGTGACTTGCCCTGGATCAAACAGTTAATAAGTGCCTGAGGTCACATTTGAACTCAGGACCTGGAATCTTCCTGATTCCATGCCTGGTACTCTACCCACTGTACCACCTCGCTGCCCAATAATTGGTCTGCCGTCCCAGAGAGTTATGGGGATTAAATGAGATAACATGCAAAGTGTTTGGAAGCCTTAGAGTGCTCAATGAATGTCAGCTGTGATTAAATGCCAGCTATTTTCCCCTCTAGGTACATGATTTTAAAAGACTTGATCTCTCTCCTATACTTCTCTATTCCCTCCCCTCAGATTGAAGATTACTGCTAGGATAAATGAGTTATGAGGTTGAGTCAGCCCACTAAAAGGGGAAAAGGAAAGTGACCAAATCAGTGATTCAGTTTTGAAAACATCCAAAAGAAAATTCTATGATTTTCCTCAGTACACAATAAAAAAAAACCCAAAAAACTGGAAGTTGGCCACATTTAGACCCCCAAGCTAGTTTCGGAGCGCTGCCCCCAGGCCTCAGTCTACCAGATTGACTTGTGTCAGGAGGTGATTAACAGCTGTAGTTATACATCTGAGTAAATAATGTGTAAATTGCAGCTCTTTGTAAACGAAATTGCTAGTTATGTAAATACTTGGCAACAACTGGCTTCAGTATTTGTAAATGATGAACACTGGGCTATTTATGGAGGAGAGCTGAGCTAAGAGGAGGTCTGACACAGCTTTCTTCTCCTCTGCCACCACCTGAGTGCTGGGTAAAGGCATAGACCAGATATTGTTTACTATGAGAAAGGCCATGAATTCATCTTCACCTTCACTGTCCAGGATCTGGATTCCTTCCCTACTTTAATGGCTTTCTAAATTAAGGCACCATCTAGAAGTCTTCAGATAGATGACCACTTCTGAAGACTAGCGTTCAGACACAGGCTCTGCCAAATGACTTCTGGGGTCCCTTCAGATTCAGAGATTCTGTGGTTTTGTAACAGGGCCCTAAACAATCTCTCTTTTCCTATAGTCACACTTTTCTGTGTCTCTCCTTCACTATTTATCCAAATACCTAGCCCATGACATTTCCTCATATAGGCACACAGTAGGGAGCAAGGAAAGGTCAAAGAAAGACTTTGCCAGTCCCTCCCTGGTCCCCACTCCATTGTTAAATCTTCCTAGCCCCAGCCCATTGACATTCCCAAAACTTAACTGCCTTGCTTTGCATTTCTATAAGAGGTCTCTAGAGTCCTTTCATTTTTTTTCCCTCCCACCGAGACTGGCTATACCAGGAGAGAGTATTTGGATTATTTATAGTAGAAAATGCTTTATAGAAAGTAAATCAACAAAGCTTGCTTTTCTTGAGCTCCAGCTCCAAAAATGCCCCTTACTTTCTAAGGGCTCCAGGGCTCTGCCACCCTGGTAAAGGAAGGCAGAGGGAGGGAGCAACATTTAAATAATACTTTCTAGTTTGAAGATAGATCTCTCCCTCACCAAAGAAAAGAAAACAGCTACAGCAATAACAAAAACCAAAGGTTCTGTTGGTCAGTAAGCATTTAGTAAGTGTTCTCAAGTTCTTGGGCACTGTGCTGGGTGAGAAGGAGACAAGGAAAGGCACAATTAGACCCTGGCCTCAAGGAGTACGAGTTCTAATTAGGAGATAACCTGTACTTATATATATATATATATATATATATATATATATATATATATACACATATACTTATATATATATATATATACACATATACATACATGTATGTATGTATGTGTGTGTATATATGTACGCATGTATATGGATATATGTATTTGTGCGTATACATCCAAGATACATATAGATTAGATGGAAGGTAATAGCAGTGATTAATAATAATAATAAATAGCAACTAGAACTTTTAGACTGCTTTAAAGTTTGCAAAGTGCTTTACGAATATTATATCATGTTATGCCGACTACAACCCAGGGAGGAAGAAGCTATTATGATTCCCTTTTCATAGATGAGGAAGCTGAGGCAGGCTGAGGTCAGGGGATTTGCTGATGATCACACAGCCAGCAAGTGGCTGAGGCTGGATTTGCCTCCAGTTTCATACTCTAATACTCTGCACCACCTCGATGCCTCGGGGTTATCAGAGAGGGGAAGGTAGGTACCAGCAGCTGGGGGGACTGATATCGACTGTTATTTCCCCCTCTCTTTTTTTGTCACTAGGTTAGCACCCCAAACCCATGCTGGACTAAAATATTTGATCTGCTGAACTAGAGAAGATACACCCTGAATGTGCCCAGGGAATGAAAAGTAATTCAATTTCATAAGCATCCATATGGCCCCGGTTTTATTCAAGGTACTATGCTAGGTGCTATTGGTACCAAAACAAAAGCAAGTAGTATGGGACCTCGAGGAGTTCACGTTTTCCAGGGGAGGGGGGATACAAAAAGTGAACAATAAATTAAAAACCAGATTTGAGGGGAGAGAAAGACTCAGTGACTCAATGGATGGAACGCTGTAAGTGGAATCAGGAAGACCTGGGTTCAAGTTTAGCTTCAGACATTTGCTAGCTATGTTGTGTTGTGTTTATCCTTCCTTCTTGAGGTAGACCATGACATCAGGGAGATGATGACATGACTTGAAGCTGACTTTGATTTGAGTGAGGGAGGGCTGACTATGTGACCTTAGACAAATGACTTAACCTCTATCTGCTGAGTTTCTTCATTGATAAAATGAGGTTGATAATAACACTGATTTCCCTTATTGTGAGGATAAAATGAGATATCTTTATAAAGCACTTCACAAACTTTGCAGTGTTATAGAAATGCTATCAATAGTAATAGTGAGCATCTAGGAGGTGCAGAGAATAGAGTCCTGGTCTTGGGACCTTCCTGAGTTCAAATCTGCCCTCAGACACTTACTAGTTGTGTGATCCTGGGCAAGTCACTTAACCCTATTTGCCTCAGTTTCCTCATCTGTAAAATGAGCTGGAGAAGGAAATGGCGAACCACTTGAGTACCTTTGCCAAGAAAACCCCAAATGGGGTCACAAACAGTCGGACATGACCAAGCAACAACATGATGATATTGACTAATAATGGGAGGCATCAGGAAAGGCAAAGAGCTCTCATATTAATCTGATTTACTCATGATGATAACGGCAGCTTGTATTTAGGTAACCTTTTAAGATCTGCAAAATGTTTGACAAATACCATCTTATTTGTGCATCACCACATTCCTGGAATTTGGGGCAAGTATTCATGTAGGGAAACTGAAATTGAAGAATATTAAGGGAGTTGGTAAGAGTCACACAAAGTTAGTGGTGGAGCTGGGACTACAATTTGGTATTCTGAATACTTGACCTGGTATTTTTTGCCAGCTGTGGGAAGAATTATAAAGTAGGTGAATCACAGAGTCTCATTTTGGAACAGGCCCCAGAAGTCTCCTAGTCTGACTTGTACATGGACAAAAACTCCCTGCTCAACAAGCCCAATCCTTGCTTTGCCCTCTGAGGCTAAGAAGAACAAGTTGAATCCCTTCTTTACCTCTTTTCCTTGATAGCTCTTCAAATGCTTGAAGATGAATACTCTCCCCTTCACTCCTAGAATCTCTTTTCCCTACCTCTTTTAACTACTTCCCAAATGATTTGATGTTGAATCTCTTCATAATCATAGACACTCAAGTGCATCACTGAGTCTCAATTTGCTCATCAAGTTTAGTCAAAATTTACTTCCTCTATGTTCCAGTGGACCAAGAACCTCCTCTTGGCTGTAGAATAGCCACTTAATTAATCCACCTAGATGAACCCTAAATAGCTCAATATATAATTTCTCCAGATAACATTCGTATGTTGTAAAATAGTCTTCAGAATGACACAACGCATCAAGCCAGGAGCACTAACCAAGGGCCTGTGAACTTTAAAAAAAAGAATTTTGGCATTATAATTGTGCTTCAATGTAGTCAATTCTGCAATAAGACAACATATGAGTTCTAAAAATAACCTCAATATGCAAAATTGCCCAACAAAAATCACAGGGCTTACAGGGAAAATGGAATTAAGGGATACAAGACTCAAAAATGTTGTTATTGACAAATTTAAAAGGTTAGGAAACTAATTAAAATGGTAGTACAATTTTATATATATATGTATATATGTATATATGTATATGTTTTATAGTCGTATGTATATATGTATATGAGCCTGTCACATATATGTGTAATCTAGATGAAGAAATGTATAACCACTGCAATAAATAGTGATGACATCCTCCCTTTGAACCAGCCCTTCTCAACCTACAGTTTCTATTGCACCAGACAAAAAATAAATATGACCTTTGACCTTGAAAAAATAGTTGGCATTTTTGTTTTGTTTTATAGGAGTGCTCATAGGAACGATTACAAATTATGAGTGACTGTGAAGTGGTACAAATATCTGCATTTTCTCTATTTCTCTAGGTTGAAATCATGTATAAACAAAAGAAAAATTTGAGTTAGACTCAAAACGTTCCCTAGTATATCACTCACATTTTCAAAAAGAAGCATTTTAGTGTCATTGGTTGTCTTTGTAACCCTATGTATTTTATTTACACATTTAAATGGCAGCTAAACGATGTGATGGATAGAGGCCTGGACCTCGATGTGTCCAGAGACACTTGCTAGCTATGTGATCATGGACAAATCACGTAAACTCTGTCTGCTTCAGTTTTCTCATCTGTAAAATACAGATAATATTACCTACCTCCCAAGATAATTGTGAGGATCAAATTAGAGAATATTTGAAAAGTGCTTTGCAAACCTTAAAGTAGTGCATATATGTGTGTGTGTGTGTGTGTGTGTGTGTGTGTATGTTAGCTATTATTTTAAAAATGCATTATTCTGAGAAAGGACCATAGACTTCATCAGAAACCCTCTGTCTAAGGTATCTATGATACAAAAAAGATGAAGAATTCCTGTCTTAAACCAAAGTAACTGTATTAATTAGTAGAAAATCTGCTCACTGTGCTAGTTTGGTGCTAAATTGTTTCTAGGTAGGGAAATTTTGCTTTGGTCCCCCTTTCATAGTGTATCTGTTGTTGTTGAGTCATTTCAGGCATGCCCGACTCTTTTTCTTGGCAAAGATACTGGAATGGTTTGAAATTTCCTTCTCCATACCATATATAGGTAGGATATCTGTCTCCTTCTTCATTCTCATATCGCAGTCTTTCTGACATTAGTTTCCCTATTTTGTTTTCATGAAGGATGGTAAGGATAGTGCCTATAAGATCATATCTCTAGAGTATTTCTCCTGAGACTATGTGGAAGTCAGGATTCAATTATTAAATTATATCTATCCCCAGAGAAGGGAAATGTTGCTTTAAGCCACCTACTTCCTCTCTACTATTGCTCCTATTGTTGGTGTTAAATCCATTTTTCCTTGACAAGAATCCCACCTGCAAGCATCAATCTCACTATCCAGGTTCAAGATGACACATGGACACTTTGCCTTTGAAATATGAAAATAAGTCATATGACACATGGAAATAGTGTGAATTAATTAGGCCAGGCTCAGGAGTGATCATGAATGAACTACATTTCCACCTAGTATGTCTTACTCTCCTTCTTCTGTATTTCTCCATAGTGATACGTCTTTCATAGTATAATTAATAAACCCATATTAGGTACCTGTTGAGTATAGATCATTGTTCTAGGTCTACCTGAGAGAAAGTCAGGTAAGGTTTCATGGAGAAAGTCCATTTAAGTTTGGTCTTGAAAGAATGGGTAGAGATTCAAAACTTGATAAGGAGAAGAAGGCCATTGCAGAAATAGGAATCAGTGGGAACAAAAGTGTGGACATATCAAAGTGTTGGATGGAGGATATTATCATCTTCCCCTTTAGTACCTATCCCTGCTAGTAAGTGGATCAGACTGACCAATCAACTAGCATTTATTGAGTATCTACAACATGCAAAGCTCTGTGAACCCAATGCCAAGAGCTAAGGATACAAAAAAAGGTAAAAGAAAATCCCTGCTGTCAAGGACCATGATAATGCAGCTACTCTATTGCCAGATGTTCTTTGTCAGTGGAATGGATGAATAGTTATCTAAGCACCAAAGTAGTACCAAACACTAAGTATTTAAGTTTAAGCATCCCCATGTAGTCATTTTTTCCCACTGAAAGCCTAATCAAGGTGCAACTAACTCACTGAAGGGTTGCAGCATAAAGCGCCCTTTACCAATGAAACAGCCCTTGAAAATAATTTTGATTTCTTCTGATTTCCTTTTTGCTCTTTTGGATTTGTACTTCATGAATCTGGTAGGAGATTAGACTAAATGATCTCTGAGGACCCTTTTCACTCTTAAGATTCCAAGATTCTGTAGATCTCCTCCAGATATCCCAGTCTTTCAAGGGATACCTCTATGCTCATGGGATGAGCATATCCATGCGCAGGCATCAATGTCCCATATTTTTCCTTTTGTTTACCATGCTATAGGTTCCTATATAGAATGTAGACTTTCTACTATTTCTCAGTCTCTATCATCCCTCAGCTAAACAGCTATGAACATGTTTTGTCCAAGAGTTTTGAATCTAGAGCTCCTTGTTGTTGCTGTTGTGTTCATCCTTCATTTTAGAAGAAGACTATGACATCAGAGAAATGATGACATGACTTACACTGGACTTGTTTTGAGTGAGGGAGGGCTGTGCAAGGTCACCAGCCTCACTTCTCTTCCTGAGCCATCTAGATCCAGTGGCAGATATTCATCAGGACAACTAGAGATGGCCCAGGATGCAGCAGGGGACCTTGACTTTTTCAGGTATTCACGTAGAGCTCCTTATATCTACAACTTCTCTGAGAACTTTGGGAAGAGGCAAATACAGAGGGAAGGGAAAGGAAGGTACAAAAGCAAGATGGGGATGTGTTAGGACTTTGTATACTTCTATCTTCACTGTCTACAAACAAAAACTCTTCCTAAAAGGAAAGTTAAGCGACACTAAGTAACCAGCCCAGCCAGTGTGTCAATAAGTCGCAGACCTGGGTTCTAAATCATTTCTTAGAAGACACTGTCTTTGGTGCTAGAGGACTTTATTCCAAATCTCAGCTAGTCATCTACTTAATCAGTTCCTATTTTTTAAGCTTCTACCATGTGCCAGGACACACTGCTAAGTGCTGGAAATGCGAAAGAAGTTCCAGCTCTCAAGGAGATCCGGTCTAATGAGGAAGACAGCAAGGAAACAATATATTTACCAGATAAATTGAGGGTAATTTCAGAAGGAAGGCATTAGGATTAAGTAGCATATCCATGTGACCTTGGGCAATTTATTTAAATTCTTTTAGGGCCTTGATTTCTTTCTCTAGCCAATGATGGAGAATTGAAGAGATGACCTCTCAGGCCTCTTTCATCTTTAAATCTACAATGTTATGTGGCTAGCATTCCACACTTGGCAAACCATACTGCTTCCCATGTCGATTATCAGCAGCACATAAAGAAGACTGTCTTCCTAAGCAATAGAAAGAGTTTGGATATAGAGCCAGGAGAACATAGATCATCAGATTTAATGCTGGTAGGAACCTCAGAAAGCGTGGAATCCAACCTTCTTTGTTTTACAGACGAAGAAAACCGAGGGGAAGAAAGGTCAATCCCACCTTCTACAAGAAACCTTTTCTTATTTCCTTTGCTAGTGGTGGTGGTAGTGTTCAGTTGTGTCCAACTCTTTGTGACCCCATTTGGGGTTTTTTTGACAAAGATGCTGAAGTGGTTTGCCATTTCTTTATATCCCCAGAATTTAGCACCAAGTCTGGCACATAGTAAGCACTTAAATGCTTGCTGACTGGCTGACTTAATCAAGGTCTCAGCCAGTGAATCAATGAGCATATTACTATGTGCCAAGCACTGTGCTGGATGCTGGGAATACAAAAAAAGGCAAAGTGGTGGGCTAAAAACAAGAACCCAAGCCTCGAAGGACTATAGGAGCATAGATTTAGAGCCCAAAGGGTCTTTTTCTGCTCTTGCTCCGTTTTTCCATGAACAACTGCTCACAGTGGTATAGCCCTTTGAGATTTACAAAGTGCTCCCACCACCACAAACTGGTGAGCTAAGTTGTCCAAGTATTAGTTTTCCCCATTTTATAAGACAGAGTTAAGGAGCAGAGACATTAATCAACTTCTCTAAGGTCTTGCTCCTAGTGAGCGAATGAGCTGAGATGTGAACTGAGGTCCTGCTCACCCCAAATCCAGTGTTTTTCCCATTATACCATGATAATTTGTGTTAATGTTGTTTGTTATAAGGTAATTCTCCTATAGAGGCAGCTAAGTGGCTCAAGGGATTTAATGCTGGGCCAAGAGTTAGGAGGACTTGAGTTCAAACCCTACCTCCAATACTCCCTAGTTGTATGATCCTACACAAGTTAGTTAACTTTTCTATGCCTTAGTTTCTTCATCTGTAAAATAAGGATTGTAATAGATTTTTTTTTGGTCAAATAGTGATATCCAACCCTTTTTGACCATATTTTGGGAGTTTTTGCAAGGATACTAGAGTGGTTTGCCATTTCCTTCCCCAACTTATTTTATAGATGAGAAAACTGAGGCAAATGGAATTAAGGCCCTTGCCCAGAGTCACACAACTAGTAAATGTAGGAGGTGAGATTTGAACTTAGGTGTTTCTGACTCCAGGGAGGACACATCACCACCTAGCTGCCCATAAATCACATTAAACTTCAGAGCCTTATTAATTAACTAATTTGAGTGCTACATAATATTTGGGGAGGGAAATGAGAGGAAAGCCACAGCTTTCCTTCAGGGATCATCCCCCACAGCTGACAGTTGGGGACCACTCCCAGGCCATATTTCTTAGTTATTGTTGATGAAAGGGCAAATTTAATTGTGAGAAATCCTATAGAGACTTCCTTTCATAGACTTTTGCCGTTTCTTATCTGAGTGCTACCTCCAGGCTTGATCTTCACAGGTTCCATTTCTGAGTGATGGGTGTGATTAAAGGAAGTTTTAAAAAAAGAGCATGAGGGAGACATGAGGAGATGATGAAGAGGCCCCTTTCCCTCTCCTCTGGTATTGTGGCTCCAGAAGCAGGTTTGAGTCTTTGATTTCAGGGATTTCCCACTTCAGCTTTTAAACAAAGGTCAAAACAAAGGAATCTTGTGAATTGGGGATATGGGGGTTGGAGAGTCCAAACAAGAGCAAATGCCCTTTATTAGGATTTCAATCAAGTTTCTTTGTATTCCATGACTTTTTCCTCTGGACCAGAGAATGAGATCCATATCTCCTGGCTGCCTTTTCATGTGATTTTTTTGAGGGTTGTATAGATCATCCCAAGTTGGAATACTTCCCAGGTCTTTCTCTTTCAATTACCTCATTATGAATACCTTGTACTGGATCATCTTAAAGAAAAGTGAAGTACATCTTCCTTTTGTCCCATCCTAAGCAAGAGCCTCCAGCAGTGTCTTGTTAAAAATCCTAGTTCAATACGTAGCCTTGGCTTCAGTCCACGCTTGATGATCATGAATGCATGCCACTGAGGAATGCTGACCACAAAATGGGGCCCACAGTTACAAATAACTCATAATGGGCTATTTTGGCTATTGAGGCAATCGTTCCTCATTTACTAATTTGGTAGAAGTAACTTGCAATTAAGTAAGGTTAGATATAACCTTATAACCCATATTTCATCCTGGTTTCCCAATATAAGAGGGAGTCTGGGGAAGGGATGAAGAGGAGATTTATTGTTGTTGAATGGATTGAATCATGTCTGACTCTCCATGATCCCTTTCGGAGTTTTCTTGACAGAGATACTGGAGTGATTTGCCATTTTCTTCTCCAACTCCTTTTATAGATGAGAAAAATGAGGCAAACAAGGTTAAGTGACTTGTACAAGGTCATATAGCTAGGAATTATTTGAGACTGAATTTGTGCTCAGGTTCCCCTGATTGCAGACCTGGGGCTCTATTCACTGTACCACCTATCTGCCCCAAAGAGGAGAGAGGCTGGAAGAAAGAATAGGCATGCTTATTCCACTGCATCCACAAGTACTTAATCTCATGGTCATTTTCCATTGAGTAGTTTTCTCTCCGTTAATCCTACTAGAAAACTGGTGGCACTGTGGGAGAAATGGTATTTGCAAATAGAGAATCACATTCATATCTTACCTTTGCCCTCTCTTTGACCTTGGGCATGTTAATTAACCTCACTGGAACTCTAATTTCTAAACTGTAAAATAAGGAGGTTAGAATAGGTGATCTCAGGTGCTTCTGTTTTCTAAATCTAAGTCTTATTGAGGGGAAAGCAAACAAATATTTCTTTGCTGGAGAAAATAAGGCCTTATCTCTTCTTTCTGTTTCATAGTGAAAGTAAACATGGAAAATATTTGATAAATAAAATAATGCACAAGTGTAAATGACTTTGATCTTTGCATTTTAAAGGATTACAAATCCTTTAAAGAATTTTGAAAATTTCATGAATCTTTACTTGTCAAAAATATTTTTCTTAGGATTTGATTCCCTGACCTGCTTCTCCCCCTCCAAAAAAAAGTGATCAAGAGGCTTGGACCATCATTTTTCTTGAGAAAGAATTACATTTTATTGATCCCTATTATCTTTGTATCATAATTTCTGGAGGAGGAAATACTCCCTACCCAACAGAACCTCCATTATATCAAAGAAAAATAATTAAGTATACAGGGACCATGTGTACAATATCCTGTACTAGTAATCCCCCCACCTCTCTGGCATGAGTAATAAGGTAATATTTCATTATCTGTTCTCCAGAAACATCATTGATTTGGTTTGGTTCTGTGTTTTTACTTCTTCTGGGTGGTCTTTTCATATACATTATGATGGTTGTCTATGTTGTTCTTTCTGCTGAACCATAATTTTCCCATAATCATTATATATGTATGTATATATGCACACAAACATATATATGTGCATGTATGTATATAAATATTTGTTGTTGTCATTTTTCAGTTGTGTCTAACTTTTGGTGATCCCATTTGGGGTTTTCTTAGCAAAGATACTGGAGTGTTTTCCCATTCCCTTCACCAGTTCATTTTACAGATATGGAAACTGATGTATTCAGGATTAAGTGATTTGCCCAGGGTCACACCAACAAATGAGTGTCTGAGGCCAGATGTGAACTCAGGAAATTGAGTCTTCTTGACTCTAGGCCCAGCATTCTATCCACTGCATTAGGATCAAACTATTCAAACATTTTCATTCCTTTGCAATTTTTTCATCAATTCCCTTGATATTATCAACCTTTTTTTCTTCCGGAAGCATTTTGTTATTATTTTTTCTAGCTCTATAATTTTTAGTAGTTTGATTAGCATGGCACTAAATTAAGTAATCTAGATAAAATTGCCATTTTTATTGTATTAGCTTGGCCTACCCATGAGCAATTGACATTTTTCCATTTGTTTCGATCTGACTGCGTGAAAACTGTTTTGTAATTGTGTTCATATAGTTCCTGGGTTTGTCTTGGCAGGTAGACTCCCAAGAATTTTATATTGTTTACAGTTATTTTAAATGGAATTTCTCTTTCTATTTCTTGCTGTTGGACTTTGTAGGTAATAGATAGAATATGATATGATAGAAATGCTGGTGCTTTATGTGGATCTATTCTATATCCTGCAACTTTGTTAGAGATGTTCATTATTTCAAATAGTTTTTTAGTTGATTCTTTAAGTATACCATCATGTCATCTGCAAAGAGTGATAACTTTGTTTCCTTGTTACCTATTCTAATTCCTTCCATTTCTTTTTCTCTTATTGCTAAAGCTAACATGTCTAGTACAATATTGAATAATAGTAGTGGTAATGGGCGTCCTTATTTCACCCCTGATCTTATTGCGAAAGCTTCTAGCTTATCTCCTTTACATTTAATGTTTGCTTATGGTTTTAGATGCATACTACTTATCATTTTAAAGAATGATATTTTATCCTTATGCTCCCTAGTGTTTTTAATAGGAGTGGGTACTGTAATTCTTCAAAAGTTTTTTTTTTTGTATCCATTGAGATAATCATATGATTTCTGTTAGTTTTGTTCTTGATATGGTCAATTATATTGAGAGTTTTCATAATGTTGAACCAACCCTTCATTTCTGGTATAAATCTCACCTGGTCATAGTATATTATCCTGGTGATAAATTGCTCTAATCTCTTTGCTAATATTTTGTTAATGTTTTTGGCATCAGAATTCATTAGAGAAATTGGTCTCTGATTTTCTTTTTCTGTTTTGGCTTTTTCTGGTTTAGTTGTCAGAGCCATAGTAGTAAATTCAGACATGTTCAATTTTAAAATTTATGGCACCCAGGGAAGGGTTTCTCATTAATAGAACATAAGACCAAAGCATCCTGGACTCTATTTATTTCCTGAAATATGTTCTCCTTAAAAATATTGTGTCCTAGGAGTACCTCATTTTACTTGTCCTAGTAATGGGTTGAATAATAACTATTTCTGGATTCTTAAAGACTGCTAGTAATATTAATGATGATGATTGACATTTATAGTGCTTTAAAGTATCCAGAGCATTTTGTCTTGTTTGTGCCTCCTTCTGTACTCAAAATCCTATGAAATAGGTAGTATAGGCATCATTATCCACATTTTGCAGCTCAGTCAATTAATTAATCATTAAGTATTTATTAAACATATTCTATATCCCAAGCATCATGCATGAGTCTGGAGATACAAATACAAAGAATGAAACGCTCCCTTTTCCCAAGGAGCTTATATTCCAATGCTGGAGACAAGTACATATATACACATGTACAGAATTAAGAAAATAAATTGTAAAAAAAAAATACCAAGTAGTTAGGGAGACAAGGTACTAGTTGCTTGGGGATCAGGAAAGGTTTGGTTTAGAAGATGGTGCTTTTACTAAGTCTTGAAGGTAGTAACAGAATTTTAAATGTAGTTTGGACAGAATGGGTCTCTAACCTGTGAACAGCCAGACCCTCACAAAACAGGTCAGAGACAGGAGCTCCAGAAAACAAGTAGGAGTGTAATTAATTACTTTCAGAGAGGGGAATATGGTCTGCAGATCTTTGACATTCTCCTAAGGAGAATTCCACATGCTGGAATAAAGACACAGTTTATATTCACATTTCAGAGCAGGAAAAGCGGACAGGGGTCAGGGCGAAGACGGATTACAACACAATCATTTCTAGGGCCAGAGTGGTTTCCCCCAATAAGTCCATGAGTGCAGCACAATACAGGTGTTCTTGAGCTCTGTGGGAACAGTATTGTTTCAAATCTTGGGGGTCAGGATCACTTGATAGGGTATAGGACCAAAGCTCTGTGAGGGGATTTGCTTTACTTACTGTACACAGGCACAGGAATGTAATGATTATGAGAGTACTGTCAAAGATTTGATTGATCATTTCAAGCTGCATTGTGAGTTTCTGACTCCCAAATCAGAAAAAGCAACTCTGACAAATCTAAGTTATTAGTATATTCATTATACATATCATACTGATTAATATGAAAATCATACTTCCCTTTACAACTGTGTGACAGGCCTGCACAACCTGTGGCCCATGAAAGGATTTTGGGCAGTCTGTGACAAATGCAGAGGATATAAAACAAGCCTCCACAATATACTGCCCGCAGGCCGCTTTGGTGCACAGCAAGCTGCCCTTGGGAGCTATGTGTTGTACAGGCTTGTTCTGTGAGATAGAAGTAAAAAGGGTTTGTATCTCCAAAATGGGCCAGTGCCTTTGAGAAACAGAGATGATGGCTGTTTGGCTAGATCAGAATGTGAGAGGGAGAGTGCTCTACAGTGAGGCTAGAAAGATAGGCTAGGGTCAGCTTGTGAAAAGCCTTTAAAAAAAACCATAGAGGTTACTCTACTTCCCAACTGTGACTTTTCACTGGCTATCCCCCTCATCTATATTGGATATACCCATACTCTCTCCCCACCCCAATGATAGTGTCTTCTCTCTGAGATGACCTTCCACTTACACTGTATATATATTACATGTAAAGTTAGTTATTTGTATATTGTCTCCCCTATTTTCAAAGAGAACTCTGTGAAGCCAGAAGCTGTGTTTTTCCTTTTCTCTGTTCTCTAAGTGCTTGGCACAGTGTCTAGTATATAGTAAATACTTAATAAATGCTTGTTGACCAATGAACTGACTGACGGAAAGCAGAAGGAAAGAAACCAGTATTAAGGAGGTTGAAGATTCTAGAGAAAGAGAATAATTTAAGTTGCAACCTATAAGAGAAATGGGATGGAGTGGGATCAAATGCTTTTGTAGAAGAGTTGACCTTGGCCGTGAAAAGGGCCATGAAAGGTGTCATGGTTCTGGAACTGGAGTTAGGAGAACCTAAGTTCAAATTCAGGACAGCTAAGTAGTGCAGTGGATTAGAGTGCCCAGCCTGAACTCAGAAAGAATCATCTTCATGAATTCAAATCTGGCCTCTGATGCTTAGCTGTGTGACCCGAGGCAAGTCACTTCACCCTGTTTTCCTCAGTTTCTCTTCTGTAAACTGGGGATGATAGTAACACCTACCTTCCAAGGTCATTGTGAGAATAAGATTAGTTAACATTTGTAAAGATCTTTGCAAACCTTGGAGTTATTACTATTATTTTCACATTTGTTGACATTATCCTTATTGTCACAGATTAGGGAAAAGGAGGAGATAGTGGAGAATAACATCAAGAGAATGAGAGAAGAGGGATTTCCAGTCAAATAGTCTTAATTTTCCTGACTCTACGTGGAGTGCTCTATGCTGTTTTCTGGGGAGGGTTGTTACACATGTGGCCAGGGAACGTGTGTGGTTAAGGAAAATGCAAAGCCGGGAAAATTCACACTTCTAAGGTGGTATCCCTGCTGAGATGCTTCTCTGCTTTCTACATGGCTGCTTGCTCCTCTACAGAGCAGCCCGTGGCATGAGGCTAATAGCTAGCATCTCTACTGAGCTGCTGTTTGCCACTCTGATGCTACCTGCTGCTGTGTGACTTCTTTCCTCAGGGTAGGAAGGGTCTATCAGCTCTTTTAGCTCACAGCCACAGGGGGCGTGTAGCTCTATTGTGATTCCAGACCTCATCTAGTCACATCCATCTGGTTAGGTAGCTAGAGAAGCCCTTTGGCATTTAAGTTTGTCTTTTCAAATGAACTTCTCTGCTGGTACTCAGACTCCCCCAGGATAATCTTTTATCTGATCTATGGTCAGATAATTCCTTTTAACTAGTTGTACCATTAATTGGCAACCTGGGTTACAACAAATCATCCTGAGTGTATGACTGAAAGGGCCTCACTGGGGATGGTGGAGCTAGATACTGAATGGGTGGCTAAATAACTGGGAATGGATCAGGACTTCATACAAGTGTCATGGAATTCCACTTGAGAGGGATAGCCCAATATTTTCTATCAAGACATCAAAGATAGGATGTGATTTGACTTAAAATGATATACCTGGATAGAGTGCAAAATGTAAAGTCAAGAAAATCTGAGATCAGATTCTGCCTCCAACACTTATCAGCTGTGTGACCCTGGGCAAGTCACTTATCTTTATCTGCCTCAGTTTCCTCATCTGTAAAATGGTGATTATAATACCATCTACCTCCCAAGGTTGTTGTGAGGATCAAATGAATTAACTTATATAAAACACTTTGCAAACCTTAAAGTATATGATAGCTTGTAATAATAATTCTTACCTTTCTATGATATAAGATTATAAATGATACAGTATCATAGGATACAAGGCAGTGCGATATTTTTTGCCGCATCCTGGACTTCATAAACATCTAAATGTAAGTATCTGCATTTTTCTGTATAATGTGTTTCTATATACATATATGTGCTTGACTCCAATTGCTCATACATAACAGGGAAATAAGAGGAGAGAGAAGTAGGAATCTTCTGTCTGTTTACATTAGATTTCATTTGCTTTTGAACAAAACTGTCAGTCTTTATGTATTTGTATGTATTTAGATATATATTTAGATGCATATAAAAAGGCAAAGCACATTTTTATTCATGAATTGTATATCTATGAATTTTAAAATGTACGTAATGAAGATTTTTAAAAGTTAAAGGATAATTCAGATTCTCAGCTGATATTCTTTTTTATTAGTTAAACAGCCTGTGTGCTTATTAAGCATTAACTACCACTCTGTAGGAGGCGGGAACAAGATGCAGCCTCATTAAGCCTGCGATAAAACGTAGCCTTGTTAGAGAACCCTTTTCAGGTTAGTAATTACCGAAAGGTAGCTATTGGGAGGTGGGAGGAGGAGAAAAGTGGGAGAGGATTCTGGATTCAGTGTAGAGTCACAAATGTGAGGAAGATGTAATGGAGCTGGCCCACTCATCAGCCTGCTTGGGAGCTAGAGACAAATCGTGTTCTGGTTTCCCATCCTCTCTCTGTCAGTCCTTTGTTCTGACTGGACTTTCCATTCTTTCTTTTCCCTGTGAAGAAACGGGTTCCCTGTAGAACTGGTTCCTCGTTTCCAAAATATAAGTGTGTGTGTGTGTGTGTGTCTGTGTCTGTGTCTGTATCTGTGTGTGTGCATGTGTGTGTGTTGCTTTAGGGTAAATATCCTTAACCTGAGTCCACAAATTATGGGTAGATTTCAGGAGTTCTGTGAAGTTATATGGGAAAAAAAAGTCTATCTTAATTTCAGCATATTTGATTTCCTTCATAAGTCTAAATATTTTATTTTATGTATTTAAAAACTCAATGCCTGGCACATAGTAAGGAACATAAATAAATTCTTGTTGACTTAACTATAAAAGGGTTTCATAGGATTCACCAGACTGCCAAAATGATCCATGAAACAAAGGTTAAGAATCACTGTTTTAAAGAAACCTAGTACCTGGAAATACATGAAAATTCTGAATTACAAAACAGTTAAATAAATTTGGGTGGTGGGATTTCTTTGCCTTACATGGTAAGCTCGCTTAGTGAATGCCAAGTGAGTTCTGAAAATGAGAAGGCTTCCAAGTATTGGATGGATCATAAGAATATTCATGGGGAAGGACATAGAAGAATTCTAAGCTAATGCCAGAAAGGGAGAGCCTTCCACAGATCTTTCAAAGGGTGGTAATGTGACATATTATTATTAATCACAATGATTAAAATAATAACATAATTTATAAGTGCTTTAATGTTTGCAAAGCACTTTGCATATGTTATCTCATTTGATCCTCAATAGCCCTGTGAGGTAGGTGCTATTGCTATCCCCGCTTTATAGTTAAAGAAACTAAGGCAGACACAGGTTAAGTGACTTGCCTGGGTTCATACAACTACTGTGTGAGGCAGGATATGAATTTGGTGTTTTTCTGAGTCCAAATCCATAACTGATTACTAAACTTGCAGCCAGGAGGCCTTAATTTGATTTGTAACTCTGACACCTAATAACTGTGAGCTACGCATATCTGCATAATTAAAGTAGTGGCCCAGATGCCCTCAAATTTCTTGTCAAACTCTAATATTCTATAATTCTGGAAAATAACAATTCTTTACCAAAAGATAACTCTCTTATCAATCTTTTTTATAATTCGAATTGTAATTAATTTTATAAATTAATCTATCCTCTTAACACTCATTGGGATCCAGCTTTAGTTTTGGGGATATTTTCTGTGGTTTTCTTAAATGGAATATCATGTTGCTTTTTAGGAAAAGATGAGTTTAGTTTCCTACAAGAGAATCATCATGGTGAAGGGCACGATTGGACATCTGAGGGAGAAAAGATCAACCCTCTACAATATTGACATTGGGTAGGGTGATGAAGGACGACTTTGGCTACAGTGTAGAACATATGTTCTGGTGAAATAGAAACCTAAGACCTCTGTCCCCAACACACACACACACACACACACACACACACACACTCACACATACACACAAGGCCAGTCACCATGGGCTGTTAAGGTCTCCATCCTGTTAGGAGAGTACTTACTTTAAACAGACTGAAGCACAAAGCCTATAGAGCTGCATTAATGCAGATAGAAAAGTCAGTTTATATGGATGGATAATGGCAAGAGCATTTACAAAGCTCTATGACACAGTGGATAGAGTGCCTGGCTTAGAGTCAGGAAGACCTAAGCTCAAAACCAGTTTCAGACACTAACTAGCTGTGTAACCCTGGGCAAGTCACTTAACCTCTTCTTGCATCAATGTCCTCACCTGTAAAATGGGAATAATGATAGCACTTACCTCTCAGGGTTGTTCGGAGGATAAAAATGAGATAATTTTTATAGAGTTTTGCAAACCTTAACATGGTATGGGAATGATAGATATTATTGTAGCGTTTTTGTTTTTAGTGCCTTACTTAGGAAGATGTTGTTGAAGGTCTCCTAAAACTCTAAAATTCTCTGATTCTATGATGTCTCAGCAAAAATACCCTTTGATCCAGCTCCCTTTCATTCTCAGCCTTATTCCCTTTCTTTGCAGGAAATTTGCAGAATTTATGTGATATGTTTGCTCTGTCCTCAGCAAAATACTGTCAATAGTCAACTGGCTCTAGTGCTCTGGACTCAATGGCCTGAACTCAGTTTCCATGTGAGACAGTTGGCATTGTTCTTTTTTCCTTATGGTCATAGGCTCCACTTCTCCAGGCAACTCCCTAACTAGTCACTTTGTCAGTGTGTGTCATCATCCCAAGAAGGATGACCTAAGAAGCCATGGCTTTCTCAGAGGAAATCTTCCTCTATCACTAAGGTGGAAAAAACTCTCAGAATGCATGCAAATTCTAGGAAAAAGGAACTGGCATCTGAAGAAGAGTGCACATCCATTTCTAGTTTTGTTTTTCATAAAAATTTGGGCAAAGAAAGCCAGATTTGGCTAGTAGCGATCTACTAATTGACTTAAAACCCTGTCAAATTATTTTTAAACACATGACAGACTTGCAGCTTAGAAAATGATATGATTAACATTTTTTGGAAATAATTTCTCTTTAAGAAAAAAATCAAAGATTGTTTCCATTATGAGTTTGAACCAAAAGAAAAAATGTGTATTGTGAGGAACATAAAAACAGATAAACAGATGTGTTTATCTGTTTATCTCCTGTCCTTTGTAGCAGGACATACTTTAAAGTGTCTTTAGTGAAATATTCCTTAAGATTAAATAAGCAGGTCTGAGTAGTGTTTTTATATTTGTTAAACATATTTCCTTCCCTTTGACAACAGATGAATATGGATTTCCTGGCCCTTTGCCACCCAAAAAATAAATGCCAGATTTGAAATCCACACTGTCATTTTGAACTTCAAAGACCCTATCTGATACTGGGAAGAGCACTAGATTTAGAGGAAAGGGGGAATTCTGAGTTCCAGTCCTGCCCCTAATGCTTACTAGTACCATGACAATGGACAGGTCATTTAAACTCCCCAGACTTCAATTTCCTCCTCTCCAAAATGAGAATAATAGCAATAATTTATTCCCAACCACAAGTTTGCTGGAAAGAAAGCATATTATAAGCCTTAAATATTGAGTTCCCAAATTGAAAGGCAATTAGAAGACTTGAAAGAAGTTTTCATGAGGGTCAGACAGGCCAGTGTGGTGGACCATGCCAGAGCAAGTCTGCTCCAGAGTAGAAGGAGTCTGTTACAAATGCTCAAAGATCAAAACCAAAAAAGGTTTTTTGAACTCCTATTGGTTGTTGTTCAATCATTTCAGTCATGTCTGATTCTGCATGGCCTCATGTGGGGTTTTCTTGGAAAAAATAATGGAGTGAATTACTATTTCATTCTCTAGCTCAGTTTACAAGTGAGAAAACTGAGGTAAATGTGGTTAAGTGATTTTGCCTAGGGTCCCAGAGCTAGGAAGTATCCTGACTATAGGCCTGGCACTCTATCCACTATGTCTCCTAGGTATCCTTTTTAAACCATTTCAGGATATGTGTGTGTGTGTGTGTGGTGTATGTGTATGTATATGTGTATGTGTGTATGTGTATATGTGTGTATAAATATGTGTATGTATATGTGTGTATATATGGAGAGAGAGATATAGATATAGATAGATATGTATAGAAAGACAGAGATAGGATAGATATAGTTGAATTGTTTGCTAGATGGCATTAATATTTTTACTAGTGCACTTAACTTTGACCAAAAACTCAGTCCCCCAATAAGGGTAAAAATCTCCTCTTAAATAAGACAACACAAGGATAGTAGTGAACATGGGAAATTCTGTACTCATGATGGCGGTTGCTTTATGCTAGGGTCATACTCAAGGGCTTCCCAGGGGCAGGAGCACACCAAGTCATTTCTATGTTATCTGGGGTTACTGGTACCTTGATGGAGCACTAGGAAAGATTATGTATTCTCTCCTTTCTGTTTCACTTGTGCCTTGGCATCCCTGGCAAAGTACCTGACACATAATAGACACTTTAAAAAAAATGTCTCCTGATTGATGACTTACCAGTCAGGCTGTCCTCCTCACATTCCACAGAATCTCAGAGTTGTAAAGAACCTCCAGGGCCCTCTAGTCCATTCCATACCTAAATAAGAATCTCCTCTCCACCATAACTAACATCCTGCAGAACCATTCAGCCTTGGCTGGAAAACTGCCAGCGAGGGGGGACCCACTGTCTCCCCTAGCAACCTATTCCACTTTGAGATGATGCTAATTAGTAGACATTTTCCCCCTCTTCTATCAGGCCTAAATGTCATCCTCAGAATTCTGCTGAAAGCCTCTACAGAACATCTCTAGAAAAGAATATGGTAACACCTTTCCTAGAAATGATCTAACACAACCCACTCATTTTAACAAGTGAGGAAATTTAGGTGCATGGAGAGACCTTGTCCATGGTCACACAGGCAATAAGGAGCAGAACTGGGATTTGAACCCAGGCTACTTAGAGGCAGGTAGGTGGTGCAGTCGGTAGAGGACTGACCTTTGCATCAGAAAGATTTGAGTTCAAATATGGTCTCCAAGATCCATTGTCTTTGTGATCCTGGAAATCCTCAACTACAAAATGGGGATGAGTACTTCCCTCCAAAGACACTATGAGGATCAAATAATATAAGATTTGTAAAATGTTCAACCACGTAGTAGGTGTTTTAATAAATGATTGCTTTTTTTTCTTCCCTTCCTCTTCCCTAAATATTGCTCAAGCCTCTTTTCAAAGAGGCAGAGAGAGCCTGAGCATATGGTGAAGTCAAGGTACTCTGTTTGGTCCATTTTCCTTTTCTTTTTTTAACCTCGAGCAACATGTTTCTATTGTTTTGATTCCGCTTTGAACTTAAACTCTGCCCTTCTAGAGAGCCTGGCAGTCCCAAATCCTGATAAAAGACCTACATGTCTCTGTAGGATTTCACCCTCTCTCTCTCACCAGAGACCCACAAGCTCAAATAGGTTATTTTGAGACTTGTAGTTATTCCTAGGCCCACTTGTACACATAGACTAGTAGTCACTACTAGGACTTTTTTGGACTCCACATTCAGATGTGTGAAATAGCCAGGAGGACCACGAGTGTATTTGGCATGATAATGGATGGGATATTTGCATATAATTTGCACATTCTGTGTATTTTGTCCCAGGAACCATTCAAGTTAAAATAGTTATTAATAACTTTGAGTTTTTGATTCCTCCATCCCTATATATAATTTTCCTCCCTGTTAATGATTTCCATTTAAGCTATTATTTATATCCACTTAAACAGCTGAACCCCAAGAACTCAACATAGTCTTTCATTTTACTAAACTTCTTTCATTTCAAAACAGCTTTAATTTCTCAAAAACAAGTGTAATATCTACTTCATTTCCCTTTCTCTTGAATTTTCCCACTTTCATAATTTCATTCATTCTGTTCTTTGCCTGGCATGTCCTTGCCAATTTTCATCTACTGAATTTGCACCCATTTTACTCATCTGCCACTTCCTTTAGGAGACTTCTCCCTATCCTCTTCGTTAGTAATGACCTTGGCCCTTCCAAATTCACTGATCACTGAGGCTCGCTTCAGACTTATCCCCAAATTAGAACATAACCTCCCTGAGAGTAGAGACTGTATCTTATCTAAACTTTGGGATTTCCAACTATACTACTCTGTTTCTCCACATCGAGTGAACTTGTTTTAATAATAAAGAAAAAGAGTTTTCTCTCATAAAAGAGGCAAGCAAAAGACTCATTAGTGGAGGGATAAAGAGGGGAGGTGAGAGAAAAACATGAAGTCTACTCTCATCACATTCCACTAAAGGAAAGAATAAAATGCCTACTCATTTTGGTATGAAAACCTATCTTACAATACAGGAAAGTGGAGAATAAGGGGATAAGCAGAGTGGGGGGGGATGATAGAAGCGAGGGCATGGGGAGGAGAGTGCAATTTGAGGTCAACACTCATGGGGAGGGATAGGATCAAAAGAGAATAGAAGTAATGGGGGACAGGATAGGATGGAGGGAAATATAGTTAGTCCTATACAACACAACTATTATGGAAGTCATTTGCAAAACTACACAGATTTGGCCTATATTGAATTGCTTGCCTTCCAAAGGGAAGGGGTGGAGAGGGAGGGAGCTAAAGAAGTTGGAACTCAAAGTGTTAGGATCAGCTGTAATGTTCTTACCACTAGGAAATAAGAAATACAGGTAAAGGGGTATAGAAAGCTATCTGGCCCTACAGGACAAAAGAGAAGACAGAGACAAGGGCAGAGAGGGATGATAGAAGAGAGAGCAGATTGGTCATAGGGGCAATTAGAATGCTTGGCGTTTGGGGGGGGAGGGGAGAAAAGGGGAAAAATTTGAAACCCAAAATTTTGTGAAAATGAATGTTAAAAGCTAAATAAAAAAAAAAACAAACAAACAAAAAAAAAAAAAAAAAAGAAAAAGAGTTCAGCAAAAGCAACCACAAATTTGAAAGCATGTACAACATTACTACTAGTAGTTAGCCCTCTGATTCTTCAAGGCTCTTTTCCAGAAAATAAATGAGGAAACTGAGGCTCATAGAGGTGAAGTTGCTTAAAAGAGGTCATATATAGGATCAACCAATAAATGGTCATCAAATGCCATGTGCCAGATACTGTGGCCAGTACTTGGAACATCAAAAGATGCAAAAGCCTGTCCCTGCCCTCAAGGAGCTTATACTTTATAGACCTAGACCTCACAGGGGTTTTAGAGGTCATCTAATCCAACATCTTCATTTTATAGATGCGGAAACAAAGGGCAAGAAAGATGAGATGACCCAGGTAGTAAGTGGCTAAATGCGCAGATTCTAGCCTGATGTCTCCAATTCATCCCTCTTCCCTCCATCATTCTTTCCAGTATACTCCAGGGAGTGTCAGATTGAGCATGGCTCTGGTCAAACTGAAAGCTCCATCTCCTACGTTCCCAGTACACAGTGCTATGCCAAATGCTGTCCCCCTCAAGCTGTTTGGGGGTCCTAATAATACCATCTCATCCTGGTCTACCCTCTCCTACCAGCACCCAAATATTCAGACCTTTCTCTTTCCCCTCTTGTCCTTTAGATCTCACTGTCCTATATTGCTTCCGAAGGTGTTTGCTCTGAACTTTGTGACAGCCAGCTGACTTGATGAATTTGCTACTGGGATAATGTGCTACATCTCTCATGTATATATTTTAGCAGGGGTTTCTGGAGATTTCCCCCATCCCCACAAAGGGACCGTTCTAATGCTAAGTATTTCAGGTAATAGGAAAGTCTACAGTCATGGCATACTATGCTGTTGCACTGACCCAGATCTATTATCTTAGCTTTTATTAAGGCTTGGGGTTTGAGAAGGGCTCCAGAAATCTTTCTGACTTCCTCTCTCCCCCTATTCCTTAGGTTTCTAAAACTAGTGTTCAACATTTTTGACACGTGACAGGTCTGAATTCTTTCTTCTGAAACTTTTCTTGCCATGGGAAGGCTAATGTTTCTGGTAGTTAGGTAGACATGGCATCGGATCAAAAGAATCTTGGATGTGGAGACATCACAATACAGTTGTCTAGAATTGATGTAGCAGCAAGCCCCCATCCACAGCTTCTGGTCCCCTCCCCCTTTTATCAACAAATTTACATACTGTGTAATAAACCCTCAGCACATGAATAATCAACTCCAAAGCAGAGATTTCTTTTTTAAATGTGTGTACGAAACAAAGAACCTATTTATTAATATGTTGTGTAGCATTTAGGAGAGAAACCAAAAGATATTTATGTATGTTAATATATGTTCATTAATTTTCTCAGACACCTGCACTCAATGAGCAACACCAGGCTTTACATAATTTTTCATATGCCTAGATTCTCCCTGCCTTTCTTCCTCCAAAGAGTGTTTCCAGTTTTCTGTAGTCAGGAAGAAAATGATGAAGGGTTAGAATTTAAAAACAAAAGCAACCAAACTCCCTTCCTCTCCAAGGGAAAACTTGCAAACACATTTGCTTGGGGAAAAATACTTTTTTCAGGCAGGTTCTTTTGTTATACAGCAAGCTTTCAGTTTAGGGAAGTAGACAAAGCAAGGTGTCACTACATACATGAATGGGAAGCTAGCCTAGGAAACCCATGGGGGGATGGGGGAGCCCTCCAACTATCAATTCATTAATGCTGGAGACCGTCGTTGCATTGTTTTCTTGTAATTATACACACCTCATATGCTTGCTTTTTAAGACATTAATTGCATGATTAGTTTTATGATTTCTTCTGATTACCAATTAAGTTACCTTTTTTTTTTGTATTTCATCCATACCATTAGACTTTATAGGGCTGCTTTTTTAATTTCTCACCTAGCAGGGGTTCTCACACATTCGAAGGCTACATTATCCACTCAATAAACAGAGAGAGTTTAATTTTCTGTGTAAAGTATTGGTGTGGACTTAGAAAGATGATGTTTCAGATATTATGCTATCAGGAGTGACATTTAGTTTTACAGGGGGAAAAAAAAATCTTGTTTTTCCCTGTCATAATGATGTTCACAGAGCATGATTTTAAAGATGCGTGGAGGCCGAATCAAGGGATTGTGTGCCTGGTGGATAGGTTGAAGCTGTCACATCATCAAGAAAGGAAGAAAGAGAGAGAGAGAGAGAGAGAGAGAAATAGAGAGAAAGAAAGAGAGGAGGGAGGGTGGAAGGAAGGAAGGAAATGTTTTGTCAGACCTTCTACTATATTTGATTGTTTCTTTCATAAATACGTGTGCCTAACACATGGATTCATGGCATAGTTGTCATTACACTTTTTTTTTTTTTTTTGTAAAGATAGGTATATGCAGATTCTAAGAGATGGATTAGGGCCTGGAAGGATTCTGGGAAAGATTTTTCTCACCAGATTTCCAAGGAAGATAACTTAGGCAAACTCCAGCAGCTGCTCACGAAACAACCCCAGTTGTCCCCTTTGGCCACCCCAACTTTCTCCCCACCCCCAACCAAAATGAACACCAGATCCACAGGACAACTTCATACAGTGTGTCCTTCTAAGGAAAGGGGATGGTTTCATAGCATTGATTCCCACCCCTTTACACAAAGGGTTTGGCCAGTAATGCCATTTATAATATTGTATAGGGTCTGCAGGCATGCCACATTGATTTGAATGGATGTCCAGTCCTGAAGCCCTGGCAGTCACATGGACTTTAAGGGACAAATCCTCCAGGAGGTCCAGGATACCTTTAATTGGATGGGGCTCTGGAAAATGAAACTCCCAATTTGGATGTTGATCCTTAAAGTGTTAGATTGACAAAGCTTTTCATTGTGGACCCCTCAGAGTGAGGGGGACGAGGGGGTGGGGAAATATCCAGGAGGTACCATATGCTGTCCTCCTAGTGCTCAGCAGCCTGCAAGTCAGCATGGAGAAATGTGCAAAATTGAAGGTGTTTCTGGGATAACAAGTAGGAACATTCCCAACTCCTTAAAAGCTACCTTTTTTTTCATAGATTGTAGGGGAAAAATAGTAATTTCCTCAAATACCTCTTATTTTGTTCTGGTGGTGGGTTTCTTTTTTAATGACACATTAAAAAAAAAAAAGTCTCCTGAATTTATTGTCCTCGTTATTGTTGAATAATGCATGAGTTACAGAGAAAGTTTGTCCATCTTGAAAGCACAAAGAGTTTCCACTAACTGGGAGGCCAGTTTTAAATGGAGGAGGCCAGACAATACTAGGCATCTGTCTCCACCCTCCCTCCCAGGCTGTGGTTCCCTTTATCTGCTGTGAGTGAGCAGTTACTATTTATGGAGGAGAGGGTTCACTGCTCAGAACATATTTGTCTAAAATAATAAAGTCTTACTTAGCATCATATCTTATAAAATTCAAAGGGAATCACATAAGGAATCTCAACCTGATTTCACTGAAAACAAAAGCAAAATTTGAGTGATTTTTTTTGTTGTTGTTTGTGTTTTTGTTGAGAGAGAGAGAGAGAGAGAGAGAGAGAGAGAGAGAGAGAGAGAGAGAGAAAGGAAGAGAGGGCGAGAGAGAGGGAATAGAATGGGTAGCTGGTGATTGAGTTGGAGATGGCAAAAACCTGGGTTCAAATCCTGCATCTGACCATTTCTGTGTTTCTCTGGGGAAGTTACTTTCCTTCTTAGAGCTTCTTCCTCATCTGTAAAATTGGAATAATAATATTTGTAGTATTTACCTCACACAGTTGTGCAGCTCAAATGAGATTATAGATCATAGCTTTTTTAAAACTGTAAGAAACTTTTTAGAAGTCACCCTGTCTAACCCACTTATTTTACATCTTAGAGTCCAGGGGAAAGATCAAGAATGTGGTCCAAGACTCCAGAGATCACAATTGATAGAAACAGGTCTTGAACCTGATTCCAAATCTGTCCACTACACGAAGTAATAGATAGGTCCCACTGTGTGGTAGTGGAGGGAATCCCTCTGACTGCAAAGCCAGTGAGTGAATCCTAGGGGGTGTTTTGTGAGGACTCAAGGAAAAGGACATCAACGCTGCAGTTTCAGAGGTGTGTACCACCTTGGTCACAAGTGTACCCTCCCTGTTATTGTAATCTAAGTTTATACCCTCTCTTTGCAAGGAGGCTCTGTATTTGTGGGAGAGCATAGCCCCATTGAATGGGGGATATTTTTTAGTTACTGTTTCTGCTACTCTATCTTCATATAAAAATATTACATAAAGTGCTTTGCAAACATGGAAGTAATGTTAACAGTTATTACTAGCTAACTGTAAAGGGAAAGCACACTGATGAGACTTCTGCAGATAAGGTAGTAGGAACCAGGACTCACAGAAAAGTACTAGAATCTGGAAGTATCAGCCACTCCCTTGGGATCTAACAAATATTATTGGAAGTTCATCAAGTAGCCTGGAAATAGATATTATAGAAATATTCTGCATTTATTTATCTGCAAACATGTTGTATTTCCCCACATAGAAAGTAAGCTTTTCAAGGGCAGGAACTCTCACTGGTGGAGTGCCTGGTACATAGAAGATGTTGATATATAGATTCAAAAGAAAAGCCAGTGACTATTCTTGCCACAGCATCATGAACTCATGTAAAATGTCTTGTAAATTTCAAAGCAGTATCTGTGTATAGACTGTTATTTTTATTGTTGGTAATGATGGCAATTAGAGATTATTGAAAACTGTGATTTCATTAAATTTGAAAAACTCCTGGTGTGGAAATTCTATCCACTCAGTAGAGGTCAGATGATCTTGGAGAGTTGCCAAGGGGCACTGAGAGGTTTTGAATTCCTTGTGATCACTTATCTCCTACATGGCGGAGGCTTCTCTCCAGTCCTCTTCATTCCAAGAGAGGCCCTCACTGCTTCTCCTTGTTACTACTTTAACTCACAAAATAAAAATGAAGATGCTGCTTTCTCCATCTGTTGTGCATGATGATAAGAGCTCAAGGCCAGAATTTTACTTTAGACTGCTGTCTTTCTCTGGTTACCCATTTATAACCAACTACAAGAAATTGTGCTGATCGTGAACCAGGTCACATAGCCACTACTTTATAAAAAACAAGACCAGTGACCACAACATGGTCTTCTTCAGCTGGAGTAGAGGTTTGCGCAAAGAAACTGGGATAAATGACAAGTAGGAGAGACTGAGAAAAAGAAAACTGCTGAAAAATTTCACTCAAAGGCATAAATCATTTGTGTGACTCAGACTCTAGAACTAGATCATCCAATCACCCGTCTCTATCCGCATTATTCATGTTTGTTTTCTTAATCTGTCATAGGCTACTCCAGGCTGGTGAGTCAACCAGGGCACAGGGAGTCTTGGCAGGCAGTTGCTATTGTCATCTGGTCCATCAAGACAATTTGGAATTATTGTGAAGTGTTCTTCACTTCTTTCTTGATGTCTGGGACTTAGAAAAATGTTTCAAACCCATGCCTGATCATGGCAGATAAATCATCAAAGATTCCTAGAGGAGGCAGGTGGAAGGCAGGAGAATGACCTAGGCTCCCAGCCTCTCTTCTTGAGTACAGAATGGAAATAATGATAATTTATTGATATGCTAGTTTAGGACAAGTAGGAGAGACTTTCCCCACAACAACCTTCTGAGGAAGGGTTAGATAGGTATCATTAGCTCCTCTTTATAGATGAGAAACCTAGTGTTCTCCTTAGGAAAATGACTTGCTTTTGATCACAGAGCTAGTAAGTGTCAGATCCTCTAAGACCATTGATCCTTCCAATTCACCACATTGTCTCTCCAATAGAGCTAGAAAATTCAGACTTTCTAGCCTGGCTATTGATCTTCCAAGAGCTACTAGCAAGAATGAAAAAAGGGTGGAAATCTTGTTTCTAGCAAGCATGGGAAAGGTAGAGAGAATTTTGCAATGACCTATATAGAATGGACAAGATTTGTGTTTGTGTCACAACTAGGTAGCAGCTATCTATGCTCCAAATCTCCCTCAAAGTAAAGAAGATAAAAGGGCTCAAGAAATGTCACTCCATGTTCCAAGTTGTCGTATCAGGGAGAATGAAGTTTTCCTTGAAAAAGAAATAGAATAAGAACTTCAGGGGAATAACACAAAAGAAAAAAGACCCAAAGAGCCAGAAGAATTATGACAGGAGAGTGGAAGGAAGGAGAATATGATCCAGATTGAAAATGGTCAAATACTCCCCAGAATATGTGGAACTAAGGAATAGATACACAACATTTTCTAGACAGAAGGAACTTGGACCCACTGAGGAAAAAGCCTTTCCTCCAAGAAATAATGATCAGCAGCCATAAGTCCCAATTAGCTGAGAGATGTGTCAGCAAAAGTCAGAAGGAGGGGCTATACCTACGAATTTATTAATATGTGGGACTCCTGGAAGAGGAAACTGCCTCCTTCAATGCTGGTCAGCACCACCTGGACAATTGAGAGGTTAGAGAGTTGCCTAAAGCACTCGGAATATATGATGCACCCAAGATCACATAGTATATATCAGAAATAGGACCTGAAACCAGGTCTTGCATCTCAGATTAGCTCTAAAAATGTTACTTGTATTTAAAAAAAAAAAAAAGGTCTTTCAATATTTCTATGATCTGACTCCACACTAGTTAAGTAATTTGCCCATAATTTATGTCAAAACTGGTACAATTTTGAAACTACCTTAATTTTTTCATGAGTAAAATATAGGTATAGAATTTAGGACTTTGAAGAAAGGAGATACCAATCCATTTTGCACAACCTGATGCTTCAAACATAAGTGGCTTTGTAGAGTATTTTAGGCAGGGCTGCCTTCTGGGAAAGTGGTCATATCTCTAGCCACCAACTCCAGGACTGCCTCTCTAATACTTAGAGAAAGAATGGATAAATATTGGGGTTAGCTACTCCCTGATAGAGAATGCCAGGTCAGGTATTGGTTAATTTGACTCTACCGTTATCGCTGTTTTTTTTTTTTTTAATTTATTTCCTGAGGCACAGGTCTAGGATGGGAAAAAGAACCTCCCAATTCTTTTCACATAATGATGGCTACCTATTTCAGGTGCTATATGAGAGCAGAAAAGATACTGCAAGAATAAATATAGAAAGCATTGCGAAGGACTTTGAAGCCTGAGGGAATACAGAAAGACCATATGCCCATAAGACATAATGATGCTTTCTGTTGCTGATCAAAGGCAAGTGCTTCACAAGAGACAAACAAATTTGAAAAAATGCCAAGCTGGTTAGGAAATTGGTGTCCGTCCATCAATCAATAAGAATTTTAGTGCCTACTGTGTGCTAAGTATGATGCCAAGCACTGGAGATATAAAGACAAACCATAAAAGAGAATAGGTTTTGGATTTCTGCACCATAGTTTAAAATATGAAAATAATGGACCAGAGATTGAATGCACCTAATATGGTGTGGTACAAGATAGGCATTCGTTGGTAAAGGGAGTTTCCTCTTCCTAACAAAGAGTTCTTTACACCAATGAAATCACAAGTCTTAACTGGGGGGAGGAGGAGGGGAAGGGAGGGAAGGGGAGAGAGTAGGGGGAGAGAGACAGAGAGAGATGCTGAGGGACAGGGATAGGGGAGAAGGGGGAATTACAAAACAACAATGAAAAAGGGGAAGCCAATCGTAATATCCATATTGCCTATTTCTTTCCATGACTTTGAAACCAATGTTACTTTCTCAGTGATGGACAGTGTGTTCTTCCTTAAAGTTCCTCACAAAGAGGAGTTTTGACCAGAAGCAATATGAAACATTAATTAGGAATTGAGAACAGCCGCGAGCACACTAGGAATTTCAATACCCCCATGGCTAATAATTTTCAGCACTACAGCTGAATTACTGCTAGTGTCTCAGAGGATTCAGCAGTGTGCAGCCATGTTCCTCCGGCTATATTTCAATTAACTTTAT